>NC_092645.1:46778541-47118541 GCF_039555335.1 Amphiura filiformis
ATGACGGCTTCCTTGAATCGCAGAAACGGAGGATTAAAAGTGCTTTTTCTTTGTTAGGAATATTCCGAAATTCATAGACCGTCTGGTGTGTTTAATTTAGGGGTATATAACTAGCCATTGTCTAGTTTTATGGTAGAGATTTCCTTTAAGTCTGCACAATATACTCGTGCGATACTCTCTTTTCACATTCATTCACCTGGGGATGTGTACAAACAATCTTGCACATATAAAATAGGAAAGGTTTGCGCATATAACAAAAAAGCAAGCTCTGAAATCCTTTGTAAAAGTTACGGATCATTATTGAGTGGAGGAAACCACAATGACGTATGGATAAGACGTATAAGTAAAGACGGAACTCGGAAATATTGATTTTGAGATATAGCCAAACAAAGGGAATATTTCCCTTTGTTTCATATTGTTTTGGAAACTCTTTAATTGCTCGTTTCTTTGGAACTGGTTGTTCAATTTCAATGGGGTTTTCTGCAAACTGCAGCTTTGTAAATGCTTTTTACTATCATATAAGAAACTGAAAATTTAATATTTCCGAGTTCCGACTGATTTTGCTTGATCGCATCACAAATAATGATATATGCACAGTTTATGAGTCAACGATTCACACATGCATAAGACATTTCAGCCTGGGGGAGGTTCTCAAGGATTTTCTGTGAGCCCATACTAGATCCGTTGTTCCTGGAGGTAAGCCCTACAGAGACTAGTTTTAAGTAAAAATATACCCCTAGCGGGATCAGATTTCTATAAAACATACCCCTAGCGGGACAAGATTTCTGTACAAAAAACATACCCATAAGCGAACCACTTTCACCGGGAGTTCCAGTGAGTCCAAATATGATATCCCTTTGGAAACTATAGAAGAGATGAATTTGATATCCCTAGCGGGACTAGAAGAGATGTTTGGAATTTGAAACGGATCGAGCATGGATACCTAACCAGAATCCAAGATCCCCGGGCATTTCAGCCATCACTAATATTTCAATGGGTGAACACAGCAAATAAATCTGGGATCCCGCTTTTATTATAAAAAAAAACCTCTTCAATGTTATTGTAATTATAGCACTCCAGGCTTAATCTAACACATAATTATGATATTTTAGTACACCGTTTGGGCATTACAATCATGCAAAACGTAGAATTTAGGGTGTGGCTGTGGTGCATATCATCCATTATGGCTTTAAGTAAATCTAGCTTGACTTACCATTTGTACAGGTGTCTCCCATGAAACTGGTCATATCACAGTTGCATGTGTAGCTGTTCCAGCCTGGTACACACACTCCACCGTTTTCACACCCATGATTATCGCACTGCTGTGATTGATCTAGGTAAATTAAATTTGCATCAATCAGTGTAAGGCTTGTGATACTAAGTAAACACAGCAAAAATAAAAAGTCTCCACTAGTTCCATCCCCATTTAATCAGAGTCTGATGAGTTTATGGTAAAATAATTTATATAGTAATTTTTTATACACTTTCCTTCGAAGATTGATACCAAATTTGATATCAAAAGTTTAATCATCGTGAGCATAGGAGCCGTTGTTTGGAAATCCGTGCAATTTAAAAAATGACAAATTACATATTGACCACGCAAAACGCCAGTGCATGGTATCAGCTTATTATGTGGCCTGAAGCAACCCGTACAGGAATCATTGTTCACTTGCCTGCGCCGCACAATTGAAAGAGCGGGGTATTTGATTTGCATTTTGACATGCATGGGTAAACCTTTAACCTGCCGGCCTATTCAGGCGACGTAATTCTTGGAACTCACGCTAGCTCCGCTACGTGATAGAATTCCCTATGTCATTTTTAAAATATCACGAATTTCCAAACAACGGTTCCTGTGCTCACGATGATTAAACTTTTTATATCAAATTTGGTATCAACCTTTGAAGGAAAGTGTATAGAAAATTATCATATGAATTATTTTACCATAAACTCATCAGACTCTGATTAAATGGGGGATGAAACTAGTGGAGAATTTTTATTTTGGCTGTGTTTTTATCATCTATTATGTTAAGCAACGAGTTTGTTGAAGTACTTTAGAAGGACATTGCTCTAAATCTATACCTTAAATTCAGTACCATGATTTCGGCACAATTTTATACTCTGGTATGCCACTCCTCCTTATACTATATTTTGAGAACATAGCCATGATATTTTTAAATATTTTGCTGTCTTTTGGTTCATTAGTTCACAAGAAAAATAGTTTTGATTAATAATTATGATCAACTGATGATACATATTGAATTAAATCAATTTTTTTTAAATAAAAGCATTCTGAATTTCTCAAAAGTTTAAAATATAAACAGTTCTGGAATTGTGTAAGATAAAATTACAAGAGCATGAAGAATCCTAAACTTTAAGATTCAATATATATCTAACACTGTAGCACCTAGATCAGAATTGAAAACAAAAACAAACATGCTTAGTATTGAGACCAACCTTCACATCCATTAACAATTTCATCCTTAGAATCTATACTGACTGCTGTATCAAGTATATTCTGGTGGTCTCCATTGATTTCCAAGGAAGCAAAACATCCTTGAAACCCCTGTTTTGATTCGACCATCATAGGAAGATGCTGGTAGCGGAACTCTTCTACACCTCCTATGAAAATGTTCTCTGTAAGGTACAGATACCGTGACGAAAGGGGACCAGACATCGCTATAGTTGCACTGTCATCTACTATTAGTACATGTCTATGCCTACTATCCCTAGAGATGGACACTTCGTGCCATAGGTTATCATTTAATGAGGTTCTTGTGTCGGCTTTCAATACTGTATGTCCGCCACCTAAATCAAACACATAATGTATACGAGCCTCTACTAGTTCTATTGCAATGAAGTCATCCCCCTGTTCTCCACAATATATTAATAGTCCATTAGCTTCTGTTGTTTTGAACTGGAAAAACATAGTGAGATGCGGTTCGTAGGTGGCTGGAGTAGGGAGTTGAACATGGACCTCTTTTGTCAAGAAAGTGAACGATTCACGTATGGGCCTTTGCGTGATCCTATCGCCAAACTGAGCAGTCAATTCATAACCGCTGGTTAAGTTTTCTCTCGCTAAATCAAAGTAAGCTTGATTATTGTAAAAGAATTGGTCCATGTGTCCTTGAAAATTCAATGGCGTTTCCTCAAAATTTGCCGTATCCGAGATAGCACCAACCTCGATGTATCGATAATCAAGTATACCGGCTTCAAAATCATCTCCAACTAATATAACACATAAAAAAGACAAAATGGGAAAGTCTCACATGAATACTGTTACACTGTACTCTATGGGTACTGTTAGCTGTATCAATCTTCTTTAAAACTGATTTATCTCGTTGCTTAAAATACATGATAATATTTCTTTTTACTCTTTGATAACATAAAATCAAGGAAAATTGCCAAAACACGGCCTGTGCCCCTCCCCCGTCAGATCCGGTGCCCACAATCGTAGTCGGTACCCCCTAATCGGATGACCCACGCTACACCACTGTATGGATATTATTTAAATAAAAAAAGGTGATAGCTTAATTTCACATTGTAGTACACTGCCGGTGTTGTTCTATAGACTTTTGTAATAAACCTTTTTTTTCTTCAGCAAAGTTGGAATCAAAAGTGTTTGGTGATAGGGCCTCCATGTAAGATAGGAAACACGCTATGAAAATGCAGAGCACCCACTTTCAATGAATCAGACCACCCACCTTTAACGAACCAGTACACGAAGGTACAAATTAAAGTTATTCTCAGTGGCTTGCACAAAACATGATATACATTTCTTTATCATATATTTGGGAGAGCAGAATGGTATACTCAAGCATTAAGTTTCACCAATCGCTTGTGTGCAATTAAAAGATGTTCTGTTAAATTACACATGCGTTCACAGCAATATCTGTGGTCATAGTGTACCCACATGAACTTCTGTGTAATTCATGATCACACATTGTAAAAAAAAATCCAAATATACTTTGAAATAAACTATATCAGATTTATTTACTTTGTTCAAATTATCCGCAATGAAGATGAATATTAATTACTGTATCAAATTAAACCTGAAACTGAATTTTATGATGAAAAATGCTGCATTAATGGGTATGTTTAAATGACTATTATAATTTCTACTAGGTTTGAATATTATACTTTACAAGTGACTAACTTTGGAATTTAGAGTGCTCAAACCCATTACAGGTGAGCTATAGAATATTAAATATCTATAGTTTAAAATAAGGCTGACATTTTGTTGGCAGTAAAATCAACTTAAGGGTGCAAGATATTTGTTAAAGGCAATTATATATCAGCTGAGGGTTTTACGGGTGGTTAAACAAAACACAGTTGAAATGCTTTACCTTCCAACTCAGTCAGTCAACTGCATGGTGGAAAACTTCTTTGCAAGTTTTACACCAGGATGACATTCCTGAAAGGATCCCGACCAGTGGAGGCACCAGGATTTTTTTCGAGGGGGGGGGGTGGTATGGGGTCAAGTGAATTTCAGGGGGGCAAAATCGACAAATTTTCCCTAAAATTGCCGCAAAAAGTGGAAATTTACGTATTTTGGGGGTTTTGCCTCAAAAGTGGGGGAGCAAATTAGGGGGATATTGGGGATGCCACTCTTGCACCCCCGTAGCGCCGCCACTGACCCCAGCCACTCCCAAATAGAAAAAGATATACTAAACACACCATCAGCACGATCTACGTCATCCACGATTAATGTCAGTGAATCTTTATTCCTTTCCATATGAATCGTATGCCACCTATTGTCGTCCAAATGTGTTCCCGCCGTTATTGACGTGAGCCCTTGACCGTAGTTTGCAGATACTCGCAGCCTCCCGTTTGTAAGCTCTATCATAAGTAAATCGATGACTCCGTCGGATGTCGTAGCTACCAAGACCCCATTTGGGTGTCTTGTCTTAAAGCGTAGCCTTATATCCTCTGCTTTACTGCGAGTGATGTCCGGAAGGATGATTTTCATGTACTGATGTCCGTTGAATGATAGCCGGGCAACTCTTCTTAGTACATATTCTAGGAATGAAAATACAACATTGACCAAAACTTACATCTTATTATATCATTTAAAGGTGGATTTCATGATCCTAGCGTCATCTTTTTATGACATTTTTCAGTAGATATCCACGAAAAAAGTTTATTCCCAAAATTTCAGTTGATTCCGATTTGGCGTTTGCGAGTTATGCATGAGTTATGTGCATTACACTGATCAATAGGCCACTGTTGTAATTTCGTTCTGGTATATCAGAAAGAAATTCAAATTTCACGATATTTTTGCTAAACGAAATTAAAGTGGGGGATGAGGCTGTGGATTAAGGAATGCCCTTTTAAGTTTTAATTGCGGATGCACCTAACTAGTTACCGTAGGCGTGATTGGTCAAAAATATATTTTGCTCTAACTTTTTTTGATGAAAGGTACTTTGAACACTCTCACTCGGAGTGACGATGAAAAATTCAAATTTTGCTTGTTGCCATGGTAACAACCCAAAATCAAAATTTCCATGTGTTCGCTCTTTTTTAGCAATTTTAAGGCTGAAAATCAAAAATGGGCACGTTTGGATCAGCTCCCATTCATACAATTCAAAAAGTACACCTATTTTTGTTTTCGATTAATAAACTTTGATCCTTTGGCTTTCTCATGCATGCAGAAGATTTAATCCCATGTGGCTATAAAGGGGTGTAAATACATCTGGCAACACTGTAGTTTTCAGTTTCTCCAAAAATGGCAAAATATGACACTTTTCACTCTCAAAAAAGGGGAATTGCCAGGGGTCTGAGAGAATTGTCCTTCTATGTGGACATGCAGGGCACATTGGCCTATAATCTGGTGTCAGAAGTTTGGGCAAAGGTACCTTGTTAAAGCAGTGTTGCCAGCTCGAAGCATAATTTTTTACCAATAACAATAGGTTAGATGTTTAAGATTTTTCAGTTGGTTTGTAGCTCAAATTAACTAATTTTAACATTCATTGTCAACCACAAACATTATTTTTGTATCTTCCTAGTGCTAAATACTTGTCCCGGATACTTGTGTACTTTCAATAAATATCAAGAAGTGTTGCCATGCATGGTAACAAATCAACAAACACAATGCAGCATCCTTAACTGCTATTTTAGATTTGAGTAACATTTTGTCTCATACAAGCAGTCCAATACTGGTAATGCCAATTTGCCATTGGTACCCGATGTAGGTCATTATTATGCTTTGAGAATCTTCCATCCTATACTTTATACACATTTTTAAAAACCAATTATTCTGGATATTGGCGACCAATTTCACCTGAACACGGCCCTCTGCATCAGCTTGCAGGCCACGATCACCATACATGTAGAATATAGATATCGCAACACCGTTCAGCGACCCCACTTTTAGGCCATTTTTGACCAAAAAATCACATTAAAATTGTGTGTAAATATGTTAACCCAAAGGATTCCAAATCTGACATTAGTTTGACGTTATAACACATTTTTTGGCCAGAAATCCAAGATGGGCCCCCATTTGGTAGATGGGAAACGTAACTTTTGACTGGGAAAACCTAGGATCATGAATTAACCACTTTTTTTGGCTAATTCTAAAATGGATATGGAAGCATAAAATTAATATGTCATTTCCGCCTCATCTGAGGTTTACGTCACTTAATCTGGGGTTTACGGACCTTATCTGGGTTTCAGGCACCTTATCTGGGCCCTGGTGTTTAGATGCCTTATCTTGGGTTTACGTTCCTATCTTCTTGGGTTTACGTTCCTTATCTGGAGTATTTGTGGTATAGACTGCCTTATCAGTGATTTACGTCTCTTATGTGGGGTTAAGGTGCCTTATTTGGGTTTAGTTGCTTTATCTGGGGTTTGGATTGATGCCTTATCTGGGGTTTGCGTTCCTTATCTAGGGTTAAGGCGCATTATTTGGGGTTTACACTGCCTTACCTGGTATTTACATCCTTATCTGGGGTTTAGGTGCCTTATCTGGGGTTTAGACTGCGTTATTCCCAGTTAACGTCCCTTATCTGGGGTTAATGCACCTTGTGTTTAGAATGCATTAGCCTAGATTTATGTCCCTTACCTGGGTTTAAGGTGTCTTATCTGGAGTTTAGGCTGCCTTACCTTGGGTTTACACCCCTTATCTGGTGTTAAGGCACCTTATATGGGAATTAGATGCCTTATCCAGGGTTTACGTTCCTTATCTGGGGTTAAGGTGCCTTATCTGGAGTTTAGGTGCCTTATCTTGGGTTTACGTCTCTTTTCTGGGGTTATGGCCCCTTATCTGGGGTTTAGATGCCTAATCCTTGGGGTGGACTTACCCAAAAAAGTGTATTTGTGCTCTGACCCTAAACTTATTTTGTGCCATCTTGGATTTCTGGCTAAAAATGATGGGGTAGTGTTAAAGTAATGTCAGATTTGAAATCCTTGTGGTACACTTATCTAAAAAAGTGTCTTTGTACAAGCTTATAGGTGCTCTGGTTCAAAACTTAATTTTTCAAAATGGCTCAGGCGGCCATCTTGGCTTTTGGGTGTTCATAAATTGTCATTGAGTATATAATTCAGATGATGGTATATTATACAGTGTGCTCAAGAAGCATACATGTTAAGGTGAGTCAGATGGCAGGAGCTATATTTTTCCTATTTAAGCCATTTAACTAGAAAACTGCAATGTAATTCTTAATATAAAATACATCAATCTTATAGGAATTGAGTCCAGGACTATATTACATGCATGGGTCTTGTGGTTCTTCAGTTAAGTCCAATAATACATCAAAATGAAAGTTTGGGGCATTTTCCCCTTTCGAGAAAAATCATCTACATACGGCGGAAATATCATCCCTTATATCAAGCATACCATTCTTCTTGTGTGTTGAGCGTTATTTGTCTCAATATTGAGTGCAAATATCGCTATGTAGGCATATGTCATGCTCTCCTCCGACCCGCCTTAACGCTAACTGACTTTGCGCGAAATTAAAAAAGAAAACCCATACTACTATCTTATTTCATCCCATGCCAAAAAAAGTTGTGTCTTTAAATTTCCACTGCTGACTTTTACACTTGTGGGCCCAGTTTTGCCATTTACAGCTTATTGTATAGGTTGACCTCAAATGACCTTAGACATCAATAATTATGCAACCTTGAACATCATCATTATATTAAGCTTCTCACGGTCAAGGTATGAACCAAATTTAGTTGCAATTGCAGTATATTCTGTTGATATTAGATACTTGCCAAACGTAACATTTGCAGGTTTTGCCGGCTAGATGATGCATTGTGTTTATTGATGAGTTACCCAATATGGCAACACTACTTGATATTTATTGAAGGTAGTCAAAGTACCTAAGTATTTAGCATTATAGAGACACAAATGTATTGTTTGTAATTGAATATATATGTTAAAATCAATTTAAGGTACAAAATATACTCAAAAACCTTTATATTATGTGACATTTTGTTATTTGGCAAAATATTGAAAATTGTGCTACTACCTAGCAACACTGCTTTAACAAAGTACCTTTGCCCAAAGTTCTAACACCGGATTATTGTGGGCTAATGTGTCTTGCATGCCCACAAAGAGGGGCAACTCTCTCACACCCCTGGCAATTCCCCGTTTTTGCGAGTGAAAAGGGTCATATTTTGTCATTTTTGGCGAAACTGAAAACTACCGTGTTGCCGGATGTATTTACACCCCATTATGGCCACCTGGGATTAAATATTTTGCATGCATGAGAAAGCCCATAGATCGAAATGTGGCAATTTTCAACATTAAAATTGCTAAAAACAGGTCAAAACAAGGAAATTTGCTTTTTTGCCTGTTACCATGGCAACAAGTGAAAATTGACTTTTTCATTGCCACTCAAGGTGTTAGTGCCCAAGTACCTTTCATCAAAATAAGTTTGAGCAAAATCTATTTTTTGACCGATCACGCCGAGGGTAAATATTTAGGTTCACTAGCAATTAAGTATAAATAAACTATGGTAATATTACTATATATCAAATCTGTTTCACCAGAAATATGTATGGTAGTCTCTTCTTTCCTACACCAAATGTTACATAGGATAGAAATGCTATGCAGTATAAATTAGCCTAATTCTTTTCCAATTCTTATATTGCACGCAACCACAAGGCGCTTTACAAGTAAACAAAATACAACTATAAAATTACAATAAATAATTTCGCTAAGATAAAACATTAACACTATTTAGCAAAAATGTACAATGGTAAAATAACAAGGTAAAAATACACCAATTAAAGCTCATGCTGTGCAGTTTGTCAGGAGTAATCTTGGAAAAGCGATCACAAAACCGAGCAAAGAACATAAGAACATTTACTCCCACATCAGAATAGGCAAAATAACATCGAGAGCAAAATAACATCGAGAGCAAAATAAACAGTTCTCATGAAGTAGGTAAACAACCAAGTTAACGTCAAAAAAGAATATACAAAAACAAAAATAGCAACAACATCAAAAAATTTCATTATCATAACAAAACAATATCTTTTAAAACGCAGTGAACAGCAAAAAAACACCAAAGGAAGATAAAAGAACGGCATTCCCCGTTATTGCCCATGATATTCCCCGTTATTGCCCATGATAAAAAGTCACAAACGACGTTTAAAAGGGTTATTAAAAAGGTGTGTTTTGAGACCTTTCTTGAAAGCACTTTGACTAGAAATTGCAGGGTAGCTTGTTCCATACAGTAGGTGCTGCCACAGCAAAAGCCCTTTCACCATAACTTAGTTTGGGGAGACTTAGGAGGGCATAGGCGCACCTCAGAAGCCGATCTCATGGCCCTTCTTGGCTTGTGCTCCTCAACTACCTCAGCGATGTATGTAGGCGCTGTACCGTGCAGAGTCTTGAATGTAAGTAAGGCAACCTTATACCTGATTCGCTGTTGCACGGGTAGCCAGTGAGGTCCCTGAGAACAAGCTTTATATGTTTTTGCTTTTTACACCTAGTGACAAGTCTAGCAGCTGTATTTTGCACCCTTTGTATCTTTGAAATTTCCTTCTCGTGAAGGCCATACAGCAGAGCATTACAGGAATCTAGCCGCGAAGTCACAAACGGGTGTACTAAACGTTCAACTGTTGGGCGATCAAGGTAATGTCGTAATTTGCCAATGCGGTAGATCACAAAAGTTGCTGCGCGGACCAAGTTCTTGACATGATCCTTCATATCCAATGATTTGTCAAAAATGACACCAAGATTTCTGGCAGATGTTGATTATGTCCATTACCGATGTATACATTGTAATTTTGGGAAAGGGCAGAGACTTGACAAATTGTGAGCTGATATGGACTAGCTCGGTCTTTAAAGCCATATTATAACATTTTCAAACAAAATAGATTTGCCATAAAATGTTAGGTTTTACTGTCAGATATACCCCCTTTTAATTTGGAGCCGAACAACTACGGCAAAGCAAAGAAAATTGGAATTTACTACCACCGCACATGTCGCCAATACGTACCACTCCTTCGGTCATGTTGTGGTACGACCCTTTGTTGTGTATATCACCGTCCCGCACGCCGTACGTACTGGTTAAAGACCACCAATAGGCCTGGGCGATACATTGAAATACGACGAGGAACTATTTGTTTTCATAGCATTCGAAAAGACTGCATTAAAATCGCTGAAATTGATCAAGTTATATAGCCAAAAAGTACTTTTTAGAGTTTGATGCTTCAAAATGGTACATTTTCTCTCATTATATGACATTTTTGATATAATAGTACCAAAATTCATACGCACGGCTTCGGTTTTTAGTAAATAGTCGCCCTATCATATTGTCTTTCAGCTTCGAGGGCGCACTGTCATTTTAAGGTGTTTACGGTTCAGTGCGTTAAAACAAGAAAAGTCTCAGGTCAACCTATGTTGCATTTTTGATCATTTGGCATCTAAATCATATATTTTCACCTGATATTGGTGACATTGAACTGTGAGAGTTCTGAATATGAGAAAATTCGGGGTCCTCTCGCTACTCCGAAGGTCCGCCATTCCGAAGGTTCGCTATTCCGAAGGTCCGCTTTTCCGAACGTGTAATTTTACCATTCGCTATTCCGAATGTAATTAAAGGTTCGCTATTCCGAAATAAGGGTTCTCTACTACGAAGGTTCGCTATTCCGAAAATCCCCAAAACACAAACAGGTTCTCTATTCCGAAAATAGAAAGGTTCTCTATTCCGAATATAAAAGAAGGTTCTCTATTCCGAATATTCAAATATGGGTTCTCTATTCCGAAAACGAATAAAGGTTCTTTAATCCGAAACAAGTCACCGTGTTCTCTACTCCGAATATAAGAAAAGGTTCTCTATTCCGAATATGAAAAAAAAGGTTCTCCATACCGAAAACTAAAAACGGTTCAGTATTCCGAAATGAGTCACCGTGATCTCTATTCCGAATTATGAAAAAGGTTCTCTATTCCGAATCTGTCGATGTTGAAACATGTTTGCGCCCTCTAACAATGTCCTTTGGAGTTAAGCAAATCACCGCTTTACCAATCAATGTGTCATGTGTTTTTGGGTGTTTTTTTATCTTGAGTTCCTATTACTTGTAAAGGTATCGAACAGTTTAAGGTTTGTCAACTGTGCAATGCTTTGTGAGGAACAATAGAAAATTAGCTAATCGGATAGCATTAGAATACCTAGCTGGGGGTGAAAGAAGCATCAGATAGCATTAGAACCCCCCCAGCTAGGTAACCAGAGGTGAACCGTCAAATTTTATGGGCCCTTATGATCTCACACCACCAAATCAGAGTCCCATAGAGATATGTGCTAAATTTGCCTTAAGAAAACGTCATTTTTTCTTCACAGGAGCGATTCAGTTTTAAGCGACAGCTATGATGGTTGAAATCAGCCCTTGCCTGATCCCTCTGGCTGGGAAAAAATATAGGTTGACCGTCATTATTTTTTACGACTGGCCCTCAAATCTACGATGTCTGGGAATTTCCTATTTTTCAGGCAAAACCACGCCGGTGTTTCTGTAAAGAAAAGGCTGCTTAAAATCATTAAAAGTTATTCGATCTCTCCCATCTGTGGTACACTTGCAGGAATTAATATTACTTATCATGACCAATCCAAATTTGGCTAAAATTATGCAAATTTCTGCTCATTTTAATGCTTAAATTCAATCAATGGGTTTTTCTGAGAAGTGAAATTCAAGGGCGCACAACCATATATACTATTTGGTGGTGTGAAATCTTTATGGCCGGGTTTGCATCTAGCATTATCAAGTTTCCATTATGGTACATGCCCACATGCACAGAGATTTGTTGCAAGCTGTAAGAACAAACTGACCCCCAGCTAGGCAATGACAAATACACCCAGTAGATGTGTTCAGCAGGATCATCATGCGCATATTTTTTTTTTTTTTTTGGGGGGGCTTTGGGGCGGCCAAAACAGGGGGCGGCAAAACGAAGGGGCGGCAAAAAGAATTAGTAAAGAAAAAAGGGCGGAAAAATTTGAAAAAGTATAAAATATTGTGAAAAAATGGTACTATACATCAAAATGTGTTGCTTTTGGGGCGCTAGCGCCTATTCAAACCACCGAAAAAAAAATTGGATCCACCTTTTCGGGCTGTTGACGAAGGGGCGGCAAAATTTAATTTTCTTCAGGGATTTTATGGGGGGGGGTGGGTCAAAATCAGACACAGCCAGTGAGTGACCACATTCAAAAAGAGGGTCACAACTGATTCAATTAAGAAGAAAATGACCCTCAAAGAGAGCACTTTGTCATTTGGACGGGAAATTGGACCCCTTAAATTCCCAATTTTGGTCAAGGTCGCCAAACTTTGATGGCCCGCCATTCGCAAACGAAATGGAATTTGAATTTTTTTCTTGTGACCTAGGGATCCATGAAAGGTACCCCTGAGCCAAAGGAGAGCACCATCCAAGATGGTGGGTGTACAGTCTGTTTTGACATGGACTGACCCTAAAGATAGTGTCCAGCCACACATCTACTAAAGGGAAACAGGACACTTCGCCTCCCTGCCATTTTGCCCCCTACATGAGGCCTACACGCTGCACTGCTAAATATAGTGCTTATACCCACCGCATTTGTTAGGGTTTAGGGTTAGGGACTTATGTTCATGGCTTAGGATAGGGGATTCAGATTAGGATTTTCAGAGCCTAATGGTAATGTCGCTGCTTGAGGTTAGGGATTAGGGTTTGGGACTTATGGTTACGATTTATGGTTAGGGCTTAGGGTTAGGGTTTAAGGTTAGATTCGGGGTTAGGATTAGGGCCCTGTATCAATTGCAAACTTGATATTTGCCAATTTAGAAAACGTGGGGGGGGCAAAGTGACAGGTAGCAACATTTCTAGCTTCTGATCCATGATAGCTCTGTGAAGTCATTGCTATCTACCTATATAAGATATCTGATGACCATGCGAAGTCATTGACATCTACTGAAGAGAGGTAATGGCTATCTACTAAAGGTCATTTCTATCTACTAAAGATGTCATCTACTGAAGATAGCTGATATGGCTCCGACCACTAGGAACTGCGACGCGGCTATGAGGTCATACGCGCTCAGATGGAGATAGTATAACTATTTCCCGGGGAGATACTTTGAGTATACCCCGTTCAGTCCCTCATCAATCAATCAGCTTTTTGACTGCTTTGCAAAATAGCAAAACTATTTTTGATCACATGATACTCTTTTAACCAAATAATGAACGAGAATATATTAATGAAGGGTATAAAGCATTTTGTCTTGCTACATTTGTCTTGCTACATATAGTGCAACCAATGATAAAACTAGAATTGGTTCCATTTTTTTCTATGCCCCATATGCTTCCCACGAGGGGTCGGAGGTCAGAATGAGGCCAAAATGTAAAAGTTGTTCTATCATGTTGTAATATATATCAAAACTGTTCCTCTCATTAATAAGAATGTAATAGTCAATTGTCATTTTTCATTTAGGGTGCTTAGTTTAGGAGTTACAGAGCTATTTTCAATATACACCGATTCAATCGCGTTTTGTCGCAAATATTACTCCTCTCGACAAACGAATAAGAATAGAATTTGTTTGAGGCATGTTTAATCTCGGAATCGGAATAAATCATAGGTCAAAGGTTATGCATGTATGTATGTACATTATTTCTATTGGACTTTGCCTGCATTATAAAATCTGAAGGCCCGCTAGGACAATAGAAATTACACTGTCATGACTGTGAACATTGTGAATTAAGAATATGTTTGAGAGGAGTACTGGGAGTTATGTTAAAGGGAGTAATTTGACACCAGTCAGTTTCGATGAAATCGGACCTTTTTAAAATTTTGATCCGTGTGTATGAAAATTTTGACATTGACCTATTCGACCTGAACTAAGCACTGTAGAAAAATATGACAATAGACTTTTTTATTCCGCCAATACAACATTATGGGGCTGATTTTAAGTTTTGACCCCACTGTGAACTTCGACCCCTCAGAACCACAGGGGTATAGAAAAATGGAACCAATTAAATGTTTATCCTTCCATCGCTGAGCCTGACATTTGTTTGATACATCATGCTCATGGGGCATTCTCATTTATATCATTGTACAGACAACATAAACATGCTCCAGGAGCAGGATGTAAAAAAACATTGGTTCCACTATAATTTGTAGCAAAAAAAAAATCCCAAACCTATGGCGCCCTGTCATCATCATCAGTCGGCTGCGGAGCAGGCGACTACAAGCTTTCTCCAACTAATGCGATCTTGGGCAAGCGAAACAATTTTGTTTGGCTGCAGCATCCCTTCAGTATCTCCCAGGAGGTGCTGGACATACTGTAAGTACAGTGTGCGCGGCCGTCCCGGTTTCCTCTTCCCATGTGGTGGAATATAAAGCGCATATTCTTTCACAGGCTCGCCATCTTCAAGACGCAGTATATGACCGAGAAATTTGAGTTGATGAATCTTGACTCTGGCAACCAGTGGAGTGGTGTTGGTCAGGTTGTAGATGGTTTCGTTTGGAATCCGATCCACACGCTTGATGTTTAACATGACTCTGTAGCAAGATGTTGCAAATGCATTGATCTTGTTTTCCATGTCCTTGGTAATTACCCATGACTCGCACCCGTACAGAAAGACAGTAACACACGTTGTCTGAAACAGCTTGATTTTTGTTTCGATTGGCAGGGACGGGCTTCTCCAAAGGCGTTCCAGTTTCCAGAAAGCTGCCCAGGCTAGTGCTTTTCTTCTTTTAGGTCTCCAACACTAGCGCCCTGTAGGCTACTATATGTTATAAGGGAAGGGTTGGGCGTTAAAATTACGCGATGACTGTGGTTCATTCTCTCTGCCTCTGGGTTCTGCTTCAACTCCCATAAAATTTGTGTAAAGCGTAGCGTAAAATTGGGTAACTTTGGGCACTTTGGAGAGTTTTTAAACCACTGCTTCCAAACAAATCCGATTATATTTCTAATTATCTCTTTTTGTGACATTAGGGTTCCCTTCTTCACCTTGATGTTGAAAAAAATGTTTTTAGTAATTTTTTAAGGGTGCCCTAGGGGTTAAAAATAGCCTGAACAAAGTTACCCCGCATTTGGGGCAACTTTGGACAGAGTATTACATTCCACGAAGAAAAAAAAATCAAAAAAATTGACCTTCGTTATATATGAGCAAGTTGTTGTTTTTTGTGACATTTGACCCCTTGCAAAGTTAATCAAGCAAGCACACATCCTTGCTCACAAATATTGATTTTTATTTTTCTGAAAAATATGTAAAAAAATGCTAATTTCTTAACAAAATAACACCAAATATGACTAAAAACAATATTGCTGTTCGAAAATAAGACCATTTAGAAAAATATATTTGACCGACCAAAGTTACCCCTGCTGACCGAAGTTACCCCATTTTACGGTATATAGCTTCGTAAAACATGGCGAAGATACACATTGGGATGTCACCTACAAATGAGGTACATGTAATATAATGCGATATACTTTTTCCATTTGGGTTACCTCGGACTTAAGACTGGTCTGCTGTATAAATCAAATAAGTGTTGGCAGACTTCAAAAACTGATTTTTCTTCAAACTTTGTGCATGGATGCACCTTGGGTCAAAGTCAACAGGAATGACATTCATGTCGCCTCTGCACCTTTGGTTGCCATGGCAACCGCCAAAATGTAAATTTGCCCAATTTTCAGCATTTTCAGCATTTTCACATGTAACAAAATGTAGAAATATCAGGTCAGATTTCAGGATGAAGGAAATCATGTTCAGTACCCTTCTTTTATACAGTGAATAAGATATCCTTCCTCTCTATTAAAATCATGTAAACACAAACAAATCACTTTCAGAAGTGGGTGAAACCATTATGTAAAATAGGGTGTTTTTCATTATTTTCGGCCATGCCAAAACTTGTGTTGGGAAAATTGATGTAACCCCCAAAGTAACTCTTTTCTCACAATTATCTGCTCAGGGTAAGTAGATAAGATGTTGGTCTAGTATTATCATGAAAAAAAGTTTTGGTAATTTTCATACGTGGGAGCAGTGTTGCCAGGAAAATTGCACAATTTTCAGTTTTTTAATTTAATATATTATGAAAAATAAGGGCTTTTATCCACCTAGGGGATGATGATGCATTTTATGATATTAGTATGAAGACATTACCAACTGTAGTGCATGAGTATCAAGTATTTCTGCCTAAGTGTTGCCAGAAACCTCACTTTTGTGACGTTTGAGATTTTATTTACAATGGAAAATGCTGATTTTAGCAGACAACTCTCTTGTTAATTTTATGCAACACTCTAGTATTGTTATTTGGAGTAAGTGCATGGTGTGACATGATTTGCATTGGTTTCAACACCAGTGTTGCCAGTAGCGTTGCCTTTTCAGGTGCTGTTATAAAGTAATTTTCATATGTGGGAGCAGTGTTGTGCCAGGAAAATTGCACAATTTTCAGGTTTTTAATTTAATATATTATGAAAAATAAGGCTTTTATCCACCTAGGGGATGATGATGCATTTTGATGATGTTAGCATGAAGACATTACCAACTGTAGTGCATGAGTATCAAGTATTTCTGCCTAAGTGTTACCAGAAACCTCACTTTTTTGATGTTTGAGATTTTATTTACAATGGAAAATGCTGATTTTAACAGACAACTCTCTTGTTAATTTTATGCAACTCTAGTATTGTGATTTGGATTAAGTGCATGGTGTGACATGATTTGCATTGGTTTAAACACCAATGTTGCCAGTAGCTTTGCCTTTTCAGGTGCTGTTATAAAGTAATTTTCATACGTGGGAGCAGTGTTGCCAGTAAAATTGCATAATTTTCAGTTTTTTAATTTAAAATATTATGAAAAAAATGGGTTTTATCCACCTAGAGATGATGATGCATTTGTATGATATTAGTATGAAGACATTACCAACTGTAGTGCATGAGTATCAAGTATTTCTGCCTAAATGTTGCCAGAAACCTCACTTTTTTGACGTTTGAGATTTTATTTACAATGGAAAATTCTGATTTTAACAGACAACTAACTCTCTTGTTAATTTTATGCAACACTCTAGTATTGTGATTTGGATTAAGTGCATGGTGTGACATGATTTGCATTGGTTTCAACACCAGTGTTGCCAGTAGCGTTGCCTTTTCAGGCGCTGTTATAAAGAAACAGCAAAACCAGTTTTGCTAGTAACATTGTCTATTCAATGAAGTATAGCGTGAAGTATAGCGGGTCCTGGGCTGCTATTATTCACATGTCAACAACAGTATTGCTAGAAAACTTACTTTTGTATTATTGAGGTTAAATTTACTGTTTAAATTAAGTGTAGTATACTTTACTTTGCTCGCTGTTATTTCAACACCAGTGTTGCTAGTAACCTTTTCAGTTTATTTGCGACGGCGAACCTGATGAGTTCGAATTTCAACCAGCCTAATCATGAAGCTCCCGTGGCCAAGCGGTTAAGGCGTAGGTCTCGTAACCCTGAGGTCCTGGGTTCAATTCCCAGGCGGGATCATTTTTTCTTCTTGTCTCCTTTATTATTTGCGAAGGCGAACCTGATGAGTAACAATGTTTATTTATATAATTCCCGTCGATCCTGCCACTGTTTTTCCGTGTAATATTTGTGAATTGAGTCTGATCAAGCAAACTGTTTTAAAACTTAAGGACATTATGCATATACCTCAACATCGACACCTAAACGTCCGTATATCAAGAAAATTGAAAGCTTTGTGGAAGGTTGGTTCTGTTTAGTTACAATGTTTTGAACAATTTCAAAACATGTAAAGTTTTTAAGCACTATGTCTGTAAATGTCGGTTGGCAATCTTGTATCTTCCGTAATGTGATTATGTGAGTCATCAAATGAGATGAAAAAGGGTACTCTGCTGCATCATATCTAGTGTATGAACTGCAACAGACATAGCTAACCATGTCACCTCTTTAGATTCTTCTGTAGCTTTCTCAATTGTTTCAAAATAACTGAAAATGTTACTAGCAACACAGGTGTTGAAATCACAGTGAGCAAAGTAAGGTATACTACACTTAATTTAAACAGTAAATTTAACCTCAATAATACAAAAGTGAGTTTTCTGGCAATACTGTTGTTGACATGTTAATAATAGCAGAGGACCCGCCATACTTCACGATTTGAAAAAATTGGGTATCCTATGTATACCAGTGCTGTTAACCTCCTTTTCTGTAAGTTTGCCAGTAAGAGTGTCATTATCCTGTAAACTGACTTGAATAGACAATGTTACTAGCAACACTGGTTTCGCTGTTTCTTTATAACAGCACCTGAAAAGACAAAGCTACTGGCAACACTGGTGTTGAAACCAATGCAAATCATGTCACACCATGCACTTAATCCAAATCACAATACTGGAGTGTTGCATAAAATTAACAAGAGAGTTGTCTGTTAAAATCAGTATTTTCCATCATCAATAAAATCTCAAACGTCAAAAAAGTGAGGTTTCTGGCAACACTTAGGCAGAAATACTTGATACTCATGCACTACAGTTAGCAATGTCTTCATACTAATATCATAAAAATGCATCATCATCCCCTAGGTGGATAAAAGTCTTATTATTCATATAAATATATTAAATTAAAAACCTGAAAATTGTGCAATTTCCTGGCAACACTGCTCCCACGTATGAAAATTACTTTATAACAGCACCTGAAAAGGCAACGCTACTGGCAACACTGGTGTTGAAACCAATGCAAATCATGTCACACCATGCACTTAATCCAAATCACAATACTGGAGTGTTGCATAAAATTAACAAGAGAGTTGTCTGTTAAAATCAGTATTTTCCATCATCAATAAAATCTCAAACGTCAAAAAGTGAGGTTTCTGGCAACACTTAGGCAGAAATACTTGATACTCATGCACTACAGTTAGCAATGTCTTCATACTAATATCATAAAAATGCATCATCATCCCCTAGGTGGATAAAAGTCTTATTTTTCATAATATATTAAATTAAAACCCTGAAAATTGTGCAATTTCCTGGCAACACTGCTCCCACGTATGAAAATTACTTTATAACAGCACCTGAAAAGGCAACTCTACTGGCAACACTGGTGTTGAAACCAATGCAAATCATGTCACACCATGCACTTAATCCAAATAACAATACTAGAGTGTTGCATAAAATTAACAAGAGAGTTGTCTGTTAAAATCAGCATTTTCCATTGTAAATAAAATCTCAAACGTCAAAAAAGTGAGGTTTCTGGCAACACTTAGGCAGAAATACTTGATACTCATGCACTACAGTTGGTAATGTCTTCATACTAATATCATAAAAATGCATCATCATCCCCTAGGTGGATAAAAGCCCTTATTTTTCATAATATATTAAATTAAAAACTGAAAATTGTGCAATTTTCCTGGCAACACTGCTCCCACGTATGAAATGTACCAAAACTTTTTTTTCATGATATTACTAGACCAACAT
The DNA here is from genome assembly GCF_039555335.1 of Amphiura filiformis. Taxonomy (NCBI): domain Eukaryota; kingdom Metazoa; phylum Echinodermata; class Ophiuroidea; order Amphilepidida; family Amphiuridae; genus Amphiura; species Amphiura filiformis. The sequence goes on from NC_092645.1 coordinate 46,798,400, forward strand.
CTTATCTACCTACCCTGAACAGATAATTGTGAGAAAAGTGTTACTTTGGGGGTTTGTTTGTTTGTTTGTTTGTTTTTTATTAGGCAATATCATTAGAATACAAAAACAAATTATAGAGACAGAAAAATCATTACAAAGTACATCAATGTGACAAATTATTTAAAGCTTAAATTAATCAGCCACAAAGCCATTTAGGAACAAGGCACACAGACAAAAAAAAAATGACAAGCCGGGAAAACCCATTAAGCCCGCAGAAAAGGCAAGCTTATTTCTGATGGGGTCCCAAGAAAAAGAAGAGAAAAAAAAAAAAAAAAAAAAAAAAAAATGCCTACACAGTGAAATCAGACATCTCTTGACTGAGAGAGTTGCTGGCTAGATGTTGTTTGACACTTTGTTTAAATGCAGACTTGGTAGGCAATCCCTTGATGTTTGATGGGAGATCATTCCAGTCCAAAATGGCTTTGTAGTAGAATGTGTTTGAGGCGATACCTTTTACCCTAGGAACAATGAAATTGGATTCACTTGATCTGGTTCCATAAGAGTGAGCACTTGATGTTCTAGTGAAATTCTGATTAAGATAAAGTGCACCTTGACAATGGTAGATGTTAAAGACATGGTTAAGCCTCAGCTGTTTAACTCTGTCACAAATTTTCAAGAGATTCACAAGGTTTAGCTCATGTTGCCCAATGTGATCTCTGGGAGAAAGTTTCAAGATGTAACGAGCAACCTTATTTTGAGTAATTTGCAGTTTATTTTTGTGGTTCTGAGTGAGGCCACTATACCAAGATGTGCAACAGTAATCCATGTGGCACTGAATCAATGCAGAACTAAGATTTTTACGCAAAGTTTGATTGAGAATGTGAGAATGCCGGTAGAGGAACTTAAGGCGACCCGAAGCCTTTTTGATGACAGAGTTAACCATGCTTTCACCAGACAGTGTATTGTTTATTGAAACACCAAGATACTTGATACTCTCCTGAGATTTGATAACATGATCATCATAGGCAACACAGAAGTCAGGAACTTTCTTTAACTTAGCTTTGGTGCCAAAGAGAATACATTCTGTCTTGCCAACATGAAGAGACAGTTTATTATCGACTAACCACTGATTGCATGATTTAAGATCAGAGCCAAGCATATCAGCAACAGCCTTGGGGTCTTTGTCATTGCAATGATAACACTGTCGTCAGCATAAAGTAGTAACTTGTTCTGCACTGAAATCTCCATGTCGTTGCTGTAACACAAATACAACAAGGGGCCCAGCAGGCTACCCTGAGGGACGCCACAAGGGGTTACATCAATTTTCCCAACACAAGTTTTGGCATTGCCGAAAATAATGAAAAACACCCCTATTTTACATAATAGTTTCACCCATTTCTGAAAATGATTTGTTTGTGTTTACATGATTTTTATAGAGAGGAAGGATGTCTTATTCACTGTATAAAAGAAGGGTACTGAACATTATTTCCTTCATCCTGAAATCTGACCTGATATTTCTACATTTTGCTACATGGGAAAATGCTGAAAATTGGGCAAATTGACATTTTCGCAGTTGCCATGGCAACCAAGGGTTTAGAGGCGATATGACTGTCACTCCTGTAGACTCTGACCCAAGGTGCATCCACACACAAAGTATTAAGAAAAATCATTTTTTGAAGTCTGCCAACATTTTTTGAAAATATCTGATTTTTACTGCATAGTGTTCTTAATATATTAAGTTATAATATAGGCCTAAAGCCAAACAAATGCGTGGCTATAGACGCTATCACGCTAAAACAACAATAAAAAGGCCTATTTATACACACAGATGCGTGCGATATAAAGTTTTTAAAAAACTCTCTATTTTTTATCGAAAATCCGGACATAAAACATGTTTTTGGCCTAATATTTGCAATGTTTACCTGAAATGTGTATAGTCTATACCTTTTTATGCGCATTTTTTTCTCTTTTTTTTCAATTGAAAGTAATTTTTAAAAAATTCAAAGAAATGCACCCGTACAGGCATATGTAAATATTAAAATTAAAACCAAAGATAAGAACCGAAATGTGGCACATCTTGATATAGTCATGTACCGTGTTTACAGAAACCGGGATGAAAATATCACCGAAATCATGTTTTCTCTCCAAAACTGGGTCGCCTTTATTTTGGATTATTATTAGCGGTCCTTATACCCAGCAGAGCAAACACAAAACATCTTCACAACATTTGCTGTTTTAAATTGTTATTAAATGTGTGGTTTTAGATATGCAGAAACATTTATAATTCATATTTTATTTCATTGTGGCATTGTTTGCAAAGTTCATTCTCCATTGCCCGAAATTATGCTCTAGGAGCATATGCTCCTGGAGCATATGGTCCTGGAGCAGTCAGCGCCAATCAGCATATTTGAACTATCGATTGTCGGGGTGTTATGTTCCATTCTCGGGATTGTCCCGGATTTAGGTGATCGCTGATACATCATGCTCATGGAGCATTCTAATTTATATCATTGTACATACAACATAAACATGCTCCAGGAGCAGATTTGATATAATGTGTTAAACTATACTTATGTGAAAGTAAAGCAGTGACTGTATTTCAAATATCAGACATTGATATGATGCTTCTGGAGCATTCTCATTCACATCGTCGTACAGACAACATGGGCAAGTAAAGCAGTGATGTATTTAAAAAAAATAAGACATTGGTATGATGCTCCTGGAGTTTTCTCATTCACATCATTGTACGGACAACATAAACATGCTCCCAGAAGCAGATTTGGTAAAATGAGTTAAACTATACTATACTTTTGGGCAAGTAAAGCAGTGACTGTATTTCAAAAATCAGACATTGGTATGATATCTCAAGCTCCTAGTGCATTCTCATTCATATCACTGTACAATAAGACAAACATGCTCCAAACATTTATTCAATTAAGGGACTGTGCTGTGCAATATATTTAGGCCCATGTTGAACGTAAGTGTCCTACAAAATTGTAAATGTATTGTGATTGTTCTGAGACTGCACTTCAAATTGCGCTGCATCAGGTGAAATTGCACCACAACTTTCAAAATGGGGTGCACCCCAAGGTAAAAAAAAAATAAATCAAACATTGAAATTGCATCTGACCGTCTCAATTGTAATCTTAAATGACAATATCCCTCACCTCACTGATCACATTAAGGGATCTAAAATGAGCGTTTATTGCTTTTCGACAGTATTTGTTGTGGGACATGAGAGCACCTAAGACCTATCGAATTGTATTCTGAATACGAAGCATGTCTTTCTGATATCAAATAATTTTCATTTTTGAAAATCATAATATAATACAAATTTTATGACAAATTATAAAAATTTGATATTTTTCAAATTTTGATATATAACAGTCCTCGAAGTAAATTATGTAAATATAATGATATATTCTTAAAGTGTATGTAGCAGGGAGGAAAAGCCGACGGTCAATTGAAAATTTTTACCTTTCATATTGAAGATATGGATTTGTTTCCCAAAAAGACCTAATTTTTTTGGTGTTTTGGGGAAAAAATCCATATCTTCTATACGAAAGGTCAAAATTTTCAATTGATCGTCGGCTTTTCATCCCACCTACATACACTTTAAGTATAAATCATCAGATTTATTAAGTTTACTTCAAGTACTGTTAAATATCAAAAATATCAATTTTAATGATTTGCCATAAAATGTGTATTAAATTGCGAATTTCAAAAAATCAAAATTATTTGATATCAGAATGACATTCTTCGTATTCAGAATGCAATTCGATATGTCTGATGTGCTCTAATGTCCCAAAATAAATACTGTCCAAACGTTCATACCCCAGCCCTTAAATAGAACATTAAAAAAATTTATAAAACATCAGTACCGCAAAAAACAGTGACCGCGAAAGACAATGACCGCGAAAGACGGGTGACTGCTAGTTTGATTAAATTCTTATCTGCAATTTGTTAAAAATCAAGTTTTTTTTGTTGGATTAATGCCGATTGTTTTGTCATTTTACATAATTGTACATAATTGTCAATATTTTTCCTTATGTCAGCTTTAATTTAAGCCACCTGATGACTAAATCATATTTTATCATGGTGAAGTCAAATTGGTCTATTTATGTGTTCTTTATATGGATATAGGTCCAGATTTTCTCCGTTTCCGCGGTCCTGATTCCTGGTTTCATTTATACTTCGCCTACAATTAACGGAAAAAGATATTAAAACACATTTTTCTCATTAGCTAGATAAAACCATTGGTTATTATCATGGAAAATACGAATGTGCTGTTACTTGCAGAAGCTGAGAGTGGAGGTAGAACTTTTTGAATGTCCCTCGTATTTATTGATTAACTGGGCTACAAAAATGGATCATCGCCAAAATCAGCCCTCAAGATGGCGTCGGACATTCATTTTGTGCGCTATTTATAAAAATTCTGGAGTGTGTAACCTACATCTTATTAAAACCATTATGCAGAAAACGAACGGTTTTGTTAAACTAAGCCCATGTTGTAAAATCTACGTGACACCTTATAAAATAGTGCTGAAGTTGGCCAAATTTCACACACAAATTGAATGGATATCGGTATCGTGTCGACCGTGGCTACAAGACCATGCAGCACTCAGTTTATAGAGGGTGGGCAAAGGGGGGGGGCATGCCAACTTTTAAGGGGGGAAATTTTGAAAAAAAGTACTAAAAAAGGGCCTAAAATCTTAAATATCAGGGCGGCCAACATCCCGCAGGGGGGGCAGCTGATCCTTTGTCCCTTTCTACGTGACTACGTCACTGTACGAGATCTAAAATTTACCCATGATCCTTTGCAGAAGCGTACCCTCCCCCCCCCCCCAATTATAAGCTTCGTAAAGTGACCTAAAATTCAACATCAAACAAAATGATGGTTTGATTTTCATTGCTATATTTTGATTTCAAAAATATCCACGGGAAATAATACTTAAAGTTTGCCAAAATAAACGGATATTCTATGGATTTATTGTTGCTGAAAAGTATGATTTTCACCCGGTAATAGTATAGTATAAATAGAGAGTTTTAGACCCAAGCTGGTAAGAAAAATGGTCCCTGGTTTAATGGGGCTTTTCCGTGCTCTTGCACCCCATTCCTTAAAAACATCTTATCCTTAAACATACACATAGACATAGACCTATTTTCACAATTTTTGCATTTTTCAGCAGTCAAATTGTCAAGTTTTGAAGCCAGTGTTACTAATATACACAATATAAATATGATTTTTTCTTTATAAGGTATGAATAGGTCAAACCTTAGATGCCGCAATGAAAGTATAAAAATAATCACCAGATGTCAGGGTGGGTTATACCATTTATTTGAAATAGGGGTGTTTTTCAATTTTTTCAAAGTATGAAAATATACCAACTTTGTATAGCTCATAAACCATATGGTAGTGTTCCGATTTCAACATCGACCACAGCATGTTGAGATGATACATTGGTCTTATGAAAAAGTTACATTTGAGCTTGGGGAAAACACATCTGTATATACAGTGTTGCCAGACATTTTCCTATTTTTCGAAATTCAACACAAATCTCACCTTAAGTTAAATGATGTGAAAATGAAACATCATCCTTTCAAGGAACATTTATTAGAAAGAGAATTTTTATTCATATCAAATTTGATCAGTTATAATGGTCAGTGTTGTTCTAAACCACATGGGTGTTGCCATAATTGGGGCTTAATTGTGATTTGTGGATATTTTCAACTTTTTACAAGTCATAAAAATACCAAAATGCATTTCTATAATAAAGAAAGAAACATCGACCTCGTCATGTTGAGATGATATATTGGCCTTATGAAAAAGTTATTTTGATCTGGGGGCGGGGTAAGACATCAGTTTATACAGTGTTGCCAGATAAACCACATGGGTGTTGCCATAATTGGGGTTTAATTGTGAGGTGTGGATATTTTCAACTTTTTACAAGTCATAAAAATACCAAATTGCATTTCTATAATAAAGAAAGAAACATCGACCTTGTCATGTTGAGATGATACATTGGCCTTATGAAATTGTTATTTTGATCTGGGGGGGGGGGGGAAAAACATCAGTTTATACAGTGTTGCCAGATATGTTCCTATTTTTTCAAAATTCAACACAAGTCTCGCCTAAGAAAATTAATTTCATATTCAACTTGATCATCTGGGATGGTCAGTGTTATTTCTAAGCCATATGGGTGTTGCCATAGCTGGCGTTTAATATGACAATTTAGATATTTCCAGCTTTTTACAAGTCTTAAAAATAGTACACATCCTTAAAATTATTGTGGAATGAACGCAATATTAAGAACACTTAGTATGTGAATTTAAATTTTAAATTTGAGTTCGGAAAATATTTCCTTCTATACAGTATTGCCAGTTATTATCACCAGTGTTTACTCAGAGGCTGTATGTCTCAAATTTGGCCCAGTGAAAATTATATTTGGCCCACAACAATTTGCAATGCTGTATTACAATTAGTCAATTTGAGGAATTACTGAGACAAAATTGAGTCAATTTTGGGGAGAAATGCTTCATTTGGCGCACTCAATTTCCAGAGAGAGTAAACACTGATTATCACATATATTCAAAATTCAACGTATGTCTCACTTTAGGATTTATATTGTTTAAATCGCTGCCATGAATAAACCACATGGATGATGCCACTATAAATGGAGTTAATAGTGAAATGTGGATACATTTTCAATTTTAAAATGACACCTTATGAAAGTTACAGCTATAGTATTCCAATTTTTCACAAAAAAAACACAAAAAGCACACAAATTTGTCCTAATTTGGCGCTTTTATAGGCACTTTGCCTTAATGCACCCAATTTGGTGTATTGTCTCCACTGCAAACCCACCAATCGACATACCAAAATTGCTAAGGTACCCCCAAAACCGTGGCACATCCCCGTATACCTTTAACCAGGAGAACCCCTCTCCGGGGTCATGTCATAGGTATACTGTGCCCAGTAGTCCTCTTTTTCTACTTGAAACGGATATTTCCTCAGACAACTTTTATCAACATTTGGTGATTTTTTATTTTGCTTTAACCCTGCAAGTATCTTCAATCATGAAAGCTTAATTTTAGTTGCTTCCTTTTTACAAGCTCATACAAATTCATGTCATCAATGAGCAGGGGATGCTTGAATGACAGAGAATTAGCAACAATATCATGCAACATTTCAATGGTCATTTCTTCTTCATACTTTCGACTCTCCTGGGAGCTCCTCTCAGGAAAGGTAACTGGACATTAATTTGTCTGGCTGTGAAAAGGTTCTGTGCGTTATTGTCTTTGACTATTCTCATATCTTTCAAAACATTCGCTGGATCTACATAGTTTTTTGCCCATTTCTTCCCCATATCTTTTTTGCAAGTATAGTTGGGATGTGTGCTTTAATAATATGGGGTAGGCGTAATTTAAACATTATCTTATTCTTATATGCATCTTTTTGCAATGTAACAATCTTATGTTATTTTAATTTATTTTAGCCTAGCTAGTATGTGTATATTGGTAAAAACATTATGGCTTTTATGTATATTTTAAAGTATACATGTTTGATGTTTTCTGTGTTGTATTTTAAGGGGTTGGTCACCCACCTTTGAACAGTATTTTTGTCGGACCTGAGAGCACATCAGATATACCAAATTGCATTTTGAATACGAGGAATGTCCTTCTGATATAAAATAATTTAGATTTTTTTTAAATTCGCGATGCAATAAAAATTTTAGGGTAAATTATGCATATTGAATTTTTTTTATTTTTGACATATTACAGTTAATTTAATAAATCTAATGATGTGTACTTAAAAGTGTATGTAGCTGGGATGAAAAGCCGACCACTAATCAATTAATTAATGATAATTGAAAAATTTGACCTTTCATAGTGAAGATATAGATTTTTCCCCAAAAGACCTTAGGTGTTTTGGTGAAAAAATCTATATCTTCAATACGAAAGGTCAAATTTTCATATGGACGGCTTTTCATTCCAGCTACATACACTTTAAGTACATATCACTAGATTTATACAATTTACTTTTGAGATCTGTTAAATTTCAAAAATATCAATTTTTAATCATTTGCCATAAAATTTGTATTATATCGCAAATTTCAATATATGTCTGATGTGCTCTCAGGTCCACAAAAATATGTGAAAACGTCGCTATTTGAACCCTTATGACTTATAAAAATATCGATCGACATCTCACTATTAAACCCTAATTATGGCAACACCCATGTGATTGGAACAACACTGACCATTTATACAACTGATCAAATTTAATATGAAAGTAAATTTCATTTTAATAAACTTTCCTTGTGAAGGTGAAGTTTCATTTTCGCATCATTTAACTTAAGGTGAGACTTGTGTTAAATTTCGAAAAAATAGGAAAATATCTGGCAACACTGTATAAACATATGTTTTCCCCAAGCTTAAGTGTAAATTTTTCATAAGACCAAATATGTATCATTTCAACATGGTGAAGTTGATGTTTCACTTCCACATATTTTTAAGGAATGAATACCATGGTATTTTGGTATTTTTAAAACTTAAAAAGTTCAAAATAACCACATCTCGCTATTTAACCCTAATTATGGCAACACCCATGTGGTTTGGAACAACACTGACCATTTATACAACTGATCAAATTTAATATGAAAGTAAATTTCTTTCTAATAAACTTTCATTTTCAACCTAAAAGGTGAAACTAGTGCTGAATTTTGAAAAATAGGAAAATATCTGTATAAACAGATGTTTTTCCCCAAGCTCAAATGTAAATTTTTCATAAGACCGATGTATCATCTCAACATGATGAGGTCGTTGTTTCATTTTCTCATCTTTATTTTAGGAATGCATGCCATTGTATTTTGGCATTTTTAAGACTGAAAATAGCTGAAAAAGCTGAAAAAAAGCTGAAAAAGCTCAACATACGTTGAATTTTGAATTGCGTGATAATATCTGGCAATACTGTATAGAAGGAAATATTTTCCGAACTCAAATTTAAAATTTAAATTCACATACTAAGTGTTCTTAGGTTAATTTTTAACCTTAATATTGCGTTCATTCCACAATAATTTTAAAGGTGTGTACTATTTTTAAGACTTGTAAAAAGCTGGAAATATCTAAATATTGTCATATTAAACGCCAGCTATGGCAACACCCATATGGCTTAGAATAACACTGACCATCCCAGATGATCAAATTGAATATGAAATTAACTTTCTTTCTAAAAGATATGTTCCATATGAAGGTGAAGTTTCATTTTCATATCTTTTAACTTACGGCGAGACTTGTGTTGATTTTTGAAAAAATAGGAAAATATCTGGCAACACTGTATAAACTGATGTTTTACCCCCCGATCAAAATAACTTTTCATAAGGCCAATGTATCATCTCAACATGACGAGGTCGATGTTTCTTTCTTTATTATAGAAATGCATTTTGGTATTTTTATAACTTTTAAAAAGTTGAAAATATCCACAAATCACAATAAAACCCCAATTATGGCAACACCCATGTGGTTTAGAACAACACTGACCATTATAACTGATCAAATTTGATATGAATAAAAACTCTCTTTCTAATAAATGTTCCTTGAAAGGATGATGTTTCATTTTCACATCATTTAACTTAAGGTGAGATTTGTGTTGAATTTCGAAAAATAGGAAAATGTCTGGCAACACTGTATATACAGATGTGTTTTCCCCAAGCTCAAATGTAACTTTTCATAAGACCAATGTATCATCTCAACATGCTGTGGTCGATGTTGAAATCGGAGCACTACCATATGGTTTATGAGCTATACAAAGTTGGTATATTTTCATACTTTGAAAAAATTGAAAAACACCCTATTTCAAATAAATGGTATAACCCACCCTGACATCTGGTGATTATTTTTATACTTTCAATGCGGCATCTAAGGTTTGACCTATTCATACCTTATAAAGAAAACAGTATATATATATATTGTGTATATTAGTAACACTGACTTCAAAACTTGACAAATTGATTGATTGAAGCGATTGGACAGTATAGTATTTATTTTGGGACATTAGAGCACATCAGACATATCGAATTGCATTCTGAATACGAAGAATGTCATTCTGATATCAAATAATTTTGATTTTTTGAAATTCGCAATTTAATACACATTTTATGGCAAATCATTAAAATTGATATTTTTGATATTTAACAGTACTTGAAGTAAACTTTAGAAATCTGATGATTTATACTTAAAGTGTATGTAGGTGGGATAAAAAAGCCGACGATCAATTGAAAATTGTGACCTTTCGTATTGAAGATATGGATTTTTTCCCAAAACACCAAACAAAAATAAGGTCTATAAATCCATATCTTCAATATAAAAGGTCAAAATTTTCAATTGACCGTCGGCTTTTCCTCCCTGCTACATACACTTTAAGAATATATCATTAGATTTATGTAATTTACTTCGAGGACTGTTATATATCAAAAATTTGAAAAATATCAAATTTTCATAATTTGTCATAAAATTTGAATTGTTTTGTAATTTTCAAAAAATGAAAATTATTTGATATCAGAAAGACATGCTTCGTATTCAGAATGCAATTCGATAGTTCTGAGGTGTTCTCATGTCCCACAAAAATACTGTCGAAACGCAATAAACGCTCATTTTAGATCCCTTAATCTTTACATAAATTTTTTACCATCAATTGAGCGTTAATTTTGACTAAATTCAGAAAATATTTTGGCGCATATAAAATTAAAATAAAATTCTCTGCCTCCTAAACCACATAAATTTTCACGATTGGGTATCATGAATCGTTATATATGATGTGCAGTTAATATTCATATATTCTTTTATACATAGGATGCTTCAGTTTTAACACCAAAAATATTTCATTGAAAACCCTCCCACTCGGCGATTTCAAAAAGGTAACCACGCTTCCCTAGACACGCTTCCCTAGAATGTGCAATAAATTAGCATTAAAAATTTAATGCAGTGCCAAAGCACCCTTAATCATACCGCCCAGGCCTATATCATACCGCCAAACAAACAAGGACTTTGCTAGAGGGCGCAACATGATTCAACAACGACAGATTCGGAAAAAAGAACCTTTTTTATAATTCGGAATAGAGATCACGGTGACTCATTTCGGAATGAAGAACCTGTTTTAGATTTCGGAATGGAGAACCCTAAATTCATATTCGGAATAGAGAACCTCTTTTCATATTCGGAGTAGAGAACACGGTGACTTATTTCGGAATAAAGAACCTTCTTTCGTTTTCGGAATAGAGAACCCATTTTTGCATATTCGGAATAGAGAACCTTTTTTCATATTCGGAATGGAGAACCTTTTCTGTTTTCGGAATAGAGAACCTTCGTAATAGAGAACCTTTTTAATTTTCGGAATAGTGAACCTTCGAAATAGCGAACCTTCGGAATACCGAACCTTCGGAGTAGCGAAGTTCGCCCAGAAAATTCCACCCGAAATTAGGCATTTTCCCATTGAAACACGTGTAATACATAATTAGTGGTATTTAACCTACTGTGTGCTATGAACATCGTGTATGCGTTCGACTAATAATTCCATCGTAATAATAAAGCGCGGATTCCGGCGTTTTATTCAAAATCTCGGATTTTGACAAAACTACAACACCAGAGTCTTGATTTTTTGCAGGGTATATTGGTTTAATAAAGTACAATTTAATCGTGTAAAAAAGGAATTTTAAAAATTCAGTGAGGGCGTCTTCCTCAGCAAATGTTATAATATGACTTTAAGTCATTCAGAACAAGTCTGTTAGCCGTTGTCCATGCCTTGATATCACGAAGACAGAGCCCCAGGCGCGGGATTACAAATTCGCGTTCACTAGGATGTAGAACAAGATACATCTGTGTATCATCTGCACGTGAACAAGAGTGGACCGTTCACTGATCCTTGAGGAACACCATCTTCCAAGAGAACGTTATCAGACAATTCACCTTTAATAGAGATGCAAGCGACTTTCCAGATAGGATTTATACCACTCCAAAGCTGTTCCTCCAATGCCATAACGGTCACGCAGACGATTGATCAGTACTTGATGAGATAGCGTATTAAACGGCGCGGAAACGTCTAGGAGAATAAGAATCGCTTCCAGATGTCGGTCGGCAGCAAGCAGAATGTCATTTTGAATTCTTACGAGAGCTGTCTCAGTCGAATGACATTTTCTGTACGCAGATTGGTTTTTTGCATACAGATTATTAGGTACTGGGTAAGCTGTGAGGCAGCAACGCATTCGACAGTAATTTGAGATTAGATATTGGGCGATAGTTCTCGAGTTCATTTCGATCAGCGTTTGCCTTATTCACGAGTGGAGTGACCTGCGCGATCTTGAGAGACTGCGGCATTACACCTGATAAGAGAGATGAGTTGATTACACGCGTGAAAAGCAGCAGTAGTAAGTCCAAGCACCCCTTCAGAATCAGATCTTTTGGTATTGGATCCAGCGGGGACGATTTTATAGCAGACTTCATCAAGATCTCCGGACGTCCTCAACTGTTACCTCCTGGAACGATGTGAACTCACTATTGCATAAATCATACAGCGAAATTGAAAATTCTACTCATGTACATTGTATATTGATAAAAATTGTGCATCAAATTAAAGCATCAAATTAAATTCTACATCAAATTAAAGCAATCACTTGTTCTAACTTAGTAAACAGCTGAAAATGCTGTGTTATTATAGTCAAATACATTTCCAAAACTGTAGTGTAAGAACATTATGTATTCAATATAGAAAATAATATAAATATCCAAAATAATGAAATCTTGTCTTTTCCGATATTCTTGACATTTGAAAAGAATCATATACAGGGTGTCTCAATAAAAATAGGCCCTGTGGATCGGGGGCCATAACTTAAAATATCAGCAGATTCAAAATCCATGAAGTGTCTTCTATAGATTGGTGCATATATCATCAAAATCCGTTCACTCATCACTGTGATAATTGGGAAACTACAAATAGACTCATTTTTGGACCTTTCCAATGGGACAATACACATTAACAATAATGTGCTGCATTGTAGTTTAGAATTGAAGAAATTAATGAAGTTAAGGGTTGACTAAGTATTGTTGATCGAAACAGCCAAAAAGATCGATTTCATTATCTAAATCAATTTATTTTTGAACAATATTGCCATACTTTGAACGAGTTATGTATGTTTTACAAAAGTGATATTGTTTCATCCCTCTTTACAACATAACTCGAGAACCACACAGGACCTACAAACGTATATCTGTAAGTAATACCAAAGCAAATTTTGCCAAAGCTCACTACCATTCGCAATATGATGTGAACTACCAAATCGCAATAGTAAGTTTGAAATAGTGTCAAACCTTAACTCCCAGTTTTGCTGGGTAGGAGATAACTTGCCTAATCGGCAACTATGCCTCTTTTCTGTTATTGATATTGTTTATCAATTTTTGTTTTTTTTATTTCCCCATTAATACTATCACTTGGACATTTCATTTTTCAAATATTTCAGCCACTTGTTTTATTTTTTGTGGGACCTGATATCGAATTGCATTTCGAAAACGAGGAATGTCCTTCTGATATCAAATAGTGTTTTTTTAAATTCGCGATATAATGCCATTTTATGGCAAATGATTAAAAATTGATATTTTTCAAATTTAACAGTCCTCGAAGTAAATTGTATAAATTTATTGATATGTACGTATACTTAAAGTGTATGTAACTGGGACATATGACAATTTTGACCTTTCATATTGAAGATAAAGATTTTTTCCCCAAAACACAAAACAAATTTGGTCTTTTTGGGAAACTCGAAGAAAGGTTAAAATTCTCAACTGATGGCCGGCTTTTCATCCCAGCTACATACACTAAGTACATATCATTGGATTTCTGAAGTTTACTTCGTGGATAGTTAAATATCAAAAATACAAAAAATTATCACAGTGATGAGTGAACGGATTTTGATGATATATGCACCAATCTATAGAAGACACTTCATGGATTTTGAATCTGCAAGAAAGTTTTAATTTTACTGCTGATATTTTAAGTTATGGCCCCCGATCCACAGGGCCTATTTTTATTGAGACACCCTGTATAAGCACCTTACTGTATACTAGAATTAGCCACTACCAGTGATGTACCTACCTTCTCCACAAACCTTGCCAGTGTACCCAGTCATCCTACAATCACAGATGAAACGATTCCACCCTTCTGTGCAGATGCCATCGTGCTCACATGGACTGCTGTCACAATGAGGCTTCTCTTCCCGACAGTAAGCACTGATGTCATCTCTGGATTCTTTTAACACGTAACTTGCAAGATCTTTAGTCTCGCCATCTATGGCAAGATTTTTAATGCACCCTACGTAGCCTCGTCGAAGGACTCCCGAAAAAAGGTCCCTTGGCAGGGAGTTAGAAGCTGTGTTGTCAATGCCACCTAGAAAAATATCTGTTTCTAGGTTTAAGAGATTGCTGGTGCCCGGGACGGTGAAATTTTGGTATTCTTCGTCAACCTGGTGAAAAAAACGGGAAGGGGAATACAAGCTAATTACTATAATTGTATGAAATAGTAGTACAGATGGAAAAACAGAAAGGGAAAAAGAATTTGTTTTGGAGTAGGCATGGAGTTGTTGGTGCTATTTTCTTATGCCAAATATGGTTAGATTATAAATCACTCAATATCCAAGCCACAGATGATTAACAAATATTAATTAGCCAAATTTATGCTGCATACAATTGTTTGTCAGTTTTCACTATTAACAGATGTACAGTTTTCAAATTATGTACCAATGTTAAATTGATTCCAATCAAGCATTAGAACTAAATATATATTAGTAATTTAATATGAATTAAATTGGCAGCAGTGCCATGTTTTGAGCATGGGTATTTGTAAATAAGCATCTAAATAGCTGCCATACAACTGACAAGAAACCATCCAATGTTAGAGGAGCTGACAGGGCTTGTGAAGGATGCAATGTTGGCTGTCAAGTTAGGATAGTTCACAATTTAAGAGCAAGAAATTTGGTTATTTCACGGTGCATAATTCACCTTTTGGTTGATTTTAACTCTCTCCACGCGGGTGTCGACTGCAGACGACAAGTTTAAAGAATTTTCAGAATTGTAAATTTTCATTACCATATTTGGAATCAGCATGAAAAATGCATTAAAATGAGTACAAACAAGCCTAGTATTGATTCAGTAGTTCTTAAGATAGTTCTTGATATTTTGAGAAAATATGTCAAAACTTGAACTTTTTCCATTGAAGCGCATGGCTAGCACGCAGAGCATTAAAGACAGCTGTAATTTATACAAATAAAATCAAATTCAAAGTTTTTTTTAAAGATTTCTTTTTTGGATTATCTTTCCATGCATCAGATGCTATGTCAGGAGTTAGTAAATTTGTAATTCTGGTATTTTGCCATGATTTCAAATTATGAGGAATGATTTAATACAAATTGTAGACTATCTTTTATGAAAAGTGAAACAAGAGCACCAATGGTGCTGCAGCTCAATGGTTTTTGGATATAGGCATATCATTGGAACTAGTATATCGGCATCATGGTATTGAAGGTGCATAATGTCACAACTTTTTATCTGTTAC
Organism: Amphiura filiformis; assembly: GCF_039555335.1. Classification (NCBI taxonomy): domain Eukaryota; kingdom Metazoa; phylum Echinodermata; class Ophiuroidea; order Amphilepidida; family Amphiuridae; genus Amphiura; species Amphiura filiformis. The sequence goes on from NC_092645.1 coordinate 46,813,977, forward strand.
CATAGTCAGCATTATTATTATGGACTGCGCATTTACCTGTAGAAACAATGAATCCAAATTGAAATTGGAAGTATGAGGTAGAGCTATTAAAAACAGCTTTCCTGAAGTAAATTGGACAGAGCTTCGCCATCTGACAGCCATTTTAAGGAACTGTCGGTAGGAAAAGCACTACCATCAATACAGGCCCATTAATGGAAATGGAGGATTTATCAATGAAGGTTGAAGTAAAATGTCAACTTTAAGGTTCATAACTTAGAAACTGACCTACGTACATATGAACTGTATCATGAGATAGAGCTTTTTGAAATAAAGCTTTACTGAAAAAAATATGCACAGAGCTCCGCCGTCTGACAGCCCCATTTAAGGCCAGTGTAATGGGAGAGAACATGGACCTTTTCGAGCATCATTATTTCTGAATTGTATGTCAAAAGTATATAAAACTATACATTTTTGGAAAGGAAATGAGTCAAGGAATCCCATGGTGACGTCAGATTTGTTCTAAAATCTTGAGTTTTTGACAAAATCACAAAAATTCACTTTTTTACCCCAATTTTTTTGTGACAACTTAGAAAAAAATCCGTTCGGAGTAAAAAAATTTCAGTTAGCTTTTCATAAAGAAGAGAAATGAACTTAGGGAAGGTTTTTTTATTTTTTTGAAATTCGTCTCATTTTTCGAAATATTGAAAAAAACATGTGAAAAAAGCAATTTTGTCACTCTATTAAGCTAAAAATTGCACAGAATGGTGTATATTTTTGTTTAAAACAAATATTTTGAAAAATGAGAAAACCTTCCCTAGGCTTTGATGTACTCTAAACGATAGTGCAAAAAGTTTACCTTTTGCTTGCATATTTTTCGAGTTATCTTGTCACAAAAATTGTGCAATATTGTCAAAAGTGAACTCTGAGAAATCGACGTTTTAGTGAAAAAAATGTCAAAATTATGCACAAACCGTCCTTATGTTTTAAAACGGTAAGACTTTCACGCTTGTAAAAGCTGTATCTGGTGCATGGTCTAAATATCGCCAAAATTCAAAATAATTAAAAAATCTAAGTGGCATTTTGACTGCAAATTTTTGTTTTGTTTACACCACATTTGCTGGCGTGAACAACAAACCGAATGCGCCTAGACTGCGTTGGACATACGCGCAGAGTTGCGCCGCGTCACGCTAAGCGAATCGCGCGCGTAATCAAAATATTTCGCATTCGCGCATTTCTGACTCATTATTTCCGGCCAATTTACTAAGCTGTCTTGAGCCATGTGACTTTTTAGAGTTAAAAAGAGTGAAACAAATCAAGCAAAAATACTAGTAAATATTAGCAAGTTGTATTTTATTAGTTTTAAGTGAAAGAATACATCTTAGTGTTGATAAATATCAAGAAATCTCAAATTCGGGCGTGAACGAATGTGTCTTCCATTACTCTGGCCTTAAGAAACTGTCAGTAGGAACTAAGTCCATATGGAAGCTTTTTCAAAGAAATGCATGAAAATTTTGTATGCACCAACGTCACGCGACCGTACCAACAGTGTACTGTGGTGGAAAAAAGTAATTCCACGTAGCAGGAAAATTCCTGTTGGGTGACTTGAGCGCATATCGTGGTACCAGCCACGACATAGAGACATTTTCAAACCACGTTTTTCTACCCAATAATGTTATTGGATGGCTTGTTGGGCCGCTCCTGCATTGTTAGGTTATGATGTCACGTGCATATCACCATCGTAACATGTCTTTTAATCCTTACCTGATATAAGGCCCCCATAGCCCACCATGTGTTTGCGGGAGGGGGACGCAAATATGGTGGGCCTACCTGCAGATGCCCTGTGTTTCTTTCTCTTGACAGAATCACCGTATGCCACTCGCCATCATTTAACGGAAAAGTGTTACGTTTGTGGCGAATTGCCCCCGACCCCAAATCTAGCACCAACCAGAGGTACCCATCCAGCAACTCAAATCCAAAGAAATCAGACATGCCCTCTGCACCCTTGGCGTACATGATGACAGCATCTGGCTCGTTGGTTCGAAAACTGAAGGATATCGTACCCTTTATCTGCAGTAAAAGAAAAGAAACAAATCAGAGTTTAGCATTCTTGTTTCACAGTGTGAACAGTATAGTACTATCAGTGAATAGACAGAACAAGTGGCGTAGCCAAGGGAGACAAAGAGCTGCCCCCTCCCTGTGAAAAGTCTTGGCCCCTCTCGCCTTCCCCCTCCTATGGGATGCAAAGTCTTGATCCACTCTTGCCTTCCCCCTCCTATGAGATGATAGCCACCCTATTATTTAAGATGTGTAAGCTTAGTTTGTACTTTTGAGCCCATATTGGGCATTTTTTTGTCAAATCCCACTTCCCTTGAAAGTTGCTTTTCCCCCTTCACTGCCCCCTCTAAAGAAATCCTGGCTATTCTACTGTGCATAACTTGAGAGACTCCTATGATCATGTTGTCCATCATTAAACACATATTAATATATTTGTGGCCAATCATTTAAGGAATTCAACCTTTTATAAAAACTTGCAGAATATTAATTGTTTGCAATAATTAAAACAAAGTGTTTGAGGTTGAACTGAAGAGACTGTCAAATTTCCCATGTTACTTTGCTGTTAACGACATTATCATCTGTTTCTATACTAGATATCTTTTAATAAAACGTACTTGCATATATAACAATAAACATGACCCAATTTGTCAAACTATCTATCTCCATATCAAATCACATTTGACAGTATTATAACAAAGTCCCATAATTCACATTTGAGGAACATACATTTTCCAATTTATTACTTCAACTGAGTTTAATTCCACATTTTTTCCAGAAAAGTGAGATTGCTTTTATAATCCATTTTGACACCAAAGACCAATTGACCCAGTTTTTGCAGAAATTAAAATATATGATGAGATCAGTGTCCTGCAACCTCACTCCTAGAATGACTCCTTCTCAGGTAGCTATTTACATGTATAGTAGACAGTAGCGAAGCCAGCAGGGGGGCAAGGGGGGGGGGCAGAGTGCCACCCCTGACAAAAAATGAAAGAAAAAAGTTCCCCTCTGGCAAAAAATGAAGAGAAAATCTGGAGGGCAAAGGAAAAGAAAAAGGGCAAGGAGCCCCGATTTCCACCAAAATTCAACCAAATCATGGACCAAAATAGTGCAAAATACAAAATATTTGCGCGCTGCGCGTGCACATTGTCGCAATTAAATCCCTTTTATCCCAATCATGGGCGAAAATAGTGTCAAATACAAACATTTTTGTCATGTACAGTCTTTCTAAAAACAAAAACGGTTATGTACCGGTATGTATGATGCAATTTATTTTTCGTCTGTGCCCTCAAAATTTTATTTTGCCACCCCTGACCAAGAAAGCTGGCTACGCCCCTGATAGTAGATTAGAACCAAGATTGAATCTGATTGAGTAATTCCAGTTGAAATCCATATGGATGACATAACTTTAGTGTCCCACACAGGGGGCATAGATTTCAAATAAAGTCACCCATGCAGGTAATTATCTTTGAAATTTAAACCCCTTGTGGGAGATTCAATTCATGTCTTCCATAGGGGGTGTAGAGATTTCATCTGGAATAGCCCATTATGGTTTCCATCTGAGTACTCACTCCTGATGTAATGAGAGGGGTGATAAATACTTTATGCATCTAACCCCTTGAAATGACCCTTTCTCTGACAGTTAATTAACGTTTGTGGCGGTTTAAGGATACTTGATGTTTCTTAGGGAACCAGCTTATTTGATGAAGTATGATCTCCTGAGCATTTTGACAACATTTTGAAATAATGAGTTGGTGTCGGCCTAAACAATTTTTTTTTTTGGACAGGGGGGTCGGGGGGGGGGGCTGAAAATCAATATTTTCATCAACAATCATTATTTTATGCCTGATTCTGTTAAAGTTGGCATTGATTTGTATGTAATTGATGTCTAGATTTCCATTTTTGAAAGTTGCACAAAAATTGGAGTTGTCGTTTTCTTAGAATGGCCATTTTTTTACACTGTTTAGATTATCTAACTTGAATGATATGTTTTCTTTATAATATTTTACTCTCCCCTCGTGGCACCCCAGCCTTTAGCATTAAAACCCTGTTATATACTTTGTACTATATCTTTCGTGGTATACATCATCTTACCTACCTTCGAATTCCATCTAGGTAATGTGAGAAAAGCTTCCTCTGTTATGAACGTAATGGGACCAATCTCTTCTAAGTAGAACAAAACCTCTCCTTCCATGAAGATGAAACTGTATGAGTTCCTTGCCTTCTCCAGTATTTCTAATGTGAGAGATTCCCCATAGTAAAACAACTGCAGATGACAAATGGAACAAATTCATTCAGATTCGCTTCATCTTGGATCCATTATCAAATTAAACAACAAAGTTTGTAAACAGCGGGTTGATAAAACAAACATACTTCTACTGTCTACTTGTAGATGCACTCCCGTGGAGAAAAATATATACATCCACAGCAAGGAAAATATATGAATTTTCTGTTATGAGCCAGGAACTCTATTTGCATAACATTGGTGAATGTTACGTAAGAGTCAGGCGGGTTATACGAACGCAGGCGTTAGGGCGTTGGCTAGTCATTGACTGTTTTCCTAGAGATCAGTGCACATCACGGATAGATTGACTGTACACGGATAGATTTACGTTGCAAAATTTGAGTTTGGACTTGTGGAGTTGTGAATAGGAGTTTCGCTGGAATTAATTTGTTGTCCTTTGGAAGGTGTACGATAGACATAAGCCGGGTACTATCGTGAGTACTAATTTTGTTTTATTGACATAAACTTAATAACATGTCGCAAGAAGGACAATTTGTAATTGTTCGTCAGGAACCCGCTTCTAACCAGGTCGCTGCACAGATATTAGCTAATAATATTGGTGTCCCTCAAATCGGGGCACAGTCAGACGCAGTGAATCAAGCTCAAGCTCCCCAACATCAAGCTCAAGAGAATCTAGCGCAGCCACCTGCGGCTCCTCCGGCGCAACCAGCGCCAGTGTCCGCCCAGGTGATTTCTCAGATAGTGAATCAGGCGATTTCGGGTGTGACTTCTTACATTGATAACGCCATTATTCCCTAAAATCAGCATCTAAAGAGGTTGAAGAATTAAAGTTACAATCCAAGCTAAATTTCAACCACAGAGGTAACAAAACTCAGTTCCAATTCAATCACGAGATTTTATCGAATGTTGAAGCCTCCATTTCCCGTATTGAAGAGGGCAACATCACCGAAGTTCTGCCCCTTTTGAAAGAATCTGCAGAGAAACTTTCTAAGAGAAATAAACTGATAAGACTAGCTGATAAATCAGACGGGGGGGTGGGCCGTCGTTGATGAATATCTGTCAGACGACCTAGCAGAAGATTCTGATGATGACCGCCGTATCAGATCAGCGCAGGCAAAGGCCAGTAGAAAGAAGAGAGCGCGAGCGGCGTCTCGTCAACAAAAGCCGTATCAGCGCAAAATGCAGTATGGTCAGGCGTATGGTAATCCTTCTGGCGCTAATTTTCGTCGCCAAAATTATGGATACGGTCAATATCAATTTGGGAATTCAGCCCAGAAAGGAGGCGACAGATGTTTTGCCTGTGGTGAGAGGGGTCATTGGCGCAGACAGTGCACTGCCGCTTCCCAGTCTGCAACCAAAGGTTATGGGGCAGCATCTACCTCAAACATGCCCAAGGAGAGAGCCAGATGGTATTAACATTGAAGGTAATACAAATATAGATTTATTTATTTGCGAGTATGAGAAAGGAAAAAGATATAGAAAATGTACGGTTAGAGAGCTAACAGATCGGGATTTCAACAAAGCTTTGATACTTGGTAAAAATATAATAATAGGCCCTACATGGGGTTATAGTTGTTATAAAGTTATAAAGTTGATCACAAGCCTACAATCTTTTTTGAAAAACGTTTCATAATTTTGCACAGATTATGGTTTACCGGGTACAAGTTCGACAGGAGTGGTCAAGGCCGTTAACACTCTACAATCTGGGTACGATGATATTGACTTCTATTTCAATAATTGTTTTGAATACGAATTAGGACGCGAGGAGCCTTACGTTAAAGGTAGGCTTAAAGCATCATTGCCTTTTCGGCGGTTCATTGGAGCGGAACCTGACATTATTGACTTAATTTCTAACGGATACAAGATCCCGTTGCTATCTTCGCCTGGACCCGCCAAATTTAACAATAACAAATCTGCTATTAAACATCAAGAATTCGTATCACAGGCCATTCAAGAACTTTTAGACAAACAATTGGTAGTTGAATGTGATGAAATACCGAAGATAATTAATCCACTTTCAGTTTCTGAACAAAGTTCAGGGAAATTAAGATTAATTTTAGATCTCAGATATATTAATTATTTTGTTTGGGAGAGAAGATCAAGTTCGAAGACTGGAAATGTGCCTTAGAATTTTTTAACAAAGACGATTTTATGTTCTCATTTGATCTCAAGTCGGGTTATCATCATTTGGAGATATTCCCAGATCACACCCAGTACCTGTGTTTCGCATGGGAGTTCAGTGGCACAATCAAATATTATTCATTTAAGGTCTTAGCTTTTGGCTTAGAATCGGCACCTTTCATCTTCACTAAAACTTTAAGACCTTTGGTAAGATATTGGAGAAGACAGGGGATCTTCATAGTACTGTATTTAGATGATGGATGGGGACGAGCGGGGTCCTTTGACCAGTGTGAAGTGATTGCAAAACAAGTAAAAGCAGATTTGCTCTCAGCCGGTTTAGTGCCTAACGTAGACAAGTCAGTTTGGAATCCAACTAAACGGTTAGATTGGTTAGGGTTAACATGGGACTCGACAATAGGGGCGATTAGCGTTACAGAAAGAAGGGTTAACGATATCATTGCATTTTTTGAAAGAATTCAAAAGGATTTGCCGTATGTTTCGGCTAGAAAGCTAGCCTCCTTTGTCATTATACCCAGTAGTGGGATACATCGCTCAATTGAAGTCAAAGTATTTATACATGGAAGTAGAGAGGAGAGTTCACTGGGATAAAGTTTATAAGCTGTCCAGTGACAGTAGTGTGATAGAAGAACTATTTTTTTGGAGAGAACGTGTAGTAGAGTTGAATAAGAGACTTCTCTTTGAATATTCTTGTCCAGTATGCTTAGTATATTCAGATGCTAGTGATTCGGGTTGCGGGGCCTGGTCGGCAGAGTGTGGGGATTAAAGTTTTTTCAGAATTGGAACATAATTGAAAGCAAAAAGAGTTCCACCTGGAGAGAACTCAAAGGTGTATTTTTAGTATTGCAAGCCTTTACACCCCAATTACAAGGAAAGAAGATATCTTTGTCTACCGATAATCAAGGCGTGGTCTCCATAGTCGCAAAAGGTAGCATGAAGCCAGAATTACAGGAAATTTCTTTGAGCATTTACAATTTGTGTAAGAACAAAGGCATTGAAATAGAAATAAATTGGGTTCCCAGGTCTGAAAATTCTGAAGCTGATGAGCTGAGCAGGAGAATAGATTTTGACGATTGGGGTGTGAGTCCAGAATTTTTTGACATGATTGATAAAATGTGGGGACCACATTCTGTAGACCGGTTCGCTGATGAATTCAACACAAAACTGAGAACATTTAATTCAAAGTACTGGTCGCCCAAAACAGCTCACGTTGACGCCTTTACATGTGATTGGGCTGGAGCCCAGAATTGCTTGGTTCCACCAATAACTTTGGTGAGCAAGGCAGTCAAACACTTAGTGGCATGCAAGGCTTCTGCAACTTTAGTAGTACCTTGCTGGACTTCGGCTGCATTTTGGCCTATTCTCTTTTCACCAAATAGCAAATACAAGAAAGCTATAGTGAAGGAACTAAGGTTCAATGATCCGAAGCATATTTTCGTTCAAGGAAAGAATCCCAATTCTCTGTTCGGATCCCCAAAAATGACTAGCGCCGTGTTGTGTTTAAGGTTAAACGGAGCCTTGTGTTAATTATAGCAAATTATATTATAAACAGGACCCATATTCCCTTTTATAATGTAACGGGATCATATAAAAAACTGTGATGAATGTTTTGAAAACGGTTGACGTCTACATTTTAAGGCGTGGTGAAATAAATAATTTGGAGAAAGGTGTGTTTGCTCTGAATAGCAACAAAGCCACTGGGCTAGAGATGTTTATTAATCTCCACTGGGAGATGCGGTGTTAATTGTATCACAGATTATAGAAGGAATATGATTGTATACGTGTGCCCCACTGGGCAATATAACGAGTTTGATCCACTGGGAGTCTTTTCTTACTGCCGAGTACAGAATAGTCAAGTCCAAGTTGAAGAGTTCAACAAAAGTGAACGTTCGCTGATAAACGTTTTTTAATTTGTTTCAGGGATGGGGTGACTGGAGACTTGAATCTGGAAAAGGCGTTGTTGGCTTCTAGAGCGCCAAACACGGTTGCCAAGTATAGCCGAGCATTCGAGAATTGGAAGGCATGGAGTCTGTCTCGAAATATTTCGTATCTTCCCGCGATTAAAGACGATATAGCGAGCTATTTGATCAAATTGTACAATGAAGAGGCCCCTTATTCAAGAATCGAAAGTGCGTTTTACGCGATAAAATGGTATCATGACTGTTCACTTTTAGTTAAAGATAACCCGTGTGAATTTAAAATCTTGCATTTATTGTTAAACGGCCTAAAAAGGCTAAGTCAGAAACCAGTTCCCCGAAAAAAGGAACCCATAACCCCAGAAATGCTACATGCTATAGTAGGGAAGAATTGTTCGCCAGAGAGTCTGGAGGGATGCAGGCTATGTGCCATGTTGCTAATATCTTACGCAGGTTTCCTTAGACACTCTGAGCTTGCAGAGTTGAGAGTTTGTGACATTCAGTATTTCGGTTCGTATATGAGGTTGTTTATAGTGAAAAGTAAAACTGATCAATTTAAGAATGGAGTGTGGCTTATAATAGCGGCTACAGGTAAAATAACATGCCCGGTCGGTATGTTCTATAGGTACATCACATTAGCTGGTATTCAGCTAGACGGGTCTGATCAGTATCTCTTCAGACCTATTGTGTTTATGAAATCATCTGGAAAGTATTTACTGAGGGCAGGTAAAATGTCATATTCTAGATGTAGAGATTTGCTTAAAGAAGCTCTGGTAGGTATTGGAGTAGACTCCAAAAGATTTGGACTACACAGCTTAAGAGCTGGAGGGGCCACAGCAGCAGCCAATATAGGAATACCGGACCGTCTTTTTAAAAAGCACGGTAGGTGGCGGTCTGAGAGCGCTAAAGACGGTTACGTGACCGAATCATTACAGAACCAATTGGCGGTTTCAATGAGTTTAGGCATCTAAGTAAGTCATAGAAGTTTTTGCCACTTGGACATAAAAGATGAAGTGAAAGGCATGCAGTTATAGATATTTAATTAGCAGTCAAGTGAGGACTTTCTAAGTAGTCAGAATGAAGATTATTGCAATTGAGGTATATTTATAGAAAGGGTTGTTAATGTAGTAGTAATTTATAAGTAAAGTAATTGCCTAAATAATAATATACATGAGATTAAACATCCTTGATTCAGCTTTTGCCCGCTCTTTATACCTTGAGATTAGGGAACATGGAGATGTCCATTGTCTCCTGGAAGAACGGTGTTCCCCTATTCTTAATATTGTTTATGTTCCTTTTAGTTAAAAGGGGAGGAGGGGCAAATACGGGGGAGGGCGGTATAGAAAATATTTTATTTACGTTTGAGGGTACCGAATTAGTAAATAAATGAATTTTCTGTTATGAGCCAGGAACCCTATTTGCATAACATTGGTGAATGTTACGTAAGAGTCAGGCGGGTTATACGAACGCAGGCGTTAAGGCGTTGGCTAGTCATTGACTGTTTTCCTAGAGATCAGTGCACATCACGGATAGATTTAATTTTTTGTTAAACATTTAAAAAAAAAAGGAGGGTTTCAGCCCAAATTTAGCTTGTTGAAAGTCAATTGCAGATTCGGATTATTTCTGGATAGAAAGGAAAAAGCACCAGCAGGACTACGTAGCCATAATAAGTAAGTTGTGTTCGAGTTGTCGTGATTGGAGGTGATCTATTATAGTAAGTATGGTAGCCCATAGGCCCTGCTTGTCTAGTTGTGATACTAATCATGCTAATCGTGTCGTGTCGTGTCGTGTCGGGTAGTATCGTGTTGGTGTGTTCAAAATGTGTAGGTTACTTAACTTACTTAACACACAAATTTTCACGATAGGTTATTGCACTGTCCATTGTCTCCTGGAAGAACGGTGTTCTTAATATTTTGTATGTTCCTTTTAGTTAAAAGGGGAGGGGCAAATACGTGGGAGGGCGGTATAGAAAATATTTTATTTACGTTTGAGGGTACCGAATTAGTAAATAATACAAAATCTTCCATTGAAAAAGCGTTATCCGACGGATCTGCAGTCGACCATTCTGCATAGGAGTCAACTCTCAAACAATACAGCAGGCCAGACATATTCATGTGTTTCATGTATTTATTCAACAACTCTTCCTATACCTTTGTACAAGCACCAACCGTTGTTAATCCGTGATGAATCCACACTCTGCCAGTAGCGTATACGCGAACGCAAGTTAATGTGAGCACGTATACGCGATACGCGTTACAAATTAGCCCCATCTGGAACTTCTGTGCGCTACATGTTGTTTTCATTATTTTGGAACGCATCGCTGTTAATCACGATGAACAACGGTGAAACATGATTGAATCCCTAATTAAAGAAAACCTGACTGCTATGGGCTCAGGTGCAACTTTTAAAACGGCCTCTTTTCTTACATAATTAACCATTGTGACTGAACGCAATAATGTGTAACGCTATAAATTGGTCCACAGGGGTAAAACAAAGAGGGTTATTTATACATATCTTTTTACATTTTTTAAAAAGTATCAGGGGGGCGCCCTGTATATTGGGTAACTGAATGGGGATGAAAATTTAAGCTATTAAAATAGAAAGTAGTACTTACATCCCTGATATTTCCCATAAAATTTTCCCCAACATTTGAACCTGGTAGACCCCTTGGATCACTAGCGCCCCCAACGAAAAACTCTCCGTCGGCAGTTAGTGTTCCAAAGTCACCTAGTGTCTCGCCATAAGCAAGGAGACTTTCATCAACACGAATGCTCACCTTTAAGGAACAAGAGAGGGGAAAAACATTATTAGCACTTTGTAATTCATGTCTTAGCTGCAAAGACGCACCTCTTAAACAGGTTAAGGGTAGATGAGGTATTGTTGGTCGAAGCAACCTAAAAAGCGATTTTCATTATCTAGATCAATATATTATTGAAAATTAACACCTTGATGTTTTGCAAAAGTCCATTCTACAAATTGTATACTTTGCAAACTTGCTTAATTTATTGTTGTTAATTAGTGATGTACGTTTGACAAAAGTGTTGTTGTTTCAGCCCTCTTTACAACGCAACTCAAGAATCGCAGCACCTATAAACGTATATCAGTGATATTTTAATTCTTCTACACGCTCGCTATCGAATTGAGCAATGCAGATTTTGCCAAAGCTCACTATCATTCGTAAGATGCTGTGAACTACCAAATCACAACAGTTTAAAATAATTAATAACCTGAATGCGAGGTTGTAACTGTTTTATGTTTATAGGGACATTTGCGAATTAGACCCTCAGGTTTTATAGGGTCGGACGATCAAGCGAGACGAATACATAATCGGACCGTGTTCTTTACATCATCGTCCCTATTCACATTCATAAACCAGATAATTGACATCAGTGTCGCCACCGCCTGCCGTGAGAATCGATCTTGTATATTGCCGGTACCTGATGCTATTGTTATAATAGAGGTTATCCACTTTACTCATGCGTGACTTATAACAAAAGCCGCTGATTCCCGTAGTATTCCTCATTCAAAGCAATTCAACGCACGACCTCCGAGTTACCTGCATGACTTTAGCGGGCTATTTAAAAAAAGTCATGTTTGCACATGCAGGTACGTCTTTTGAAAATCCTAAACACACGGCTGTTTGATGTGGTCATTTATTAGTTTTTCAAACAAAACATCATATACAACCCAGTTTTAGGCTTAAACAGCTTAAAGCGGTATCATGCTAATGTATACATATGCTTTTTAGTCATTTTGAACTTAAATACCCCCTTATTTACAACATTTTTTCACTTTCATAGCATTTTTAATGCTTTTTCAATGTATCTATTTATGACAAGATTGGTGGCGCTATTTAGATATTGGAAATTGCTCTTTCAGGCTTTTAATACAAGTATATAATTCCTTTTATTTTTTGAAGAAATATGTTTATAAAATTTCTTTGTTGCTTGTTCCACCTATTCCACCTGTTTTAATGGCGGTATTGATTACCTAGCCCTTGCAAATTAAGATATATGATTTATGATAAATAGCGCCACCTCTAGTTTGCATTTGGTTAATAATGAAGCCAATTCTATATACATCAAACAACCGTGAACAAGGTATAGCAGTCGCTGATAGGATATGCAGCTTATAAAACACGGATAACATCTATTCAGTCAAGTTAGCTCAATCGTTAAAGCGTTCGACTCCGGTGCGAGAGGTTGCGGGTTCGAACCCTGGCGGTGCCTAGTATGCTCTCCTGGAAAAATTGAGTTAGCTTGAAATTTCCCTGGACAAGGAACTTGCTGCTAATTGTCTATTTGTAACCCGTACGAAACTCGGGGAGCTGATCCTGGTTGCGATGGTTATTTGTGGAATGTCTAGGGTGTGCGCTCTTGTAGCAGCATAGTCCCTGATTTGTTGTTAAGTGGTTTATGGAATGATGTGGGCCGTAGTGGTCAGCGACAACCTGTTTTTTTATTGGTAATTGCTTCTAGTCCAGTTACAATCAATGTAATCGGTGACAAAACTAATTGACCACTTGAGAAAAGCACTTGAAATTGACCACAGAAAAATTGCTGTTAATTTGAATGCAGGATCGATCTCGGGGTCAAGCTTCTACGTCCAGGTCTTTGAATTTCATCGGGTACACTGTAGCTAAGCTTGTTTTGTCCCGGGTCGTCCCGGGCAGCTCTATCGGGTATATAACGCAGCCGTCCTTTATTATTATGCATCAAAAAAATGTATATCATGTGCCGTCTCATACACTGGTATAACATACAATGGTAGCGATTCTACACATTGAATTAGGTATAGATAACGTGCACATTTAGACAGGTATGCATTCCCTATGAATACACTATACTTTTATACGCCTATCATAACAAAAATTGTACATCCTTGCTGAACAATTTGTGAAATGGCTACTGAAAACAAAATAGCAACAGTTTCAAACTATACACAGTGTATTACACACAATGTTTGACAACAAAAATGCAACTTTTGTTTGTGTGTTTTGTAGACATGTCTAAAATGTCTAAATTTGAAGAGACATTTCGTCGGACGTAGGCCTATCACATACTGACGAATGTGCAAAATACGCATTTCGAGATATTCGAACTTGAAAATATAGCGATTTAATTAAAATATTATTGTCGATAATCTACCAATTTTCTCAAAAATGTTAAAAATGTCGAATACGTCAGTATGTGATACGGCCGACGATTTGAAAAATGTTTAGAATTTTAAAATTTACTAAATAGAACAATAGATAAAACAGGAACCAAACTGCACACAAAAAGAAAATTAAAAAAATTGTTCAAAGAACTTGGCTTAATAAACAGTGGCGGCACAACGGGGGGGAAATATTTTTCTTGGCGCCACCCCCTCCACTTTTCGCTGCAATTTTGTGCAAAACCTGTTGATTTTTCCCCGAAATTCACTTTGCCCCCACCCCCAAAAACATTCTTGATGCCGCCACTGTCGATAAACATGTTATTGTTAACAACTAACATTACTTTTAGTTTGAAATCTTGGTTGTCTTACCGCCTTTCTAAATCTTGATATTCTAACTGTATGCCATTGGTTATCCATAATATATCTATCCGGCTTGCCACTTCTGGACACTCTGGTACGGAATTCTCCAGATCCAAGATTCACAGCCACCTCTAACACTCCGTGTATGATAGCCACACAGATATAATCATACCTCTCCCCAACGTGCAGAATTAATCCGTTGGGCCGACTTGTTCGGAACTCAAACACAATTTCGTCATTGTTGCTGACAATTCGACTTCTCTGTAGACTATAACTGATATATGATTCACCATCAAACGTTGCTGAGATGGCTTGTTTATCTGTACAGAAAGTCATGACAAGTAAACACGTGTAAATAATACCCGGTGACGGTTGAAATAGATCATTTTTTAAACCAACATGGCTGACAACAATACACATCAACACAGTGCCCGGTATTGTTTGTTCTACCGATTTGTCCCTCTAAATGTTTTAATTTCCTACAGGGTGTCCCCCCAAAAGAGGCACCTCATTGCGCCCTCTCTTTCTCCTATTTTAGAAAAGTTGATCAAGTACCAGTTGGTATGTTAAGAAGCCTTTGTCCGTTAGCTTTAATAAACCGAAAAAAATATTTCAATCGGCTCGTAACTTTTGAAGATATGCCCTTTTAAAGAAATGTATCCGTTTTTCACTCTGTCCACGGAGGAGGTTTGGCTACTTCAAAGATTGAAAAGTGCATATACCATGCATGAATATATAACATTCCTCGATGATAACTTTATAAAATAACAACTTTATTTTAGGGAATGGGCTTTACCGGTGGGCTAATGGGTTATGGATTTTGTTAAGTGTCATTAATTTGGGCGAAATTGATGTGGGATGGGACTTCTTTTGCTATACTTGCAATTACTTATGTTTTTCTCGGTTATTTTATGCCATTAATTTGTTTCTTACATTCTTACTTTATTGTTTCTTGCTTTCTTTTTATTGACAACATAAGTCATTTTTTGGAATAAAAGGTTTGTCTTTGGTTCTTTTGAAGTGAGTTTACTGTGCTGCTCTGCCCTCTACCTGGTTGCCTCCTTGACGAATACAGGTTTGAGTCATAGTCCTCATTGCATCAACTGCGTTGCGTACCAACCTTGTGCGCCGGATACTTGCGAATATAGCAGTAATACGTTTGCAAAGATCTTGGATTTTGCGGTGGTGTGAGGTCTGGTGATTTTGCAGGCCACTCCACAGCATGACCCATACCAATCACTCTGTTTGCTATCCGTGGAAAGAGTGAAAAACGGGTACTTCTCATCAAGAGCATAATGGTGACGTGTCATGTCAAAAGGAGACACTTTTGGGCAGGATCGTAAATGGAGAAATAGCCAAAAATCTACCCAGGGGTGATTTTTTCACAATTTGGGTTTGTTGCAAATTTGTGATGTTATTAATGTTAAAAATATTGTATGATAGTTCTAGACCTGAATATAACTGGCATCTTGTATTTTATGAGACATTTTTCAAGGTAATTCCAACTCTCAACATTGACAACATAAGTCATTTTTTGGAATAAAAGGTTTGTCTTTGGTTCTTTTGAAGTGAGTTTACTGTGCTGCTCTGCCCTCTACCTGGTTGCCTCCTTGACGAATACAGGTTTGAGTCATAGTCCTCATTGCATCAACTGCGTTGCGTACCAACCTTGTGCGCCGGATACTTGCGAATATAGCAGTAATACGTTTGCAAAGATCTTGGATTTTGCGGTGGTGTGAGGTCTGGTGATTTTGCAGGCCACTCCACAGCATGACCCATACCAATCACTCTGTTTGCTATCCGTGGAAAGAGTGAAAAACGGGTACTTCTCATCAAGAGCATAATGGTGACGTGTCATGTCAAAAGGAGACACTTTTGGGCAGGATCGTAAATGGAGAAATAGCCAAAAATCTACCCAGGGGTGATTTTTTCACAATTTGGGTTTGTTGCAAATTTGTGATGTTATTAATGTTAAAAATATTGTATGATAGTTCTAGACCTGAATATAACTGGCATCTTGTATTTTATGAGACATTTTTCAAGGTAATTCCAACTCTCAACATTGGCAAAAATATTTTTAAAGGCCGATATCTCAATTTCCAATTTTATAATACACTTACGAACTCAATATCTTCACTTAGGAATGTCCGATTTCATTGGAAAAAACGGTGTTGTGGAGCAAAATATCTCTATATTTAAGATATGTAAAAACATCAACATTGATAACCTGCCCAAAAGTGTCTCTTTTTGACATGACACGTCACATATCTTCAAAAGTTGTGAGCCGATTGAAATAATTGTTTTGGTTTATTAAAGCTAACAATTAAGGGGGCACTACACCCCTGGCCAATTTTGTGCCTATTTTTGCATTTTTCTCATAAATTATAGCGCATTGGTGACAAGTAAGATATGTATATTATAGGGGCAAGGACTACAACTACTGCACTGGAAATTCAGCAACTCAATGCAAGTAGTTATTGATTTATTGATCAAATATTGGGTTTCCCTCATTTTTGACTGCAACTCCACACTTGTTGTCTGTCCTGAAATCAAATTTCCAGTGCAGTAGTAGTAGTCCTTGCCCCTATAATATACATATCTTACTTATCACCAATGAGAAAAATGCAAAAATAGGCACAAAATTGGGCAGGGGTGTAGTACCCCCTTAAAGGTTTCTTTACATACCAAAATATATTTGATCAACTTTTCAGTAATAGGCGAAAAAGAGGGGCAATGAGGGGCCTCTTTTTTGGGACACCCTGTATGTGTGTCAGACCTGTCAGATCAATTTCTACAACTAGCTCTTCACTTCTATTCTCAAAATGAATACTATGCTTATTCCTTTTAAACATTATTAAATTTCATTTCAGATAAATAAATATATACGGGTGTGCATTGGGGTGCATTGGGGTGCGTTGTCATTGAACAAGCAGGTTTTATTATCCACTTTTTATTGGATGATATTTAGAGAATAAACGACAGGAATTTTTATTGACTATCCTCTACCGTGTGATAGATAACAGGCAGGTCCAATATTTGAGTAGTGGACCTGCCTGTCGCCTATCATAGGTAGAGGATAGTCAAAATAAAAATTCCTATCCTTTATTCTCATTCTTAGTCAGTTATATTATTTTAATAACTGTAAACTATTTTTTAAAGCAAAAATTAAGTAACCGTCATAAAAACTTCCGTTTTTCTAAAATGAACGAAACTTGTTTACAACTTCACATCTTTTGTTGCGCGTACTGCTAGCGCGTGCGAGTATTCCGCATTGCACCTTCGCATACAACGCGATACATACGCGCACCTCTATGAGCGTGTTACGCGTTATCAATACTCATGATGGCGCGGGGTCGTCTACAGCCTGATAGATGACACCCAAAATCATGCGATTGTCCATTCAGATTATGTGTCTACAAAATAGACCACTCCCACTGACTAAGAATGAGCATTCATATGCACTAGCTTTCCATTTTCAAATTAGTTGTTGGCATTTACTATGGGTGCTTGTGTTGTAGTAGCTAATGCAATTAACAATATATTTTTAGGGTGATAAAATTTTCAACATTTAACTATTCTACTGTTCTGTGCTGCTATCAATATCATTTGATATTTCAATTAATATATGTTTACTTACATTAAAATAGATATCATTCGTACCAAATTTTAAGATTCATTTTTACCCCATGCATAAATAAATATACTAGAAACACTTTGAAAACATGTATGTAACATGCACATGACATTAGTGTTAATTCGGGCACAAGACATGTTACATTTACAGTACTGTTTTGCTCTTGCTGCACAAACCACATGCACATTATTTCGATGCACTCAAATTCAAAATCAATGTCATCTTCATGAAACAATGCATTAATTTAATCTGCAGACATAAATTCCATTCTGTGAGAAAAATTCGGCTATTCCATTTAAAATCCACACTGCCCCTGTGGAAGATTTTGGAAATATTAGCACATTAGGCAGCTCCATTTGAATATCATACACCCTCTGAGGAAGATTCAATCGTTTTTTAACACTCCCAAAGTCCCATTTCCAAAAACAGTCACATTTGTCAAAAATGATGTTGCAGAAAAAGTTGCACTTTTCAACAGAGGGTGGGTGAGTTTCAAATGGAACTGCCTAATCTGCAATTCCAATTGAAATTCATACTCCTCCGTGGCAGATATTTCCCAAATCATCCACAGGGGAGTGTAGATTTTAAAAAATGATTCCTCTATTCACAGCTTTTTGAATTTTTCAAATCAACAAAATAATGTCAATTCTTGATTAAGTTCATCAGGACTGTAGTATTCCATTAATTAAAGATTTCTTCTTTGCAAGTCCAATTGAAACACTTACTGTATGGGACGTTTCAAGAGCTAAGGTCTGCTCTTTTCATCAGCCAGATGATGCACTGATCTGCTTGGGTTGCCAGTTGACTTCTTGTTGGTATTGATTGAAGTAGCACTGTCATCACCAGAAATCAATACATCATAAAGGTGGCTTAATTTGAATGTGCCATCAACTCTGTTCATAGATTGGGGTTGTCAATATTTCTAAATACAAACTTTCCAAGCCACAAACTGACGTTCTAGCTAAAGGTCTTAATTTCGCTGTTAGCCCGAAAGAGTTTCCAGTGGATGATTACATAGCTGCTACTGAACAGGCATGTAAAAAACTCCCATACAATGAGGCAGTTCAATTAAGAGCAGAAATAGTAGGCGCTGTTAAGTCATCTAAGCTGCCTAAATCTAACCTCACAAAAGTTGAAAGGAAAGCTATCTATGATTTGAAAAAGGAGAAATCTATTATGATCATTGGTGCGGATAAGGGAAAGGCAGTGGTTGTTGTTGATCAGGATGACTATAATGAGAAGGTTTCCAACATGCTTGCAGATGAAAAAACTTATGAGAAGTTGAATAAGGATCCAACCGCTGTGTACAAATCCAAATTGGTTCGCATCATAAATAGACTCACAGTAGAAAGAAAATAACCAAACAACAGCAGGATTTCTTGTACCCTACCGCGGAAAACATTCCTAGACTTTACGCGACTCCAAAAATCCATAAAAAAAATTGTCCTTACCGGCCAATTGTGGACTACACAGGCTCAATTGCATATAATGTGTCCAGATCACTTGCTGACATTTTAGCACCGTTAGTAGGGCAGACCATTCACCATGTAAACAATTCGGGTCAATTAGCAGAAGAACTTACAAGCTACGTAATTGACGATAATGACATGTTCAACTCACATGATGTAGTGTCATTATTCACAAATACTCCAATAGATGAGGCGCTAAACATCATCAAGTGTAAGCTAGAAGAAGACAAAGCTTTAAAAGATAGAACTCTTTTGACAGTTGACGACATCATAGAGTTATTGAAATTTGTTCTCACCACAACGTACTTTGTCTTCAGAGGCACCATGTACAGACAAAAATTTGGTTCGGCTATGGGAAGCCCGGTTTCACCGATCGTGTCAAACTTATTTATGGAGTGGTTAGAACAACAGGCCATCCATACTGCTCCCCTTGACTGCAAACCAAAGTTATGGAAACGTTATGTTGATGACATTTTGGAAGTAATTCAGAAAGGATCGGTAGACATGCTTACGCAGCACCTCAACCATGTAGACCCAACTAATAGTATCAAATTCACTCATGAGACAGAGCAAGATAATCAAATTCCATTTCTTGACACACTTATTGTGAAAAAACCAGACGGCTCTATTAAACTTCTAGTTTAACGCAAAAAGACACACACCAACCAGTATCTGAACTTCCAATCTCATCATCCGCTACAGCACAAGCTAGGTGTGATAAGAACTTTACTAGACAGAATGAATAAGGTAGTAACAGAAGAAAGTGACAAAGAGGCTGAAAAACAAACCATCCAAACAGCCCTCCAGAAATGTGGTTACCCTCAGTGGGCTTTTGAGAAAGTGGAAAGCGCCATAAAACAAAAGCAGCAACAAGGTAAACCAGCAAAAAAGAAAGATGATACCAACAGAAATAAAGGACTGGTTGTTATTCCCTACGTACAAGGTCTGTCAGAAAAAGCACAGCGGATTTTCAAAAAACACAATATTGCCACAGCAATGAAGCCCATGACCACTCTGCGCAATATTCTGGTACATCCCAAGGACAACAGATTTACCAGGTCAAACAGGAAAGCATCGGAATCAGAATTTCTCACTTCTGCATTAGCTGAGCACGTAGCTCAAAATAACCATGTTATAGGCTGGGAGGATAGCGCAATTCTTACAACTGAAAATGACAAGTATACAAGATGAGTCAAGGAATCCATTTGGATCCGGAGGCGGGGCACCCAATCTATGAACAGAGTTGATGGCACATTCAAATTAAGCCACCTTGATTTCTGGTGATGACAGTGCTACTTCAATCAATACCAACAAGAAGTCAACTGGCAACCCAAGCAGATCAGTGCATCATCTGGCTGATGAAAAGAGCAGACCTTAGCTCTTGAAACGTCCCATACAGTAAGTGTTTCAAATTGACTTGCAAAGAAGAAATCTTTAATTAATAAAATAATGTCAAGTTATGGAAAGAAACATTTTGCAATTTTACGGGAGCGGGATATTTCTTTTGAACCCTGTAGATGATAGAATTTCTGGTATATCAGACATATACACATGGGAATGATTGATCTTGTTTTTAAATACAAGTACTAGCCCATCATCGGTTTAATATAAGCCCACCCCCCCACCCCCATTTTTGAAGTGAAAATCTCCCATCGGGGCTGGAGGGGGGCTTAATATACACGAGTGGTTATCATGGTTATGGTAATGCATTGCATTCAGATTATTATTCTTACCTGTAGTTGAGGGTGATGTTGTGGTTTCTGTTGTCCCCTGAGAGGTCGCAACTACAGGAAAGAACGAAACATGAAATGTAAAGATGCACTGAATTTTTGAACCAACATCAGTGTTTCAGCTAATGTATTTTGGACCGCTTTATTATGCTCTGCGTGCTAGCCATAGGCTTCAACATAGAAAGTCAAGTTTTGAGAGATTTTCTCAAAATATCAAGAGCTATCTCAAGAGCCTCTGATCGGTAATCCAATACTAGTCTTGTTTGTGCTCATTTTAATGCATTTTTCATGCTCATTCCAAAGAGGGTTATGAAAATTTACAATTCTGAAATTTTCTAATAAAAAAAAAAGATAAACTTGTCGTCTGCAGTCGACAACCGCATGGAGAGAGTATTTCATCTTCATCCATTTTGTTAGTGTTTAAATTGCCAAACGTCTTGTTTGTAGCAGAACTTTCACAACATATGGCGATTAAGTCTTTTCAATACTCGACGCAACGTTCCCGCGGCACCCATAGTGGGTAGGAGAACATGAAAACTAATATGAGATACTGTATTAGGATCACAGAAGACAGGATCACATATTAAATATTTGACACCATAGAATATAAAAACTAGTAATTTGATAAGTTAAAATAAGATTTTTAACGGAATAAATCTAAATAATATGATTATGCAGTTTATTCCGTTAAATATTTACCCATAATTTCCCTCATTCTTCAGGCCCTGCCCTCTATCGGGTGCTAATTTAAAGTTTAAGCTTGATTGCTATTGTTTCTTTGTAAGCCTGCGGCGCGACCTTGAACAATATTGTCTCTTTGTAAGCCTGCGGCGCAACCTTGAACAATATTGTCCTTGAGATAACGCCCCGTAGCCAGCCCCATACCTCATTTCAATTTTTAACATACCCATATCCTGCTTTTTATATTCCATAGTGTCGCACATTACCAAAGTCAATTATCGATAACTATCGGTTACTGCCATATATACGTCACGTGACAGTGAGAATACCTCTGGCAACACCCGCATACCACTTTAATATGTGATCCTGTCTTCTGGAGTACAAGAGTATACTCTCACATGATACTTAATATGTGATCTTAATACAGTATCTCATATTAGTTTTCATGTTCTCCTACCCACTATGGGTGCCCGCGGAACCACCGCTAGGTGGCAGCACACGACGAAAGCTTTGATGGAACACTTTAAATTACTTTCATATGGAAAAACCAGGAAATGCTCTGAGATGCCCGAGATATCTATGATGTAGCCACAATTTTGACATTGTAGCGCATGGAATGCCTTAGAATGGTTTCAAAAGGGTTGAAAACGCTGAAAAATATAAGAAACAGCATAGATCTGGGCCAAAAAAGTGCATTTAATCGACAGATCTAATAGACCCGTGACGTCTCACGTCTGCGTGACGTCACGGGTCTATACATGTACAGGTAGCCGGGTATAGCCCCCTTCATCTGGCCAGACGCCACAAACGGCATCTATCTCCGATAAACTCTGGATCATGCACATAGGGACAATATTGTATCATATAATTAATATATATACATTGACATCGTATTGTAAGACTCTCAATTGCCATACTAATAGCAGTATATTCTTACCAGTAGTTAGGGGTGATGCTGTACTTTCCGTTGTCCCCTGAGTCGTAACTGAAGGAATAAAAGAAACATGAAATGCAGAGAATCAATATTTTGCAGCTATGCGCTGGTGAGAGTTATGGGCGCTGTCATACCAGGGCAGTGGGCAAGTTGTAAAACACCATGTTACTTGGATGCCAGATTGTACAATTGAGACTTATTAGTAAAGTCAGACTTGTAGGTCATACTTAAGGGATCTAGAATGAGCGTTTATGGCGTTTCGACAGTATTTTTTGTGGAACATGAGAGCACCTCAGACGTATCGAATTGCTTTTCGAATACGAAGCATGTCTTTCTGATATCAAATAATTTTCATTTTTGAAATTCACGATATAATACAAATTTTATGACAAATTATTAAAATTTGATATTTTTCAAATTTTTGATATATAACAGTCCTCGAAATAAATTTTATAAATCTAATGATATATTCTTAAAGTGTATGTAGCTGGGAGGAAAAGCCGACGATCAATTGAAAATTTTGACCTTTTATATTGAAGATATGGATTTTTTTCACAAAAGACCTATTTTTTTCGTGTTTTGGGAAAAAATCCATATCTTCAATACGAAAGGTCAAAATTTTCAATTGATCGTCGGCTTTTCATCCCACCTACATACACTTTAAGTATAAATCATCAGATTTATAAAGTTTACTTCGAGTACTGTTAAATATCAAAAATATCAATTTTAATGATTTGCCATAAAATGTGTATTACATTGCGAATTTCAAAAATCAAAATTATTTGATATCAGAAGGACATTCTTCGTATTCAGAATGCAATTCGATATGTCTGATGTGCTCTAATGTCCCACAATAAATACTGTCCAAACGTTCATACCCCTTCCCTTAACATATTAATATTTTCCAAAGAGAAGCAGGTGATTACTATTTATGAAAGTTATGAAATGGCAAGGCAAGACATCAAATTAGTACCGATAAAGATATCGGTGCACTGCTGGGGTCGATAATAAATTTATTTGAACAGGGGACACAGCAAGCCAAATGGGTTCAAATCAGGTTAAACCCGGCACAAGATATAAGGTCCGTTCATACTACGCCGCAATTGTTGCGATGCCGATATATCGATTACTTTTTGCCGCAACTCACCGCAACTCGTCGCATTTCCAAGTTAAAATATATTTAACTTTATTGTGATATCGCAATACAGTACTTTTCAGTACAATCGAACCGCATCGCAACGCAATTGCGGCGTAGTATGAACGGACCTATAAACCACGTCTTGTACATAGCTATTAAATCTTATTGAATCCTCTTGGCTTTTTTCCAACCCCATCCCCCAATGTCAAAAAAAAATCTACGCCGCCGATAGGCGGCATATTGCAAAATGGCGAAATATGTATTTTAGGTCGAATAATAGCGTGAACTGGGGTCCCGACATTGCCCCTATGAACTCTCACCCTCCTGTTGTAACGCTTCCATAGGATTAATAATGTTGGAATTACAATGGGTTAAGACCTAACGATGGGTAACAGGACTTACGAAGCGTCGATTTGTCCCGGAGATTTGTACGGTAGTCGCTGATTTCAAATGCCCGGAAGGAGGTATGAGAATAAATTATGTCATTTCATGGACCCTAACCCTAACCCTAACTTCAACCCTAACCCTAACTCTAACCCTAACCAAAACCTCTTTCCGGATATTCGAAATCAGTATTAACCGATTTGTACACAGAGCGTTCTCGAACAAGAGAACTAGCGTCGTGCTTTCATTGATTAAACACATTAAAACTAGCGCTGTGCTTAAATTTGATTAGAACATAAAATTACAACTTTTGATTTCGTTACTTCCTTGGGTTTTTAATCGTAGTTTCTTTAATTCTCAACCAATTTCAACAAATGAGGTCTTAAATCAGAGCAAAAGGATACTGAATGCCTGTTTTAATTTTGAAATATATGTCAAAATTAAAACAAGTATTCAGTACCCTGCGCTTGGAATTGCCCATATTTATCTTTGTTTAGGATATACAGAGGTTAACATAACTGGTACTTTAATTCTTTGCGTACTTTATATTATAATGCATGGCTTTGCATCAGGGTGAATTCAATAAATGAGGTAGACACAATTAGACAATTATGTCCACGTTCAGGTAGTAGCTGTCCAGCAACACAGCGAATGGGATCTTCATGAAGCTTTTCATAGCCACTATTACATTGATAGGAAACTGTATCACCATGCTGTATGTTAGAACTACTAAAAACGCTACCATGGTTTAAGCGCTTTACATAACAGGGTGCTGCAAAGAAAGTGTAAAGCAATTAATACATTGGCCTGAAGAACAGAAGAATGCAGTCAAAGCATTATAAAGTGGTCATATATTTTCAGGTGAAATCAGGCCAGAAATAATGAACATTTCTGTTCAATCAGCCGTTGTGTTTTTTACTGCTTTTCCCTCTGTAACTGGGACAATGACAGTTGTTTCTTCCAAACACCCAGGCTGGTTACAAAACCTGGTCCCCGGACCTGGTCCCTCTCTCTCAGTATACCCGGGAGTACATCAAGGTCTCTTTTTATTAATCTATAAAATAATTTATCCAGATTATCTAAGTAAACAAATAAAAATATTAATGAAGCTTTATGAAGAAAATTAGTTTTGTTAGGGAGTCTTGAAGGGTTTTAAAATGACATGTATATGGTCCTTGGGCACACTTGAAAAATTTCTCGCTTGTTCCACTGCCGGGGGGGGCACTCCCACTTTGAAGGTGACGCGTATGTAGGGCTTTTAAGGCCCCCCTTTTAAGCGTTGCTGTCACCCAAAGACCCTTATTTTTCAATTTGAACAGCAACTTTCATTTATCACTGATTTTATTACTTATTTGAAAAAAAAAGGAATTTGAAGGCATTTAAATTCAATGTTTGAGGTTTCTGTGGCACTGTTTCGGCTCTCACCCAAAGTTTCCATTTAAGAAAAAGGTCACGTTATCACCCAATGACCCCCATATTTTTTACATTTTGCTCTCACCGAATGCCTGAAATCATGCTCTCACCCAATGACCCCCATATTTTTTACATTTTGCTCTCACCGAATGCCCCTTACTGTGAAAATGTCAGCCCTACACCTATATCCGTTTCATATTGAAGTGAGCCCCCCGGGTTCCACTGCCTCAGGTGTAAAATAGGAGTGGGGCTGTTAGGGGGTAGTCATACTGGCGCCGTTAATGTTGGCTGCCAAATTGTGTGATCTTAGTGGCAGTGGAGTAAGTGTAAATGAAGACCTGAGCGCAAGAAGACCGTAAGTCCACTTGGCCCCTCAACATGTATACACTAAAGTTACGTATATTTTCTTAGGGTTTTATAATGTTTAATACATGTTCCAGAGTGAAAACAACATGAAAAGTCGTAAAAGATTGGTTTTGGCCCCTGAACATGTGTAAAACATTACCAAACTCTACAAAACTATACGCATCTTGAGTGTATACATGTTGAGGGGCCACGTGGACTTATGGTCTTCTTGCGCTCAGGTCTTCAAATGCCTTTGATATCCGTTTAATTAATGTCTGCATTTACTCATTTAGATAAAACATGAAAGAAAAACATAGCGCAATACTCACATGGCTTACAAGCTGGACGTTGATAGTAATATATTCCATTGCCTCGACAGTATTGATAATAATTATTATTGTTTTGTAGAATATATCCGGCGTTACAAACAACATAGATGTATGTGCCGGGATTGACATATTCATTTGGTGCTAATGGCAGTATAGGTAGAGTTCCACTTGGACCACGTTTTTCTACCTGAGCATTGAGTATACTGGGTACTAAACATCCTGCAAATTGGCAACAAACAAATAAACTAACAGGCAATAATTTTAATCATCTTTGCATAAATACATTGAAAAAAAAAAAAAAAACACTGCTACTTGCTTAACAGATAATTCGTAATCAAATGAAGATTTCAGATGCAAAAAAACTGATACATTTGTCTAAATTTAAGATTATGCAAATATAAATAGCATAATATAAAGAAAATAAGAAGATTATGTCCTACTTTCGAATATATTTACATAAAGTTACCTAAAATTATTTGAAGTAGTATGTCAATTTAAAGGTACGAATGTGTTGAGAATGGCAGTTAGCAGTTTTTGCACGAACTCTTCAAATAATGTTTAAAAGGGGTATGTAATAAATGCCACAAGATTTTTAATCATTTTGTAATAGGAATTGCTGTCATATCTCACCATTGTGCATCAATTAATTACCTGTTGTTTTATTTAACCTGGTGTACTCAAAGTATATGATGTATAATATACTCTTACAAGTATAATCGTCCTGTGGACTCGTGAGCTAAATGCAATAACTCCACGGCGCGTGCGATTGTCTTGACTAATAATGCATTGCATCCAGTTCATTATCCTTATCAAAATGCACAAGTCAATACTAGTGTCGATTTCTAATTCCTGGTAGATGGAGCAGTTTTGCTTGATATTACTCTACAATATAATATTAACATCGTTGCATTGTAGGGCTCTCAGTAGCCATACCCTGTACCCTCATATCAGTGTATGCTTACCTATAGTTAAAGGTGGTGTACTTTGTGTTGTCCCCTGAGAGGTCGTAACTACAGGAAAGAACGAAACATTCAATGTAAAATGCAGAGAAGTTTTGAACCAACATGTTTCAGCTAATGTGTTCAATACCAATTAATATGTTATCATAAAACATTACCTTCATCCACTTTGCTAGTCTCTTAATTGCAATAATCTTAGTATAAGCCATGTTTGTAGCAGGAATTTCACGACAAAGCCTTTTGAAAGCATTATAAAGATAGGGATTTACAGTGGCGGCGCTACGGGGGGCAATATTTTATTGCCCCCCAGTTTGCCCCCCCCACTTTTGATGTAAAATTTGTCGATTTTGCCCCCCCTGAAATTCACTGTGCCCCCCATGCCCCCCAGAAAAAAATCCTGGTGCCGCCACTGGGGATTTATATCCATAAATTAATAAATTGACATCGTTGTATCTTAAGACTCTCAAGAACCATACCCTCATAGCAGTATATCCTTACCAGTACTCGGGGTTGATGTTGTAGGCATACTTTCTGTTGTTCCCTGAGTCGCAACTGAAGGAAAGAAAGAAACATGAAATGTGATGAAATGCAGACATGTCCGAAAATTTGAATTATTATTTTTCAGCTATGCGTTGGTGAGCGCTTTATATTTTATCATAAAATATTGAATTCATCCACTTTGGCCCTGACGTTTTTCTAAAACTCAACATGGTTATAGACCCGGGTCATAGACTCAGTCTGTGGCGGTGGAAGCGTTATTATTCAGGAGGGGACGAGCCCAATTTTGTTTGGTATTTGCTTGACCACTGCGTAAAATTTTGCAAACATGATGTTTATCAGGTTGAAAAGGCAGATACACGGGGCATTTGTTGTCGATTTCTTCATAGTAGATGGACCGGTTTTGTTGGATTTTTTTACCTCCCTTACAATTATTTTATGGGGGGGGGGGCCGCCACCAGAAATATTTAAGTGAAGGAGACGTGTCCCTTGTCTATGCCAGAATTGTCTTGGTATGTTAATATGTGCCTTTTTATATGGCTAACCAGTGTTCTCTCTAGTTATCTTAGGTCAGTATTGTATTCGGGCTCAGTGAAAATAAATTTTGGCCCAAGAAAATAAACATTCTAAATATTGTACATATTTGACAAATGAAAATTACATTGACACACCCAAATTGTAGGATTGGAATGTATGGCTTAAGCTGAAGCAGGGGGTGACACTAAATTCACGGTTTTTGTATTAGGAACGCAAACCTATGGCGAATTTTGTTGGCTTGCTCTCAAAACAGTGAGGCAAGGTATCGATCGGTTATGAATAATTCACATCAACTCTTACTCGATCCATGTGATTGTGGGCACCACATATAGGTGTCGTAAGTTTAGCGAATCAAACCTGTTGCAGAGAATAAAACGCCCTCTAGCACGTCCATGACGGCCGGAAGTGGGTCAACTTCTATGATCCCTTCAGATAGCTATGATTGTTTTGTTTTTTTCAAGAAAGTCTTCTGAGTAAAGATACTCAATCATGCTCATAGGGATTTATATCCATATATTAATAAATTGACATCGTTGTATCTTAAGACTCCCAAGAACCATACCCTCATAGCAGTATATCCTTACCAGCAGTTGGGGGTAATGTTGTAGGCCTACTCTCTGTTGTCCCCTGAGTCTCAACTGAAGGAATGAAAAAAGCATGAAATGTGATGAAATGTAGACATGTCAGAAAATTTGAATTATTATTTTTCAGCTATGCGTTGGTGAGCGCTTTATCATAAAATATTGAATTCCTCCACTTTGGCCCTGACGTATTTGTTAAACTCTACATGGTCATAGACTCAGTCAGTGGCGGTGGAATCATTATTATTTAGGGGGGTACGAGCAGAGTTTTGGTCACTTTTAAGATTTTAGATTCGGAATATTTTGAAAATGAATGCTGTAAGTTTATTATTTGCTGGAACACTGCGTAAAAATATGATGTTTATCAGGTTGAAAAGGCAGATACACAGGGCAATTCTTAACGATTTCTTTCCGGTAGATGGGCCGTTTTTGTTGGATTTAAAGTATTTAAGTGGTGAAGCGTGTCCCTTTGCCTGGGCCCTTTGCCTATGTCAGAATGTCTTGGTATGTTAATACATATGGCTAACCAGTGTTTGCCAAAAAAAAGTCTTCTAATTTGATAATGTCTTTTGCTAGTAGTAATGTCGAAATTAGGACTTACTGTAAATAATACGCATGGCAGGTATAAGATATGAAATACAAGTGAGTATTTGAAGTCACAAAAACCTTTGACACCTCACGTACTAGCCTTCCAACATGGCGCCATATTATATTTCTCTGTGCAGGCGGCATAGGGCATGCAACACGTGACGTACGAGGTGGCGAAGAATACACGGTTAGCAATTGCAAATGGAAAATTAACATACTTATAGTGGGGTACTTTGTCGTACCCCGACGGTTTTGGAGTAAGATCATTTGACACCACATAACAAATTTAGAATTGTTCGTGAAGATTCATGATTATGTGTTAATCCAATGGCGACGTCAAAAATGCCGATATCGCATCCACCATCATCTGTCTATGTGTATGTATTCGCGTCCTCATGTGAAAAAAATATTGAATCTGCTCTAATCAAACACAGCTGTACATGGTTCCGTTCCCGGCATGAATTATGGATTTTATATGTAGGTTAAGAAAATCACACAATATTGACTACGGTGTGGCAGAGTAAAGCACCAATGAACTAAGTTATGGACAAGTTTGACTTTGGTCACACGGTTGCAGTGACGTGGCCGGGATGTCCGTGAAATCACGTGGGTCAGCATTTTTAACTCTCTTCACGCGGGTGTCGACTGCAGACGACAAGTTTAAAAAAAATTGGAAATTCAAAAATTTCATAAATGTAAATTTTCATGACCATATTTGGAATCAGCATGAAAAATGTATTAAAATGAGTACAAACAAGCCTAGTATTGATTCAGTAGTTCTTAAGATAGCTCTTGATATTTTGAGAAAATATTTCAAAACTTGAACTTTTTCCATTGAAGCGCATGGCTATAGCACGCAGAGCATTAAATTCGCCGCTGGTTTACATGTAGTTAGCTGCCATTTGTATACTCCATTGTTTATCTTTTAAATGCTGATAACTCGTGGTTTGCTGCACACATCTATGTGTGAATAGAATTCCATCATCTGAAGGGGGTGATGCAGCAGAATTTCACACCAACAGATTTAGCTAGATTTTACCCGAGGTCGGCACTTTAGAGGCTAAAAAGTCATGTACACACTAAATTGAACGGTTACATGTATTTTATAACGAAATAGTATGGAAAGTCGATCATTTAACAGCTATTTAATTGCACCTTTAATCCAACATAGAATTGAGTCCAGCATTGTCTGCGGATATTATTAGCGCCCTCTAGCAAGGTCATAACATCATTTTAATAACAATGTGCTATTTAAATAAGAATTGGACGAATGAGCAATTGTCACATCCTGATTTAACGATCCTTGGCTGAAACTTATCGGATCATCTTAGCCAAAAGGCAGAGAAGCGACGTAGATTGTTTGAATTCCCATCGCATCTCCATGCTGTTCAAAGGCATACTTAGTGCAGTTTTGTTCACGGCAAATTCACCGTGACCTTTTCAGCCATAAACCCGCTTAGTGAAGATTAAACCAAAATATGCAGTACTAAACCATTAATCGATTGTCCAATGCACATTTCTTACCACGTGATAATATTAATCCTATGAGCGATCGAATTGTCCGCTACGGTCGACTAATCCAATCGATAATGACGCTATTGACATGCACGGGCGGAGCTCCACTGACTGAGTTTTGTGGATTTTTCACTGGTTTGCTATCATTTACTCATCAAGGCGCTCCACCGTTATTATAAGGACTATGCTAATAATTTAAAGATTGATATGTAGAAAATAAACCATACTTGATTGACAGAAATTACTAAATTTGTACCTATTACGGTTTGGTGGTACCCCTCTCCCAAATGCGACCAAGTCAGGACGGCCCGGTGAAGCAAAATGTGCATTGGATTAACACGGGAGTTTGGATAAGATGTTAGATTTCCTTTCTCATACAAATGCATGCTCCCCCGTTATTAAAGCTTGTACCGGATTACAAATTCAGATATTTTGAAAAGAAAAAGTAATTGAAACATAGAGCAAGTACTAAAATCAGAGCTTTTATACTTTTTGATATATGACCCTAACTAGTTCATCTCCTATACCCACAGCACAGCGCTACCAGTACGGGTCAATTACCTATGTGAGTGCCCCTGTGTTATGTGCATACATCGTCGGCTGTATTCCATAGTGGCGTATAGTGATTTTTGGTCATTTTTTTGCAAATTGGCACATATGTTTTTAATGATGTTCTTTTTCATTTATCTAAGTCTCATCAGTCAAAACTAGCTAATTAATAAGTAATTAATTAATTAAATGTGTCGTATAGCTACAAAGTGAAATTTTGTGTTTTCCATAGTGGCGTATCGACCATACGCCACTTTTTATACACATTTTATAATTATCCCCTTCGTACATACTGTGTACAATTGTACACGTGAACTTATATTGCGCCTTGTATGCCAGGGGAAGCCTATTACTGCAAAGAAACACCATGTGCACAATTGTGCATTCATGTGCTATCCTCCAGTGCAGAGCGCCCTCGCCTAGCTGAATGTCACTTTTCACAATCTAAGAGGGACCACCCACTACAGCACGTTGCCAAAAGACTGGTACTTTCCCTTTTTAATTTTATATGAAATAACATTGTGGACCAGCTAAATTCTAGTCAGGGGGTTAGTGTAAGACCTGTGGAACACATGGAACACTATTTTTGATCAAATGCTTCAAACATGTGTGGTGTAGAATTTTTTTTAAATGGTGTGTACAATTGTACACAGTGTGTCTCACCTTGTACATATAAGACTAATATATTGTGTTCAGTTGTACACAGTCTGACTAATCTTATCAATATATAGGAGTTACTTAGTATAGTTTGTACATCATCATAAGTAATTTTTAACTTTTTTGT
This sequence comes from Amphiura filiformis, assembly GCF_039555335.1. Lineage (NCBI taxonomy): Eukaryota > Metazoa > Echinodermata > Ophiuroidea > Amphilepidida > Amphiuridae > Amphiura > Amphiura filiformis. The sequence continues at coordinate 46,845,893 of NC_092645.1, forward strand.
TAATACTTCAATTCAGTTTATAATTTGCTCTGGATACATTTTTTTGGCAATATTACTATGTAGGCCTATTATTACAGAGATAGTTGGGAGTAACTGGTCGGTGATGGGTCCAAAAATGGACCGTGTAGGGTGGAGTAACAAAATTAGTCTCAGAAATCAAGTTTATTAAGTGTGATGTCTTTCTCGGTCTCTCCAAAGACAAGAACTGTTTATTAGCATTTTATACGTACACGTATCGGACCTATACGCCACTATGGAATACAAACGACGAAAAGTAACGCCATAGGGATTACACGGCGACCGAGGTGGCGTAAGGTTAACGTTAGGTTAGGGTATTGCTTTTTGTTTGTTTTCCATGGTGACGTATAGTTTTGTGCTTTTTATTTTCAGTTTGCCAGCAATAGTATGTATTTATTTCTTTTGAAAAATATATAACAATAAAATCTATTTAGTTTACTACAGAAATTTTACATTATTTACAAAATATAATGAATGTCTGATTTACACAACTCGATTTTAAATTCGCATTTCTTCAAACCCGATTTTCTGGAAAAGTTGTTTATTCGCGGCGCCCCACTATACGCCACTATGGAATACAGACGACGACATGTAGTTAACAATAACTGCATGATGATGAGAACTTGCTTTTGCTTTTGTTTGAAGAGGGTTGGTGCTTTCAACTGCTATGGCTATGTGCACCACCTGCTGTACAATTCTCTCATGAACAATACCTTTGTTTCCATACAATACCATAAATTCTTTATACGCTTCACTGCACCTTGGTCATGCTATGCTGTACATGTTTCCAAACGGTTGCTTTTATGTTAATTCCTGTCGGATGTTTGTGCGTTAATTTCCTATCATTTCCTTGCACTTATTACAAACCCAAACAGATTCTTCTCAGAACCACACCAAGCCGAATCAGCAGAAGAAGTGGCTAGACCGTAGCCAAAACTATACATGGTCTCCGACTACGCCGACATCTTCGCTTCCACGCCTGTTCCTCATTGCTCAACCGGCACCACATGGAGGGTTGGGTTTACTATTAACAATTACGCAGCCTTGCGGGCCTTGCCAGACAGCATATGAGAACCACCAACAAAACAGAATACATATTAAAACAGAAATATAAATTCTATAGTGTCACACCTGATGACAGTATAAGGACACACCATTTGACTTCCAGGGGGGTCTGGAAGTTGGGGTCGGGGCAAAAAAAAAATCGCCGCCGAATTTTTTTTAGTGATAGTGGGGACAGTGTTTTTTGTTTTGCTCATGTAGTGGGGGAAGGTTTTTTTTTTTTAAATGGTGCGTCCCTAGGTCTATGGTGTCGAAAAGGCATAATGCAAAAGAACCGTTTTTGGATAAATATTTTGAAGAGTACTGAACCAACCCAATGGTCTGATATAGCCCTCCAAGTGATTACGGTTCTTTTGCATTAGGCCGGTGTCTTTTTGACGCCATAGACTGCAACAGTCATTTACCCATAAGCTGCTGCAGCTGTTTTTGTAACTGCAATACACTAGCTTCCAACATACCAATCTTCATTTCTTTATCTGTAAAAACGAATTAACCAGTAATGTTTTAATATTATAGTTATTAATGAATCATTATCATAATGCAGCAAATATCACTTAAAGGTCTGTAACCCGAGGGACAGCCTCAAAATTTTCTCACTGTTGATCACTTTTTGGTATCATTATATTTTCTGATTACCAAAGTTCCAACTCGATGTTTTGGACACAACAAGTATCATGAGATAGGTTAAAAATTGATTACATAAACGATCATCGTTACATTTTCAAAATGGCCGCCAAAATCTTTTTACACACGTAAAACACATCATTTTGAATGATAGAATAGCAATATTCTACTTGGAACAAATTGAAACCTATTTTTTTCACCACAACACATTAATTTGAGGTCTCTTAACACCAGACTGAAAGTCCCAAAGTATCCAAGTATAGAAAATATGCCTATATTTGCATAAATCCAAGATGGCTGCCTGTCAAAATTCAGAAAATGTCATATATCTTCACTTCTAAATGACCTAACACAATGATTCAGGTCTAATGGGATAGGTTGGAAAATGATTACACAAATGGATCACGAACAGCTCCACAATATTCAAGTATTGCAAAAGGTGCCTAATTTGCATAAATCCAAAATGGCCACCTGCCGAAATCAATAAAAAAATATAAACTTTGAAATATCTTTACTTCCTAATGACCACGATGACCAGTATGATGGTTTGATTTTCAAGGATGTATATAATTATGATATTTGTATGAGCCTGTAGAATCCTGTATTTCTCATAAAGCAGTGTGAGCAGTGTGGGGAAAGAATAATGCCAAGAAGACTGCTAGAATTTTCCAAAATGCAATACATTAACATTTTTGACTTGAAAAGAAAAAAGCCTACTTGTGTGATGTAAACCATTTACATTACAAAATATTCATATTTCATGGCAGCGATAATCTGAAAATCGTTTTCTGACCTGGCATGTCTCCCAAGACATTCCTTGAATCCACAAACTACATTATATAAAGTTCAGCTATTGTAATGGGTGACGGTGTTGAATTTTGGAAATACCTACCTACCTACCAGTCAGCATCGTGCATTTCTGCACCTGCTGCCTTACGTAGGAAAAACTTCCACGTGGCCCGTAGCAATTTCAGCGTCTTCCACAGACCACCTGGTGCCAAGTCTATCCAAGTCCCTCTGAATAACACTCTTCCAAGTTGCCCTAGGGCGTCCAGGTCTTCTCTTTCCATGGGTGGGATTCCAGCAGTAGAGCTTTCTTGGGCCGGATGCGAATCTCGTCCATTCTGTGCAGATGGCCAAACCACTGTAAGCATTGCTTTCTTATGATAGTAGTGAGCTTATGTTGTTTCGTCACTGATGATCTTATGAAGTCATTGGTGATATGCTGGGTTCATTTGATGCGGAGAATTTTCCATCTCATATCAAATGCATCTAATCTGGACTCATCTCTTTCAGTGAGGGTTCAGCATTCAGAAGCATATAGAAGGGTAGAGAGAACGCATGCACTATAGAATTTCATCTTGGTGTCTAAGTTGATATACCGGTCCTTCCACACCTTCTCAAGTTCTTTAAAAGCACCAGATGCTTTGCCACTCCTATGTTTGAGCTCCTTGGTATATGATCCATCAGCACTAAAGTATGCTCCCAGATACTTAAAGTGATCCATAACCTTGATGAGGCCTTCATCTACAATTGGAACCAAAGGTGCTGAGCTCGAACGACCAAGTGATGGCTTCAGTTGTATCTGTCATCTTGGCATCAGAATCTTCTAGGAGGGCTATGTCAGCATAGTCTATATCAACCAGTTTTACCTCCAGGTACCTCAAGCTTCGCCTAGGTAGAAGGGTTATACTTTTCTTGCTTTCTATACAAAGTCGATGGCAAGGCCAAAAAGCAGTGGTGACCAAATATCACCCTGTCTGTCTTACGCCAGTGACTATACTGAAGAATTTGGAAAGGGAGCCCTCTGATTTGACTGCACATGTTGTGGTATGATAAGAGTTAATTATGATGTTGATGATCTTCCTTGGGATGCCATAGATGTGCAGGATTTTCCATAGAGATGGTTGGTGAGTCAAAGGAAGCCTTAAAGTCGATGAAGTTAATTAAAGCGTGGTAGCTGTTGGATCAGACATTTCTCGATGATTTGGTTCAGGCCGAATATTTAATCCTGGCATGAGCGTCCCTAAAACCAGCTTGGTTTTCCCTCATTCTTACGTCAACGTCATCCTTCACTCTTAGAAGTACGATTGTGGAGAAAACTGTGCCTGCAATGTCCAGTAGAGTGATACCATAGTTATTGCTACAGTACTTCTTTGGTAATGGAAGGATTATGCCTTGTCCCCATTCTCTTGGTGTTTTCTCGGTTCGCCTTTATCAGTTTACAAATTATCAGCAACCATTCTTTGATGCTGTCGCCACCATCCTTGAGAAGTGAGGGGGAGGATGTTATCAATGCCCGGTGCTTTGTTTCGTTTGAGCAGGCTAAGTGCCTTGCCAAGTTCTTCTCTTTTTGTCATTCTTAAGCAATTCTTGAGTGCCTTTTGAGTTCACGGTAGGAGTACCTTTCTCTTGTCCATAAGCTCATTTGTCTCGGTTGAGATCCAGTCTGCCTTCTTCTTCATTCTGAATCCAAGGTGTTCTACTGATGCTCTATTTACAGTATTAACAGATACATTCCACTCTTCATCAACATCAGTATTAGCATCTAATTCAGCCAATGCATGTAACCTGCCACCGATTTTAGCATTAAAGCATGTCAAAACATCACTCTCTAGCAGTTTACTGGTGTCATATTTTACGTGGATGTTAGTAATTGCCAGGTTATGGTCACTTCCAACATCAGCTCTTCTGTACACTCTAACGTCTTTTAAGGTGTGGCATGGTTAATTTGGTTCACTGTTCTTCCATTGGGAGAATTCCAAGTTAACTTATGGATTTTCTTGTGTGGGAAATGTAACGATCCAACAATGAGATTAATTGTGTTCTTTGTGATTGTGTAATTTTGGTGGCCATCTTGGGTACATTTATTGGATTATGCAAATAAATATTTCCCATACCTTTATATTTGAGAACTTTTAAAATGTTGTTCAGGGAACTCAAATACATTGTATTAAGCCAGTGGTATTAAGCTGAAAGAAACTGTTGATTTATTCCAAGTGTACATAGTGATATTGTTGTGTAAATAGGCCTATGGCCATTTTGAAAATATGCTAGTGATCATTCTCTATGGTCAGTTTATATCCTATTCCATAAGAATGGTTGTGTCCACAAACCCATTCCTAGAAAGTTAAATAATTGTAATAGTCCATTTAGCATGTTTAGAATTGAAGGTATGTCAAAATCTACATTTTCTGAATTTTGGCAGGCGGCCATCTTGGATTTATGCAAATTAATCATCTTTTTTGATACTTGGATACTTTGGTACTATTAGTATAGTATTCAAGGGTTCTCAAATGATTATTGTGATGAAAAAACAATGTTGCAGTTGTTCCAAGCTATTCTACAATACGAAATGATGTCTTTCCTGTGTAAAATACAGATAATTTAGATTTTGGCGGCCATTTTGAAAATATGCTAATGATGCTGCTGTGTAAACATTTTGTAACATATCCCATTAGACTCGATGTGTCCAAAAAACCCTTCCTAGAATGTTAAATCATTGTAATAGACCATCTAGAAGTGAAGGTATGTCAAAATTTAAATTGTTCTGACATTTTACCGGCCATTTTGGATTTATGCAAATTAGGCACCTTTGCCATACTTGGATATTTTGGGACTTTTAATATGGTACTTTGGGGACCTCAAGAAAATGCATTGTGGTGAACAAAATTCTGTTGCAATTAGTTCCTTAGTTGGCCCCCAAAAGTGCTAGATTTACTGGCCTAATATGGTCTTGAACGCAGCACATTACATCACTATGGACGTTGAAACTATTGCGCATTTATCTAACCTTCACACGTCTCCATATCGTCATCTATGACGTCATCAATCCATTGTCTAAATCGGTGAACTCTTGTATAAACTCCTGGATACTGAGGATCTGCACAACCATATCCCCAACTGACTAATCCAACAAGGTACCACTGGGAACCATCCTAAAATAGTAAGATTGTACATTAATTATTAAAATTCATCACACTTAGGAACAAAAGATGATACAAGATGTTAAAATAATATAAAGACATGTATACAAACATCCAACAATAGCGTAAGAGATTTCAGTCCACATGCACTGTAATCGTGCAAATATTAAAGTTGCAGATTTTGGCAGAGTTACAGTATTTATAGTGCTGATTAATCTAAGCTATTGAGGTTTTTGTCTTATAATATCACAACGGAATGTCATGAAAGTGTGCCTGCCATGCTTAACACTCTCCAGTGGGACACCTTAGAGAAGAGACGTCAAGTTGCTAGCCTCATCCTTTTGTACAAGATGCAAAACAACATCATTGCAGTAAACCCGGATCAATATCTGTCTCCAGCTCTTCCAACTAACACCAGAGCCTACCACCCCAGCAAATACCAGCTTCTTCCAGCCAGAATTCAATTGTACGCCAACTCTTTCCTTCCTCGTACAGCCACGTGGTGGAACTCGCTTCTCGGCACCATCCTAGTCTGCAGCTGTTGGTTTTTTACTTGCACACTGTATTATACGCACTGGCACACTCACTCCTGCACCGCTCATGGACAAAGTCCCTCGGCTATACATCCACATGTGGATCCTACCGAGTACAGAAGTAGAAGTGAACTTAAAATTGCACACGATTTGGTAGTAGACGATACTTTGGGATCTTAATAAATTTGTTGATACAAAAAATGGCTCTTTCAGGGAGCGGTCAGTGAAACATCCCATAACCTAACTTACATGCATTTCATGATTAGTTTTCTAACCTTCCGTGTACACTTCATCTCCCTTTCAAGGCACTGGTTCTTTTCCATCTTTTTTTTCAAATAACATTGCAGACCAGCTGTTGTCAAACTTCCCTTTTAAACTAAAATGTCACTATTATGCAGTGTATTTACTCTTCGTCGGGTTTCACATAGCTGTACATCGTGTGCTACACATTTTCATTATCCGTTCTCTTAATTGAAAATTGGAAACATATCATCGTAATGTGCCAAATTTGGGTGTAATACGTGCTTCAGTTTTAAAGATATGGGTCAAAAACAAATTTTAGATGTAATTAGAGCCCTAATCCCCAAAAGTGTGTAATTTATCATAGGGGCCACTCAGTGACAACTCCCTAAATAAACCGATATCTTTATCTATATAAAATTGTATAATGATTCAAGACATGTAAGGTACTAGCAAATCGTGTGGAATATGAAGCTCATACGACGTTCCGTTTTTGAGTTATGAGAAGAAAAAAAACCCGAAATGTAGATGAAATATTCAGGCGGCTCAGACAATCAAGGGAAATAGTGTTGGCACACTCAGGCATACTAAGTGTAAATCGCCGTCTCAGTCTCCCCAACATTGATTGACACGGTATCGTACGGAGAAGGAAGGGGAAGGGGAAGGGGGAAGGTTTATACGTCTGATAGTTGAACTATCAGAGCAGCAATGAGTTCCAACATATTGTCAAGGTGTGCCAACTATTTTTACATATCATACAAGTCACGTGACATCATACATACATACATACATAAACAACATTTAATAGGGCGCCTTTCCAACTTGATCAAAGCGCCGTAAAAACAAAGCAATAACAAAAACAGAGTCAATATGATGGATAAAAATGAGACTTCAACACCTTCTTGAAACTAGGCAGTGTGCATGCCTCCCTGATGGTTCTTGGGAGGCTGTTCCAGAGGGTGGGTGCCGAAACATAAAATGATTTATCTCCAATGCGATTTTTCCCGACATGAGCGGTGAGAAGAGTAGTATCGGAAGAAGAACGTGTCATGGGTCCTGTAGCAGGTTTGAGTTTATGAGTGAGAAAGTTTGTGAGATAAACTGGTGCATTACCCTGAAGACATTTAAAACATACATGCATATCTTGAATTTGATGCGCTCCCGTATGGGCAGCCAGTGTAGAGTGTCCAGGAAAGGTGATGGGCTATCACGTCTGTCAGCACAGAAAATAATTTTAGCGGCTTTGTTTAGGAGAGATTGCAAACGGTCCAGGTCCTTTGATTTGGCTCCATACAGGAGTGCATTGCCATAGTCCAGGCGTGAGAGAATGAGACAGCGAACGACATGATGTTTTGTGTCCTGATCAAGATATTTAGCGATGCGACGTATGTTCCGTAAGTGAAAGTTGACAGAAGAAATAAGACTGTTGATGTGCTTAGTCATGGACATATGATCGTCGAAAATCATCCCCAGATTGCGCACCGAAGTGCTGGGCTTAATCCGTTCATTACCAACTTTGAGTTCAACAGGAGAGAGTTTGTTCAGTCCTTGGGTGGTTCCAGCAATGAAAAATTCAGTTTTACTGTGATTGAGTCTTAATTTATTCACAGTCATCCAATTGCTGAGTTCAGTGATACACAATTCAAGTTTTGATAGAGCAGTATGACATGCTTCTGGTATTCTAGGGTCAAACGAAATATACAATTGAGTGTCATCAGCATAAACATGGAAACTAAGTCCATGCTTACGTATGATATTACCAACAGGAGATGTGTATAAAATAAAACCCAATGGGCCCAGTACAGAGCCCTGGGGACCCCAGTGTCCAGTTTATGCATATGAGAGTAAACACCGTCTATCTGAACTTGGTACACGACTCTCTAAATAGGATCTCATCCATTGGAGAGCCTTACCAGAAATCCCAAAATTGCTTTCAAGATGTTGCAATAACAAAACATGATCAATAGTATCGAATGCTGCAGACAAGTCAAGCATCACAAGAAAAACAACCTCTCGCCTGTCTACAGCATTCAAGATATCACTCTGCACTTTGAGGAGAGCAGTTTCGGTGCTCCTATTGGAAACATAAGCGGATTGATACAACTCAATAAGATTGTTCTGACACAAGTATTCCTTGAGCTGATTGCTGGCAACTTTCTCAATTATTTTGGACATGAAGCTGATGTTAGACACAGGTCGATAATTGGAAAATTCATTAGAGTCCAGGGATGGTTTTTTAAGTATTGGAGTGATAAGAGCACAACCCATGGATCTGGGAAAAATAGCGGATGAAAGGGAACTATTAATGACATGAGTAATAAACGGAAGGAATACATTTAAATGCTCTTTCACTAACCAAGTTGGTACACAGTCGAGTTTACAGGTTTTTGACGGTGAACCAGTTATCAACTTACACATTAGTCAAATCTACTCCTACACATATTAATATCATCATAATCATTGCTCACACTATTATCACTACTATGAGTTTCCTCATCAAGACTTTGACGGATTTTGAGAACCTTGTTCCTGAAAAAGGTGACAAACTTGTCACACAGCACTTCTGTTGAGAAACCAGTAGGCAAACGTTTGATGTTTTTGTTCAATAGAGTATTTACAGTCTGGAAAACTCCCTTAATATTACTAGCATTCAACTTGACCTTATAGTACTCTGTTTTTGCCATATCAATAAGTTGGTTAACAAGGGTTTTCTGATTAACATACATCTTTGTGTCTTCCGGAGAATGACTCTTTCTCCACCTTCTTTCATATTTTCTACGCAAACGCCTTTGATCATTTATGGAGTTATTGTACCAGGGGTATCTCGGCCTTATAGTGCGAGATTTACTTTCTTCAGGAGCATGACTGTCTAAAACAGATAACATCTTACTACTGAATTGATCTATGAGCGTATTCAGAGAAATACTAAGATTGATACTTTCAAGTTCTTGAGCAACATCATTGCTATACAAAGTATGATCAATGGCCTTAAAATTACGAACAGTAACAGTTTTCTTTGTCAACATTGGTTTCTTGCAGTTCATGAGACAATGAACTGTGTAATGATAAATAGTTGCGTTAGACAAATGATCGTCTTGAACCCAGCAGGATCTGACAATGTTGTCATCAAGTCTAGAAATTACTAGATCCAAAATATGACCATAGGAGTGGGTAGGGGAAATAACATGCTGATGGAAACCACTAGTATCAAGACTAGATAAAAAGCGTTTGACTTCAGGTTTGTATGGCATATCAACATGGATGTTAAAGTCCCCAATGATAACCACCTTTCTGGGCATTAACGCAACTTCACTAATGAAACTTTCAAACTCATTGAGAAATGTTGACTGAAGGAAACCATTCTCTTTTGAGGGTGCTGGTCTATAGATCACTATGTATTGGACACCATTTATTGGGTCAGCAATACTGGCATATCAGTTCGGGGGCACTGCTAATTCAAAGACGTCTCTGATATCAAAGACGGGTCAGTGATTTCACATACGGGGGTCTGTGATATCACATACGTCGTGCTTTTTTTACAGTTTGGGGCTAGATGCAGCATATCGGAAAGAAGGTGACTGTATCGGAATATGCTTTCCTATGTTTAGCAAATATCTGCCTGTGCAAACATCATATCTATCTGTGCAAATTCTGACAAATGGTCCCAGAAACACTTAGATTGGCAAAATCGAGCCATATCCAACGTTTTGAAGTAACAAAAATCCCAAGTCATGGGGGAGTGAATATTTTGGCAAGGCAAAAAAAGGAGGGAACAATGAATTTTTGGCCAGTCAACGAGGGGGGAGGGGAGCGATTTTGTAAAAAGTGGACCTTCTTCACAAACTTTGGACCTTTTTTTGACTAAAAAAGCATAAAAAACATATTTTTTTGCTCACTACGGTCGTAAATTAGGATTTTTTGGAGTACTTTTGCCTCACCGCACGGCCCCACTCTGCGTACGGGCCTGGGCATAGCCAGTGAGGCAGTATAGTGCCCCCTACAAAAATTGAAGGGCGGAAAAGGGAGGGAAAAGAAAAAGGTCTACTTTTTCGGTCTGATTTCCCAAAAGAAATAACCCGACAACTGAAAACATATATAAAATAACTGCCAATAATACCGGAACGAAAATGTTACAAAAATCAGGACAAAATATTAGCAAAACTGGGTTGAAAATTTTGTTTTGCCACAGCCACCCAGGCTCATTTCAATATCCGGGGATTCTTAGGCAAACGAAAGGGGGAAAAGTGGAAAGAAAACAAGGAAGAAAACAAGAAGAAACGAGGAAGAGTAGGCCTACGTTCTGAGTCATTGCGCATCATAATTATGTTCATGCTTGAAATTTGTGACGGGAAGTCGCATCCACTGGAAATCCATTCTAAAATACATATTATGCATTATCATGACATGGTTATATGGCCTATAGGCTATGCTTAATCATGATGGTCGGAAAAATAAGTTAATAATAGGGGCCTAATGCAAAATGATGCACCAATTGGCTTTTAGTTTGAGGATAATATTCCCCTCACAAGTCGGGTCCGTTGAAATCTGTTATGCCCAAAATAATACGAATAAGTGTAAACTTTTACACCAAATGACTTTATTTTATATTGTGCCTTTCATAACTTTTTGAAAATAATTCTCCAACTTCTGAGGGAGCACATCCCCCTCAGGCACCCTTCTCCGTCAAAAAAGAAAAGGCTAACTTGCATTTATCCATATAGGCCTAATTGAGCAGGTTCATACCCATGCAGAAGTCAGGTCCGCAGGAAATTTGTTAGGAATTATAGGCCTATCTTTCATAGATATAGGCCTATTATAGCACATCCCCCTCAAGCAAAACAGAAAAGCCTAAACTTAGGCTGAATTGAAGGAATTATTGAGCACGAGTGTTAAATATAGGCGGAGACTGGGGTAATTGTGGCCCTGGGGTAATTGTGGCCCCTTTGTCTTTATCAGGGTGTCTTTATACTAAGCATTGGTCTAGGTGACTTAACTTTGTATTGTATGAAAGAGTGGTCTTTATGTTACTGTTTGGTGAAAAAATATTCAAATTGCATTAAAATTTTTACGAGGGAGGTCTAATTAGCGGAGCGACATCGCAAATGGCTCTAAAAAGTGGCAAGTCCACTTTTTATTCTTAGGTGTGGTACTTATTGGTTGTATCACTGACTATTTTGTATGTGTTTGACATGAAAGGTAATCATAACAGTTCCCATTGATATAACAATTTTATTAAAAAATTGTTTATTTAATGAGCTAAATTTGCATATTATGTAATACCCGGCTTGGGATAAATGTGGCCCCTGTTCATGTCTTAATCAAATTACTTGCATCTGACCCCCTAAAAAGCTATTTTGGTCATTAATCTGTTATATGTTAATCAAATGAGCCATTTGGGGTCATTATTGAAACAAAAAAGACATATTTAGTATGTTTTCAAGTCAAAACAAGGAAGTATAATGAACAGTCAGATCCGGCCGCAGTTTCGGCATGCAAAAATTAGCATAATAACAAGTATTTTACAAAATGCCTTAAAATGCCCTTTTCTGGTAAATAAACCAGTCCAAATGGCCTAGCATTATCGCAATGACTGTAAAGCATGTTATTAATAGTTATCAGGAAGAACTGGATTCACAATACTCTTTAAATTCTTTATTTTGTTCAGGGGCCACAATTACCCCGCTTGGGGTAATTGTGGCCTCTAAAACATGTTAATTATTATGCAAATTGCAATATATTTTCCAATTATATTTATCACATCTTATAGGTACCCATTGCCTCTATCCACTCATGCAGAAATTTTACTTCTCCAGTTCATACTTAAAGAATTACATGGTAAAAATGCAAAAGGGGCCACAATTACCCCAGTTTCCACTAAGCCTAAAACTAAAATTCGCGGCTCAGTTGGAAATCGGTAAAAAAATATATGCTCCGAAAATAACCAATAAACAGTTTTGATGTGTCCGGAGAATTGAAAGTCTGCAAAATGTCGTCGAGGGAGCAAAGTTATTCTGCAGCATTTAAGCTCAATTATGAAAAAGAGCAACATTTTTTTAGCATTCTCCGATTTCTCACGTTCACTAGAAAGAGTGTATTCCGAGCCCGCGATTTAATTAATAAATTGGATAGTAAAATTAGCAGGAGCTAGCAGGCACTTGGGCTAGCTACAACCCTGTGATCATGCTGATTAGGCCTACTCGCAAAATTATTCCCGTTGCGCCAGTTCACGTTCACAATATCGTTTGCGGCTGGGTTTTGAGACTAGGGAGTATGTGATTTATGAGACGTCTTTGAATTATGATACTGTCAGGTGACTCGGCACTGAAGAGTCTTTGATATCAGAGACGTCTTTGAATTAGCAGTGCCCCCGAACTGATATTCAAAGGTAGTATAATCATAATCAAGATTTACGATTTGAACATTCATTGACTGTTTGTGAATAAAGGCAATGCCACCATGATCACTTGTTCCTCGCGGAAAATTCAAGAAGTCATAGCTGGGTGGTGTGCACTCGCCTATCACAACACTATCATTAATATTCAACCATGATTCAGTTACAAACATTATGTCTACATTATCCTGAATGAGATAGTCCGATATCGTTATTGTTCTGTTTCTTAGCGACTGGGCATTCCAGATTCTTATATTTAAATACTTCTCAGAATCATTATAATGCATATTATTGGGGGTTGAACCAGTAAGATTGTTATTGTTCAATGTGCTCAAGATATGAGGGTGTACAGGTTGAAAGGGTGTTTCAACAGGAATCTTCTTGGCAAGTCGTCTTCCTCCACGCCTACCTCGGTGGCGCCAACGTTTTTTCTTTTTTGGTAGTGACACAACTTCTGTCTCATGATGGTGATCAGGACAGGGGTGGCGGAGAAGATTGAGAGAATTCAACTTTGTGCACGTCTCAACAGTTAATGGGCAGTCAGTGTAGTTACATTGAGTATTCAGTCCATGTAAAAAGATAGCAGAATAGTGTAGGCCCAATGCAAAGGTCAGGAATGGTCGAGAGGAGGTATTATAAGATTGATGTTCACACTCCATACCTGTTAATTTCCACTTCACCAGTTCTTGTTCATAGAGATAATCACACTGATGTAGAAGATGATCACCTCTTAAGAGGATAATCAATTCTGAATCAATTTGATGAGAAGTCCATTCAACTCTGTGTTGTGCATGGTACTGTATGTCCAGTGTAGATAAATTTTGGTCCAGATTTGATAGACCAAAAGATGATAAAATATGGCAAAATAGCAACATAAATCTACAAATAGATGACATCATGATGATCTATGTTGGTTTATCTGACATCATAGTGAAATTTGTAGAGTAAACCATCCTACAACAGGTACAATACCAAGCGCTTTGCAGAGACCAAGTGAGAGCGCTGCACTCAACCCACATCAAAGGTCACATAGGGCTCAAAAACGTGGTTTCAACTTAAAATGGCTTTTCTCCAATAAATTACACAGGACAGTAATGACACTTTCATAAGCATTATTATTACCCTATAAAGGTGGGCCGTTCACAGATATGGGGAAAGAAAATAGCAGAGTGACACCACTTGTACACATGCATTGCCGCCCTGGGCGTAACTCGCTTCCAGGACTTGACGCCCTTACCGTTACTTACTTCCAGGACTTGAAGGCCTTGGCGTAACTCGCTTCTAGGACTTGATGGAATCATCAACGTGGTAGTCGTTCAACTTTTTTTTTAACTCGCCCATGGGAATTGATGCCAATGTTTGCGGGAGTAGCGCCAAACTTCGTGGGGGGGGGGGGGTAACTCGCCTTTTTCTAACTCGCCAGTTACACACACCCAGTTTTGGATAAGATTACCTTTCAGGTATCAGTGCCTTCGATAGTCATCCGTCTAAATTGGAATACAGTTATTGTACAAACCTCCCTTTCTAGATTTCTATACCAAACCTCAACGTTTACCTATATGGTAACAACTGGACCACGCAAGCATTTCAAACATAATGACTGACATTTTAAGTATATGACCAAAATTATAAATATCGTAACCATGTGCAAAGAACGGTGAATATCAGGGAGTTGCCTCTCCAACTCCGACGGGTTTATAATGAACAAGTATTGTTAAGAATTATTTGTGAAAATATAACTTCGTGATTATGTGTTAATCCAGTAGCGACGCAATAAAAGAGAAAATAATGGCCTCCTCCGCCCCTACTACCTTGTGACGTAATCTGCAAGGTCCATTCCACTCATCTAATCGGCATACTTTCATGTATTTTTTCATACCTTAATTGCAAATGGACCTCCACTATCTCCTCTGCACGCATCTCGACCATTGGCTTTCGCACAGAACATAGTACTGGTTATTACGTGGTTGTTACGTGCATGTGCATTACCACAATCTTCCTGAGCGATTATGGATAGACGTACCTAAGGAACAGAAGAACAACAAGTTACCGAATGGAAATTGAATCGACATACTGCACAGCACTGGATAAAATATGGCAGAAGTTGAACAATTGTAGGCGCATTGCAGTTTACTAAAGTACATACCAATCGAGTAAAAATACAGAATTTTGAAAAAATATTGAGGGCGTCCTCGTCAGCAAATGTTATAATATGGCTTTAAGAGTGTAAGAAAAAAGAATCCTGTCAATTTGTGGATTACATACCCGCTTGAGATCCCTCGAGTAATCTCCCTGGTCCACAATCTCTCCCCATCCTGTTACAAAACCCTTCTTGCCAGCTCTAATCAGTGCTTGCGCCTGTATTTCGTTCGGTAGACACACTGAAAGGGAGGTATACACATGACATTAAGAAGATATTTTACTATACCTTTTGGTCACTGAATAGATTCATCAGGTTTGTAGATATACAGTAAGGGCATTTTCATTAGAACAAAACCAAATAATTTACTCACTATTGGCGGTTTCGCCTATCCTGGTCGATAGGCATAGTCCATACCACTCGTCATACATAAATTCTCCCAGCCACATTTCCCTAACATAATATGATTTCTTTTTAAAGTTAAATTTAGTTTGGAAGAGGTGGGGCTCGAACTCACGACGCACCGCTATCGTGAATTCTGAATGAGCCTATCGCCTTAGACCGCTCGGCCACCTACCTTGTTGGTATTCATCTTAAACTTTTTTGAACAAATAATAACATTCAACATAGCTTACCACATGACAAGCAAAGACAGAAAACGTACCATATTTTGGATTTTATTTGCTTAAAAACATTAATGTGTGTTCTACACACAGATATCCGTCAATAAATGGGCCTCCCATACGTGCACAATACATTATATCGATTTTGACTCGCCGAGCCACGTGCTACTCCCATATACGTGTAGAGGCAAAGAAAAGAGACCGTAGCGTGTCTCAAATTTACGTCCCGTTTCACCAACATAGGAGTGATTACAGTTTGCGCAAGGTCTTTCATAATCGCAGTCAGTAGAGGGTCTATTTTGTCTTTAGGATGAACTAATTTAGTATTTTTCGGAGCGTGGTATTGGGCTTCATGGCCGTGCTTCCGGAAGATCCTATTGGCTTTGTTGGTTTTGTTCTAATGAAAATTTCCTTACTTTATACCTTTTGGTGATTGAAATTAAAAAATATTGTTTTTTTAAGACCATTTTTAAAGCAGTTTCATCATGTTCATTAAATAATAACGACCCATTCAATTAAATTCTTGAGAGGCTAATTAAGGCTTCCCTTTCGACCTTTCAGCCCTATTTCTATCTTGGAACTCCGACCACCTTTTGATAATTTTCTTTCGAATTTCAAAAAATCAAAATTATTTGATATTAGAAGGACATTTCTCGTATTCTAAATGCAATTTGGTGTGTCTGATGTACTCTCAGGCCCCACAAAACTACTGTGGAAAGGTGGGTGACCGACTCGAAAATATAGCCCCGTGTGGCTAGATTTAAGTGGCATTCAGGGACTTTCTCATATTCTATTAGAGCTCAATAGCCCCTGGCTCCCACTTAATTCCAAGCCTGACTGGCCGGGCAAAAGAACGCGAGAATATAACCAAGATGCGTTATACCGCATGCCCTTAGCTGCCGCTGATTTCCAATCTTGGCCGCGCCGAAGAAAGTGATAAAAATGTATGCACAGGGAAACAATTCCATGCTTTGCCTATACTTACAGGGGGAAATGTAATCTGTGTATGTAACATGTTGTCTGAGTTTAAGTAAAGCGATATCCGAGTCAAAAGTTTCCTTGTCAAAGTACGGATTGATGATGCCCGTTTTCAGACCAACGATGACTTCCGTCCCGTCTTCCTGCGCTGTACTGTGCTCTCCCAGACGAATTTCAAACGAGTTCCTTAAGAAAAAAGAACATTTCAAGTGTGGATGTTAGTAAACAGATGACAGGTTTATTAACCAATAGTGTACGCTGCAGGTTGTGAATAAAATAATTAATGTGTAAAATGGTGCCCGTCCGCGGCAGGCTACGGTCGTCGGGAGTGCTACTTTCCTAACCAGCTCGTCCGAGGACACCCTGAAATCTGGTCAGCCGGGGACGAGTTTCCCCCGTAAATATACCTGGACAAACTTTACCAAATTTGTGATGTTCATCAGGTTTTGCAATTTTGCCCTCTTGGAAATTTAGCCCGGTAGTTTTGATGACTAGACGCTAAGACAGCGCCTGACCTCTGAGACAAACCACTGTTAAGTTACTTTTCGCATTTAGAGAACTTTACGTCTCAACTTGTTCAGAAAGCATCACTACATAAAGGAATCATAACATTACGTCATAATTATGTGACCTTTTCAGCGCGTGATTATTAACAAACAGCGAAAATCTTCTCAAATGCGTGTATGCAAGGGAAAATTGGTCATCTTTGCAATTTTCTTTTACATATGTTTTGCTTCAAAATCTGGTAAGGAAAACACATTTATGTATAATTTCATGGATTTGCTACATAATAAACATTTTATAAAGGTATGTAGCCCTTCTTCGGACCAAATCAAATGTTACTGTATTGACGGTTTGTCGTCCGAGTTGACAATGAGTAGCCAAATTCGGTGCAACCTGATTGTAGTGCAGCGCGATATATTCAAAATCGTTTTGACCTATTGCTATGGTAGTTAATCCGATTATTACGTCACCTCGCCAGCGTGTTACTAAAGAGCTTGCGATTTCCAAAAGTACGTATCATACGCCCGTGCATCTATTCAAAATTACTCTATGGATTTTGAATAGATGCGCGGGCGTATATGATGTACGTTTGGAAATTCATATCGCAAGCTCTCTACTATAGTTCTTCTTACGTGTCCGAGATGTTTAATCCTCGTGGTGATGAAAAACAATGAGCTGCAGTTACAATCCATCTGTGGTTTAACAATACCCCACCACAAACAGGTCTTCTTAAATCCTTCGACCACAACATAACCATCCACGGTGATTGCCCGTGTTCCGATATTTTCCCGCCAACCTATCCACATAAAAATAAAATTGCCCAAAACATATGCTTGTACATTTTAATGCCTTCCCAGCAAACACAAAACGTTTTCGACATAATTCGCAAAAGGTTATAAAAGGTTGTCAGAAAACGTTAAAATGTCGGGTTATATAAAGGGTATATTAAGAGTATAAAACGTTTTCATAACCTTAAAAAATATTTTTTGATAATCTACTGCTCAGCAATCAAAAATGTTTTACAGAAAACGTTTAAATGTCGGGTTATATAAAGGGTATAAAAGCATTTTAATAACATTCCAAAAACATTCTTGAAAACTTGATACAAAACATTCTAAACAAAATGTTATTTTGGGGTTGAAAAAATAATTTTGCGAAAAATGTTTGCCCAAAATATTTTCAATAACGTATTAAAAACGTTTTCATGACCTTTATATAAACCGACATTTAAATGTTATTAAAAGGTTTTGAAAAAAACATTTTAAGAACATTTCTGTGTTTGCTGGGTTTTAACATAATGTTATTTAAGTCTTGACACAATATTTGGCAAAAATGTTTGCAAAAATAGCTTACAATAACATTTTTTGAAAACATTTAAAAATATTGTTGTAGTGTGTTTTCATACATAACGTTTTAAAACGTTACATGACCTTTATATAACCCGACATTTTAATGTTATTAAAACGTTTTTACCTAAACCAAAAGCCAAAATATAACTTATTTAAAACGTTTTTAAAACGTTTTTTGTGTGTGCTGGGTTATCAACACAATCTAGTCTCTCCGACCAAGTGGCAATCTTGGATCCGCCCCTGTTAATTATGGTTTCTGTATTTCAAAATGTCCTTGTTTTGACCAGGGCCGTATCAGGAATTGGCTGTCAAAGGGGAAATATACACATTTTACCGGTCTGCATCGTATTGGCCCGGTATCGAGTACATTTGCTCGGGCCCCTCCCCAGCCTATTAATAAACACGCTACGTCGCTACTGGATTGGGCTGTGCAGGAAGATAAAGTTACCTTCTTTAATGTTCTCATCCATGGATTGAGTGGCGATGTCTACCCTAAACACTTGCTTCCTAACGTACATTTGACTGGTGATCACCACACTGGTATAAATCCCTTGGTCTTCCCATTCGCTGTTTAGTATAAGTAGTCCTTGTTCCGGTATTGTGACGATTCTTCCTTCTCGAGCTGCAACGTTGCTGCTAATAATAGTAACATTGTCTTTAATCCAGATGACATAGGAAGGGTTTACATTCAGCCATTCAAGATGTAAATTTTCACCAGCGAAAACGGTTACATTACGAATAGAGCCGTGGACATCTAAAGATTAGAATTAACATTATTGTCAATATATATAGTGAGTATTCTGGAAGGTAGATGTAGGCCTTATTTTCTGAATCCTTATTATCGGGGGAATACTTTGGAAAATAGTTTGAGCCATTTTGAATTTAAACCCTTTGTAAACTTGGACCCTGGATATCTCGAAATGCTCATGGGTACCCACTGGCCAATTGTTCATCACACCTAAATTTACACTTAAGGCCATATTTTAGAGTACTATGCACTCAGAAAGTTGATCCGCTTGCTAAGTTGTTATTCAAGGCTCGACTAATATTTTAAAAGGGTGCTGGATTCAATCGATATGTGTTGAAATCAACCGCTTTATTAAGATTCCAAAGTATCGTCTACTACCTTTTCACTTTAAAATTCATTTTCTCAGCTAAATGAAAAAGGTAAATTTTAATTTTCATAGAAAAGTCAGATGAAACCCTAATGCGTCTATATATTAATTTTGTATGCGTTGTATATTTATAATATTAGATATGAAATTGGGTCATTTCGCATTATACTATTGATACCATGATTTATAAACCAAAAAAGTATTGAGCAAATTAATGACACCTGATTTGTCGCTGTGAGCTTCTTAAGCACTGGTTATATTTCAAAAGCTGCAGTAGTCCCTTCAGGGGTTCTCAATAGGCGGCCCGCGGGCCAAATCCGGCCCACCAGCCAATTGTGTTTGGCCCTTGAATTGGTCTAAAATATAAAGGAAAACATAAGAAATTCAAGTGCATTTGGCCCTCAAGCAAGCAACTTTGAAGTATGTTTTGCCCGTCAATGGCCCTTGAACATTTCTAATTGAGAACCCTTGCCGGGCCTAGAGGCTATAAAGAGGACAGCCAAAATGGTTTATTGAGCTTAGCCAAGCTTCAATGCTTTCGGTAACGCATTCTAGCGAAGCCCCCCCCGAAATTTATTTTTCCCCATGCCCCCCCGAAAAAACTCCTGGCGCCGCCATTGATATTGGATCAGGGTGGCATCTCCTGGTTGCACCAAGTGACACTTTCTCAGTATAGGGGCCAGGCAGCCAAAGGTGCTCTATTAACGGTTTCGTCAGGTGGTGAACGCCGTGCATTCTCTAAATTCAGTCAATTTCCTTTGTCAGCCGTGTAATTGAATGGGATTATTTTGAAATTTAGAAACGCTTAAAATGTCACAAACAAGTACTAGGCCTATGTTAATAATAATATTAATACAAGCTAAAATACAGTAAACATTTGATTATTATTGGGTGAGAGTCGCTGTGACGGTTTTAAATTCGCCGTGTTGGTTAATAGGCTCCGATCACTCAGTCCAACGAATCGGAACTTGATTTCAACATGTTCAAGGGGCTGGCCCTATACTACCTGATCTGAGCCATAATCAAAATGATCACAACACAAAAACTATGGCATATCGACTCAGTGCTCAGTACACGGCCAGAAGTGGGTACGTGCAATAGCTGCCATGTGCAGCTGGCATGTGTAGATTAGTACAATGATACTGTGTGTAAATTGCCAAATGTTTACAGGGCAGCTATATTGCACTTACCCACTTCTGGTAGTCGATATAGTCACGGGGCTTGGTCCAATAAACAAGGGAGCTACGTAACCTCTTCGATAGCAAAATGATCTTTAGAACCAATTACATACCCTCTCCAGTGTTTTGACTCATATTCATGGATGGAACCACTTCAACCTTAAACACTCGCTCCATGGCGATATTATGTTTGGTAATCATCACACAGGTATAATACCCACGGTCTTTCCACTCACTGTTCAAAATTAGCAGCCCTTTTTCTGGTATGATGAATATTGTTCCTTCTTGATCTGTAACGGTGGTGCTATCTTTATTCCAGTGGACATGAATAGGATCTTCGTTCAGCCATTTAAGATACAGGTCTTCTCCCGCAATGACGGTTACATTGTGAATAGAGCCCGCAGCGTTATCTGAAAATCAACATTTTATAAGGTATCAGTCCACAAACCGGTCTCACTCTAATGGGACCGCCACACTATGCACAGTGTCGAGAGCCTCTAAATAAATATTTTTCCCTGCAATGAATCACGTCCTAATACTCCGTTGGTGAGCGACGGGCGATTGGTATTTCACCAATAAGCATAATAAGATACCTCGCCTTTCCGAACGCAAAAAAGGGGGTCCTATTTGATTGGCTATAAACCGATCGCTAGATCGCTCAGTGATATAGTACAAACTCAGATGTAGAGATGTATTCAATTCCATTTAAATCAATATTCTATTATTGACGCAAATAAAATAGTTGTATAGTGTCTCACTATGGTGCATTGTATTATAGACTTATGATTTAATATTCTATAGCAAGTGCTGACAGCAGCGTGGTCTGAGCTGAATGGGCTATGCTGTTCTTTTCATAATGATAATATTCTCAGTTGAACGAGGATATATCACATTATGAATGTACGATTTAAAAGCGTTACGGTGAAAATGCAGTTAAATATGTGTCTTTAAAGAAAACAGCAATCGCAGCTGAGTGTATTGAATTTCCAGTTAGTGTATTGAAAACAAAACCTGTTTTACCTGACAACAACTCGAATTTTTTTGTAATGGCAACGCCATATGGGGTACTGAGCATGTGCATAAACGTGTATGAATGGAAACGCTGCAGTATCTCATATCGTGTAAGCCTTGTAAATCCATGGACTCCTCAATTTTCTATTTCAAAGTCTATACATTGTATTACTTATAGGTTAATGAACGCGTATTACTTGTTGGGAAAGAAATTAGACAAAAATAATGCACGCGCGCTGATGTTAATGCGTCTAATGCACGAGCCCCGAAGGGGGGAGTGCATTAGACGCATTAACTCTCATTACCGGGGAAAATGATTATGCATTGTACTTTACAGGTTGTTGCTGATCACTACAGCCCCACATCATTCCATAAACCATTTAACAACAACACAGAAAAACGTTAAGAGTCCCACCTTTTAACATCGCGTTTCTCATTTTTGTTTTCCGCGCTCGCAGACATTCTCTATTTCATCACTTTGATAAAGTACTTTTGTACGAAACGTCAGTGAATTATTTTATATTAAATACATCGTTGAACAACACCTTTTTGTTCAGTTTCTTAACAACAACACAGGGACTTTGCTGCTTCAAGAGCGCACACCCTAGGCATTTTACATAATTGACCATCGCAACCAGACAACCAGATTAACTCTCATTACCGGGGAAAATGATCATGCATTGTACTTTACAGGTTGTTGCTGATCACTACAGCCCCACATCATTCCATAAACCATTTAACAACAACACAGGGACTTTGCTGCTTCAAGAGCGCACACCCTAGGCATTTTACATAATTGACCATCGCAACCAGACAACGAGACAATTAGCAGTAAGTTCCTTGTCCAAGGGAATTTCAAGCAAACTCAAATATAGTATACAATTTAAATATATTCTTGTCAAGACTTACCTTGGGCGTATGTAGTTACCAACAACGATAAGAAAACAACCACCAGCTTTAAACATGTTAAAAGATGCTTCATCATGTTGTGCATGATCAGATCTCATTTCAGGAAAATAAACACCTCTTGAACAGCTAGCTACCGCATGTATAATATTAATTCTTTCAGCTCACAATTGTAACTCCAAAATGTTCTCTCAAAGGCGTAATGGGTGAAGCTTAGTGACAGACCATAAATCGGTTAGATAAAATAAAGATACACAGGATGTTAAAATATTAAATGGATGTAATTTTGTGGTGTCTTTGAAACTTTACACTTCATGTGCTAACAGTTTGAACCAGGGAAGTGCTTGAACCGACAAAATAATAGATAGACTTGCTCGGCCAAGTTATCATGCTGTCCGTAGATGATGCATTTTTCCAGGGAGTTGATCAGCGCAGTATGATCAGTTATCCATTGGCCCATGCATACAACTTACACGGAACATACACTCTTATTTTCCCGTATACGAAATCCTTAAACAACTTTATGCAATCGTAATCAATGGGTTCACTGCATGGCGCGATAACCCGTTTATTGGTGAAAAATTGTAAATCGCTTCACGGTTTAAGAAACCTATTCAATGGTTGGTCATATTTGTAACTCAACACTCACCACTCTTGTTGATGTGACATATTAACTTTTAAATCACATTGATCGTGGTAGTTATTTGGTTATGAAAAAGGCCTTTGACACGGTCAATCAACCTATCTTGCTCTCGAGACTTCAGAGTTTTGGTGTTTATGTACTGGAACTACGCTGGTTCTCCTCATACTTGAGTGAAGGAAAACAGGCTACCAAAGTGGAAAATTCACTTTCTGAACTCGCACCTGTGACATTTGGGGTACCCCAGGGGTCAATCATGGGGCCTCTTTTATTTACAATATATATCAACAATCTCACTACAGTTGTCAAGAATTGCAAAATAAACCTTTATGCCGATGATACTGTAATTTTCTTTGCCAGTAAAAACATTGATGAAGTAAATAGTGTTCTCAATTCTGATATGCAAAGTGTTGCTAAATGGCTTCACCAACATAGGCTTATTTTTTTACATTGAATGTTACTAAAACCAAAACTATGCTATCTGCACGTAAACTTGCATCCTCTTGTCCTCTTACTGTTCATATCAAAGATCAGCCCCTTGAGTGTGTCCCTAGACTACCCCGTAGTCCATTTGCCCATTGTGCATACTCTGGATATTGTATTTAAGCTTAAAACTCTGATTTAATTAATGTGTGCACAATTGATAGATTTTCACATCTGATCAGTCACCCTACTCCCTCTGTTTGTTAGCTTCCCAAGTGGACTACTGACATTGCCTTGCGGTTAAGATTTTTAACACGGGACTCTATGGAGAGTTAGGCCAATTTCTGGCCTAACTAAAATTGGCCATGATGTAATGCATCTTTAAATGGATCTGCCTTGTGATTGGTCGGCCATACCTCGCTATGGTTTAAATCGTCTGGACCCGCGCCATTACCATTAACTACACCGTAAACAACTGTCTGTGGTATTTGCGGCGCTTTTGTGTTGACGCGAAAGTTAATCTCTCATCAAACATCTAGCGCGTACTTGTGGTTAATGGACTGATAAACAAGTATGCTTGACAGTGTGTTTTTAGAGAGCAAAGTCCAGGGGTAAAGTTCTGCTTACAATTCAAAGTTCATAGTCGAAATTTCGGGGTTCGCTATCAATAAACTGGTAGATTCCAAAATCAGAATTGTTCAGTATTAAAGTGAGCCGTTATAATTATGCAAGATAATGTTGCATTCAATTACTTTTATTGTCACTAATCGTCTGATACTTTTAACTCTTTATGACCATTTTACTATTGAATACTTTAATTTTAATAAACATCAGTATAATTTTGAGTTCAACGAAATGGGTTCATCATGACTAATAATAACATATTTTTAATAAAATTCGACTATGGCATAGTCTAGTGTGTCCCACATGTTAAGTATCTTGGCATTATTTTTGACCAGCGGTTAACTTGGGAACACCAAATTAAATTGATCAAATTTGCATGTCACTTTATAAATATATTGGGTTTTTTTACCGTATCAAACAGTTGTTAGCTATTGACACCCTGAAGTTGTTGTATACATCCGTTGTTTTACCTAAAGTTGATTATTGTGATCTAATTTGGTCAAATGCAGGCTTGACTCTCTTGAACAGGTTGGATCGCCATCAAAAACGTTTCGGTAGAGCAATAATTGGCGTCCCAATGCGCACTCCAACTCATTTTGTCTTTGATTCCCTCAACTGGGAAACTTTTTGTGATCGTCGTAAATATCATATCTGTCTTAATGTTTTTAAATGGCTTGGGGGCTGGTACCCCCCCAACCTGTGCAAAATTTTCAACAAGTGTATTGATGCTCATTATAATAATACTCTCAGATCATCGACATCTGGGAATTTGGTTATTAATAAGATGCGCACTGAGACTGGCAAGAGAACTTTCCTGTTCAGGAGGGCTAAGGCCTGGAATGATCTTCCCCGAAACATCAAAAATCCCCTTACTGTCAACACAAATGTCTTCAAGAACACATATACTAACTTGCAATAATATCTCTTTTATGTAGCATATTTTAAATGTAATAATCATATGTTATTTTAATTTTTTGTAACTAGTATGTGTATAATTTTCTGGTATTAATTTTATGACTTTTATGCATATTTTTAAATACTTTTAAAACATGTTTGTTGTTTATCTGTGTTGTATCCTGGGCAGCAAGCGAGAACAGTCCTGGTCACAGATTACATGTCGATATGTCCCAGGTAAAAGAATGAATAAATAAATAAATAAATAAATAAATAAATAAATAAATAAATAAATAAATAAATAAATAAATAAATAAATAAATAAATAAATAAATAAATAAATAAATAAATAAATAAATAAATAAATAAATAAATAAATAAATAAATTAATTAATTAATTAATTAATTAATTAACAAACAGCGAAATTCGGCGTTAATCATCCCGAATTAAACATTTATATAACTGAGTTGTTTACAAAAATGGAGCACATAATTGTTTACATAAAATTATTTTTATTTTTATTTTTACTTATTTAATGGAATATATTGGGGCATGAAATTGGGTGTTCATTTCTTTCTTTCTTTTTTCATTCTTTAAAAAAATCCAATACGCGGATTTAGGGTTCCTCTACCGGAAGTCAATTTGTGCCGAAATTCCTTCCTACAATGCAATAAGCGTTTTGCATAACAATAGATACCGTTCGGAGGTTAATCAATATTCTTTGTTATGCAATACGCATATTGCATTGTGGGAAGGAATTTCGGCACAAATTGACTTCCGGTAGAGAAACCCTAAATCCGCGTATTGTTTTGACATCAGAGTAGTCAGCAGCTGCCAGGCAATGATCATTAATTTGCTTGAATGTCCACTTCTAACGACTAATTTAACTCGACATGTCTTCCGTCCCATGTACACCGGGAATGTACACAACGAGGTCCATACATTATGATGATAAACATGATAAAGCAAGACACTCATTTAAGGATCAGACCAAAACAAACAAACAAAAACAGACAGATACTGTCCCGTTGTGTATCCATATTCGTTGCACAATGCTTTCACAACACTACGCATGCATTCCCCGGGATGCATTCACTATACACAGTGCATCGATCGATGGTTTCAATTGAAATCTGCTCCGCAGGTTATTTCTGTTCGCATCTCTAGCGACCAATGGTTTGATCACTTCAAACTTCTTCTCAATCCCCATGATCTTCAGGATCGTGTTGATGATTGTGGCAGTTCAGATCATGAACATTCTTGTGAGATATTGCATGAGCCCGATGATTCTAATAATCATGATGATTGGGGAGCATTTCTCAATGCCAATATCACGGAAGCTGAGATTTCAGATGCTATTAGTGCTTTAAAACAAGGCAAAGCGGCTGGAATTGATGGTTTGCCAGCTGAATTTTTTAAGTTTTCCCCAAAATGTTTGCTTGACTTATTGGTAAGCTTATTTAATGTAATCATGACTTCTGGTTGTTTTCCCATTCAGTGGGCAACAGGTTTAATTGTTCCTTTATTTAAGAAAGGTAGTCGGGATGATCCGGGCAATTACCGAGGGATTTCTTTAATCTCTGTTATGTGCAAAATCTTTTCTGGTGTTCTTCTGCATAGGCTAAATTTCTGGGCCGATGCAACCAATTTCTTTTGTCAAGAACAAGCCGGTTTCAGGAAAGGTTTTCGTACTACTGATAATGTGTTTATTTTATATACCTTCGCGTAAAAAGGGCCGTCTTTATGTTGCTTTTGTTGATTTTAGTAAAGCTTTCGATTCAGTCAATCATAACCTCCTTATTTCTAAACTTCGTAATGCTGGAATCACGGGAAACATCTTGGATGTGATTAAGTCCATGTATTTACAGTTAAATGCACATGTAAAAACGCCTGGTGGTATAACCAAATCATTTCATTGCGGTTCTGGAGTGCAGCAAGGTTCTTTGCTTTCTCCGTTCCTTTTAATCTTTTTTCTCAATAACTTAAGCCAGCGGCTCAATTCTCTTGATATCCAAGAAATGAAAATTGGTGAAAGTTACATCAGTCACCTATTATATGCTGATGACCTCGCATTAATCAGCGATACTGTTTTTGGTCTACAACGCCAATTTAACATCCTTGCTGATTATTGTAATGCATGGGGCCTTTCTGTCAATATTGACAAAACTAATATTATTGTCTTCCGTCGTGGTGGTCCGTTGAAACGGTTTGAGAAATGGCATTACTTGGGTATCCCAATTGAAGTTGTTAACTCCTTCAAATATCTGGGTGTTACTTTCAGTTCTTCGGGATCCTGGTATAAATCTCATGAAAATCTCAGTACTCAAGCTAAGAAAGCACTTTTTAGTTTCAAACATATTGCCAGCAAATTTGGCCGACTTCCTCCGGATATTATGTGTAAAATATTTGATACAAAAATTGCACCCATTTTGTTTTATGGATGCGAACTATGGGGCACAAATGAATCCATCATGATTGAGAGAGTTCATTTAAGATTTTGTAGATACCTCCTTAGTATACCCAAAACTGCCTCTAGCGATGCTGTTAGAGGTGAATTGGGGAGACGTCCTTTGTTGATTCAAACTATGTTACGAGTGATTAAATACTGGCTACATATTCTTGATTTAAACCATGATAGAAAATTATATCAGTGTTACAAGTTTCAATATAACAAAGCCGAACGTGGCCTGGATTGCTGGGCTCTCGATGTAAAAAATCTTCTGTTTTCCTTTGGTTTTGGTCATGTTTGGCTTACACAAGGTGTTACTAACAATAATTTGTTTCTGTCCCTTTTTAAACAACGTTCTGTAGATATGGATCTTCAGCGTTTTTCAAGCTCTGTGGGTTCCAATTCCAAATTAAATTATTACTCTGTTTTCAAACAAGAGATTACTTGTGAAAAATACTTGTACGTTATTGAAAATTTTATTTTGAGAATCCTTCTGTCAAAATTAAGACTTGGCATGTTGAATTTAGAAATTGAGGTGGGTAGGTACGGAGGTGTACCTCGAGAAGAAAGGTTTTGCAAAGTTTGCAACTCGGGTTTAGTTGAAGATGAGTTTCATTTTGTACTTGTATGTAATTTCTTTGTTATGGAGCGACAACGCTTCATTCCACAATATTTTTATCAAAATCCTACCACTTTTAAATATTGTAAATATTGTATGCAAACTACAAATAAGTATATTTTAAATAATTTGGGAAAATTTTTGTTACTCGCATGTAAGAAAAGAGATAAATGTTTAAGCGAATTATAATAAATTATTTCCTGTTATTATCAATGTATTTTGGGGCCGGTGGCCTATATATACTGTAAATAAATTCCTCTTTTGAGGAACGAAATTGTAAAATTGTAAAATTGATCACGTATCGAATGCTGTGTACCGTGTATATAAATTTACACTTCACTGCGCATACAGATTCGACTCAAGTTCGATCTGTAAAACTTCCAAAACCTCTCTATAATCGCCTGTCGTGGTAATTCAGTATTATCCGGGGCTTCCTGGCTACACATCTGAATAAGGTAGATGGAAATTGAAGTAGATATTCCGGCAAATTTGTATGATCATTGCTCGGACAGCCACCACGAAATGCCTTGTCGATGTCGCGTCTACCATTTTATTGTACTCTTTAATCAATCTTCTATTAAAATAAGGGTTGCGCGAACTTTATTGCCGAAATAATACTGATGTTGCTTAAACGCGTGTTATTTCTTTAATCCAACATGCTGATTAAAGCATTTACATCGCAAAGTTTTAAACAATACCAATAGCCCCTGATTAGCCCTAAGAAAATATGAGTAATAATTGATATGCTGCTTAAAGCAAAAAATCGTAATCAGGGCAAAAATGTTAAACAATTTTCTCCTAAACAGCGTTTTCTTAATATCGGCAATAAGAGTGTATGTAGAAACATAAAACATAATCAGTTAAATCAGGACAGGTAAATAGCGAGTTAAAAATGGGCGAGTTAGATGAAAAGCGAGTTAGAATGGCGAGTTACCCCGCAGAGTTTAAAGAGTGGCCCCTGCAGAGAATACGGCAGATTTTACGGCAAGTCCTATCAGCGAGTTAAGATTTTACATCAAGTCCCATTGGCGAATTAAGATTACAATCTGATTTAGTCTAAAATATAAAATGCTTAGTTGTTGTTTTTTCAACATCAGGAACCCAAACGGGTGAGACAAGTCAGGTGAAAGTCATTTCCCTATCATCATGACTTATTTATTAGCCTTGTTGAACTATAGGAGGGAGTGGGTACTGTTACGAGTCGTACTTGACTCAAGGCCAAAATCACCTTTTACCCGAACTCACACGAATGCACAACACAAATACACTGTTTGATTTAATTCCAAACTTCACACTGTTTGATTAAGCTAACATAATCTAAGTCTTTAATTGAAAACAAAGTATGTTTGGTACATATAACAACAATATACACTAAAATCACACAATCAGTTTTACTCTATCGGTACTTAACCAGCGGTCTTCTTGTTGGTGATTCTAGAGTTCTTGCAATGTTCTGGACGACTGATGTAATATATCCTTATTCACTTGTCCTGCGAAAATCAGCGAAGTCCATAGTACACTTGCATTTATAAATCCTTGCGTATAAAATCCTCATACGAAAATGATGATGCTTCCTCCAATCTCCTTTGCGCTGCTATCTCCACAAATATATCTCCTTGCGCTGCTTTCTCCACAAATATATATCCTTGCGCTGCTTTCTCCAAAAATGGTGTTTCTTTCACCAATCACTCTTTTCCCAGGGAACAGGTTTCTTTAACACAGCTCCGCTGTTTTTTGACAGATGCGTGGCCTTCACAAACCCAGCAACTCCAGCAATTTGACAGAAGAACTTTTAATCATTTGATGAGGAAGAGCACTTTTGTATGCTCGCTGTCTTCTTCGTTGCTGTATTAAAATTAGCTCAATTATTGGCTATATAAACTGGTTAAAATGTACTTCTTTTTTTGAAGCACGAAGACCATCACACACATGTGGAGTTTCTCAATCTCCCACGGCATTCTGTAAAGTCCCAACAAAAGCCTCCAGCTTTTTATATCAGTACTCATGCAAAAAACCCACCATCTATTTAATAAACCATTACTTCAATCACATTTTCACAACATTGCTGCAATCTTGGGATTTCCCAATATTAATTATACACATTCACCTTTCACATTACATCACTTCCTGGGGGGATTTTCTGACTATGGTGCAATATACTGAACTGGGGATTTCCAAGTTCCAAACATAGATCTGACTTTGTTTACAATAATTTGGGGGAATACCAAAATACAGCTTGTAAACAAAGTTAAATAATTAAATTAAATCAAATTACTCAGGGCACATCACAGTACATTCTGTTGAATTTTACCCAATTTCTCAAAAAGGCTAATTATCACATGGTGGGTAATTTATGTTGTTGTTGTTTGCTGTTGCTGTACATTATTTTAGTTTCAATTGTCATCCTGGTCTTTCAATGGTGTGAAGAGAGACTTTGCCTGAATTTGGAGTCAATTTACGACTCGGTGCTTTTGAAGTTTTTTTTATCCCAATTGTATTAAAACAATTTGTCCTGGTTTTAGTAAATGTTTCTTTTCTTGGTTATTTTTGTATTTGTTAACAAATGGATTGTTTTCTTTCAATTTTCATGAAATTTTGCCAAAGTATTGGGTCTCCAGGTATAATGGGTTAAATTGTCTTCTAAATTGGTAAAATAAATATGATTCCAATTTCATAATAATTTTCCCTTCCTTTTCCCTCCCCTTTCAATCTTTCCACAATTTTCGCTCTCAATTTTTTGCTACGTCACTGATGTGTTTTTGAAATGTCAGCAAATATATGGATGTGATAAAAATTCCTTAAACTAGCCTTAAACCTGCCTCATTATTGACCATTTATATTGTATATTGGTGGTGTAACTCGTTGGAGAGACTTGATGAATTTGTCTGGTGGGACTTGACGGCATTGCTGTAACGCGCCTACAGGACTTAATGGTGTTGTCATAACTCGCCGGTGGGACTTCATGGTGTTGTCATAACTCGCTGTTGGGACTTAATGGCTTTGTCGTAACTCGCCGGTGGGACTTGATGGTGTTGCTGTAACTCGCTCGCGGGACTTGATGGTGTTGCCGTAACTCGCTCGCGGGACATGATGGTGTTGCCGTAACTCGCTCGCGGGACTTGATGATAGGCCTATTGCCGTAACTTGCCGGTGCGACTTGATGGCTTTGTCGTAACTCGCCTTTATCTTACATCGTGTGTGTGTGTGGGGGGTGGTAATTGACAAAAAACATGACTCGCCTTTTTAACTCGCTTTTCTTTAACTCGCCTTTTTTAACTCACCTAGTTATTGCTCCCCAATCAGTCATACCTCTGCCAAGAGTGTCTTTTGTGCCGTGTGCGTCATAATATTGTAAATACACAAAGGGTCTCTCCCGGGTCAGACACATGAACCCCCGGGCTTTGGCAACCCTCCCAATACCAAACGCAGCATGCTCATTCCTCAATGCAGGGATATAATGACATGGAGAAATATATATTATTTAAGAAATAAAGGGTAATGCATTATCCTTTAAAGGATAATGCTGCACCCTTTATTTCTATTCTATTACCACAAAATAGTACGATTTAAAGAGAAAATATCACATTTTTTGCCCAAATATTTCAAGTTGCTTACCTCAAGGTGGATCGCCTACGCGTAGCCAAAGCGTAGGTGATAGCGGGTATTGCAGAACGCGTAACCAAGCGTAATGCTTTGCGTAGAATGCGGAACGACGCTAATATACTGCATCGCCATTTGCTGTGCGCTGTGATGCGAGAAGAACATAAAGTTCGTTGCCCTGGAAATTTTATTTAGAGGTAACTGCGCATCGGTTATTTGGAGGGCATTGTGAAAAATCTAAACATTTTGCCCTTGGAACCGAGGGATATTCCGAGGTCCAAAGCAAAATGTTTAGATTTTTCACAATGCCCGACATTTTACCGATGCAAAGTTATCAACCTCATTCATAACCGTCACCCTCGGAATATTCGGTTCCAAAGGCAAAATGTTTAGATTTTTCAAAATGCCCTCCAAATAACCGATGCGTGGTCTTTCACGTAACGCGTTTCAACAAATCACAGTGCGCGATTTTGAATAATGGGTCGTGGGGGTAATAGAATAATATTTATATTCCAGGCAAAATGTAATCAATATAGGCCTAAACCAGCATTTATAGTCAATTGGGTTTAATGTTCAACTTTAACAAGCAAAATGATATAGGTGAAAGTTATTTTAAAACAAGGGAAGAAAGAAAAATGATAAAGAGGCAGAAGCCTTGAATCAAGGCTAACAAAATGAGAGTGGACAATACGAATGAGCCGTAAACTCGGCAACTTGCATTCTGAGTTACAGTGTAAAATGTATGTGACGGTCATATCCATAGGTATCTCAATAAGATGCGACAAGTATCTCCTCAAACACTGTTTATACCAATCAATAATCCTATTGCTGAAGAGGATAATAATCTATTTCTATAGAATAGTTCTTGTTTTTGTTTGCTTTGGCTAAATCCTGTTCAAGTGATGGCTAACAAAGCATTGTATGTATAACCAACAATTAACAATGAGAGGACATTCCTGAACCTCATTGACTTTGGGATGATTTGAAATGACCGTCAATTATGACTGTTTGATATTTATTACCAGAAATGTAGAAAAAGAGACACATGTAGAACCGCAAAAAGCTACAATTTCGTTGAACGAGCAGAGTTCAACAAACCATAACCCCGCTTCTGGATATCGTTTGAAGTCAAATGATATAACATTTTAAAGCTGATATATATTTTCTAAACACGAAATAAAACAAAATTGACCGGGGCCGACTTTACGACTGATTCGTGGTGTCCAGTCACATTTTGTTATGGTTTTAGTGAAGCATTTACGCGCGCAGCGCACGAAAAATTTCAGGCTATTTTGTATTTTTTGCTTCAGGACTAATGTTGCTGAATTTCTTACACCCCCCCAACGTGCCCCAAAACTTTTAACCTCCCTGTTTATACACCCAAAACTTTTTTTAACCCCCCCTATTCAGAACTCCTAAAATTTTATGACCCCCTACATATTTTTTACCCCCCACCATGTTTTGCATGATTTTTTAAAATGTTTTATGAATGTTATTAAAACGTTTTGATTTCACAATATTTCAACATAAAAAGAAGGATGTTTTATTTACGCGCATTTTAAAACCCATGTTGTCAAATTGTGTTCAATATTAACATTACAGTAGTGTTTTGAAAGAAAAATACCCGAATTTAAAAGTTGAAGCTATTTTGTATTGCTTTGAAGTAAGCGCGAATATAATGGCAGACTTTACGTGCTACAGTGCTGGCATAATAACCATTGATCGCTGTAAACTGCAACTTTGAAATTCGGATATTTTCTTTAAAAGCACTACAGTGCTGTTAATATTGACATTTGACAAATGGGGTATCAAAATGCGCGTAAATAAATCATCCTTCTCTCTATGATGAAATATTGTGAAAACAATTATTAGTTCTGAAGCTATACACTCAGTACGGTACTGACCAGCTTCTATTGATAATACTATACAAATTTTGGACTCTGATATCACCTTTCAAAAATCTGTTAAGTACCTCGGTGTGCGTTTAGATCAAACTTTGTCTATGTCTGAACATATCAGCGATATTTGCCGTTCCTCATTTCTATCTCTGAGACGTATTGGCTGCATTCGACCTTACTTGTCTAATAAAGCAACATCATGTCTGGTTAATTCAATAATTCTGTCGCGGCTTGATTTCTGCAATTCCATCTTGACAGGTATCACTGCTGATCAACTTAACCGTCTCCAACGTATTCAAAATTGTGCGGCCCGTCTTATTGTCAAAAAAAGAAAGCATGAGCATATTACACCAATCCTCATCGAGCTTCACTGGCTGCCCGTCGAATTGCGCATCCAATTTAAACTTGCTATTCTGGCTTTCCGTCACTTCGATGGCACTTTACCACCATACCTGTCATCTGCGCTTTGTACTTATCAAACTTCCCGCTCCCTTCGATCATCCTCTGAAAAATTACTCAAAACTCCTCAGGTTAACCTTAAATCAGCCGGTGAACGCTCATTTCATTTTGCTGCTCCAACTGTTTGGAACTCGCTTCCAAACAACCTTCGTAACATCCCCACACTTTCTCAATTTAAACGTCAGCTTAAAACCCATCTCTTTCGTCAAGCATTTCCAGATTCACAGAATTAATTGCTTCTTTGTTTGTTTGTCTTTTTTCATGTGTTTGCGCGCTCTGAGTTCCACGGAAGATTTTGCGCCTTAAAAGAACCATTCATTATTATTATTGCTATGCATAGTCGCGCTAAAAGTAGATCGATACTTGTTGAAATCAGCACAATTCAGAGACATATCAATTTGCTCTTTAGCAAAGTCATAGTTCATTGAATTTACAACCGTATGACAAAACAGGCGAAAAAAGTAACTTTTTGCACAAGATTTGCAATTTAAAGAGAATTGCCATTGCTCATTCTAGTGACGTTAGTATATGGAAAATATAAGTGTGCTTTTTCATTTAATGAAATAAAATTTGAAAAATATTAGAAGGAACACTTGAGGTTTTGACAAAACCTACATTTTGGTCAAAAAATGTTCTTGGATAGGTAGTTTTCAGCAGATTTTCCACATTCGCCTTGCCATAACATTGAATTGTGTTATCTGTTGACCTAGTGCGAAAAGTATTTAGGGGGAGGTGTTGGCTTTCGTTTGATATTTAAACGAATTCTGATTGGATGAAGGGAACAATAGGTAACTGTATCGCAATTTCATTCCAATAAGTGTAAGTGTAATAACATAAATACAAATTTGACGATTCTCACAGATTCTTTGTCCTGGGTGCCAATTTTATTGGGCTGTGAATGTGGTCCAGGAACCTGTTCCATATCAGTGCATGTTTCTGTTGTGTCAGTTGGACAACTGCTTGGTTAGGGAGGACGGCTTTTATGGTCTACTTAGCTCAGCAATGACTTGCTGTCTTCGATAATGGTTCATGTACGCTAGAGCGTTCGATAGGAACAAGCGAACAGTATACGAGTTTGCTGATATCTATCGGTGCGTTCAGCAGAGCAGCAGGCTTATAAACACGGTCGATGGTAAAACCATAATCAATTTCCTTTGTGTTCAGGAAGTACATAACGACCCACTCATCAACTACTCAAGTGCTCATTAAATAAGCATGTCTGGGGTCGTGTCTGCGGTCAATAGAAAGTCAATAATGTGTGTAAGTTTATGTTTACATAAAGTGGTGTAATTAGGTTTCAAGGGGTTGTTAATTCAAGCATGGTCGTAAAATTGATTCGATCGATATTTTGGTCAACGCATGGTATCGGAGCGGAGCGTACAATTGAGCGGAGCCTGACAGAGTTTGCTACAGGCTTTTATGGGTTTGGGCTTTGATAAAAGCCAGGTACCTCTCCGATAAAATGCGCTATCGAAGACAGCAAAGCATTGCTGAGCTCAGTAGACCATAAAAGCTGTCCTCCCTTACTGACATGTGTTTAGAGTAGAGTATTGAGGCAATCCGGTGTGTAAGTTTGGTTAATTTTGATGTACAGGATTTTAAGATATGAACTTGTGAAAAATTATATCTTTTGGCTTAGTGTATTTACCCAATGTTTTGCTAACTTTACCAAACCTAACCAAAGTCTAACTGTGTAGAGTTACTGACATGTTTTAGTAGGATCGGAGCACATAATAAAATACATCTCTGTTTTCAGTTTGTTGAAAATCCCCCAAATGTTTTCGCCACATGTTTATCATGACATCTCTCTGTGACGCCATTGATCCAATCCATGAACTCATAAACTTTGGCGTAGAAAGAATATCCATAATCTGGGTAAACAAGATTGCATCTGGTTGCATCATATAAGACACCCAGCATTGTCCAGCTGCCATCGTCACGTCTGCAAACCAGTGGACTCCCAGGATGACTCGTGCAGTCGTTTTGGACTTTCTTCCTGCAAAGTGATATAAACATCCGTTAGTAGCTAGTCTTTAGTATGGAAATCTCCGGCATTAGCCCTGCCGGGCTTGCGGACTTGATGTTTTACAAACATATATATTTAAAAGTGGCATTTGTAATATACAACATGATGCAGTCATGTGTACAGTAGAATTTACCACGACCTTTGCAGGACTTAAACCCCATTAAAAGCTATTAAACCAAGATAATACTCATTGAAAACAGCTCAACTGATTAAATCAGATATTCTCTGCATGTGCACATGTGTCTGTTTTACATGTGCGGCATCGCAATGAGCTGGTATTATAGTTTCAGTTGGGTAACCGATTATAAAGGAAACGCAAGGTAACAATGGTATGCGGACCTTTGTTCACGAAATGAGACAATGGTCTGCTTATTGTTAACCAGCATTCTTGAAAATGAGCAACATAATGATTGTTGACTTAACACGGTTTGGAAATAATTTCTTCATATTTTTTGGTGTTATCTGTCGTTTTACATCCTTCCTAAAACACAAAAGTGGGAATACTTCCAAACACCTACATTAGCTAAAAATTTAGGACATGTTACAAAACTATATTTTCTAGAATTTCAGAAGAGTACTTTTAATATTGGCCGGTTATTTTTCACACAGCGACGTTAACTAGGCAATTACCCATACTTTTAACATACGCTATTTGTAGAGGTTACGCGTCAATGGTAAGAGCACTGTGTATTGTGTATAGGAAAACGGACAGTAACTGCAGTATGACTTCTATTTTAAAATTTACCAGCGTCATTGTATATCCGTTTCAGGGTGTTTTTCAACCCAAACAGATTTGAGTAAATGCGATGTTTCCCATCAACAACTTGAAATTCCACATTAAACTCATTTACGCCGAAATGGCATTACTATTATTAACTATTAAGCTCTGTTATTACACCTCATAAATATTCATTGACCTTTTCGGTAAATCCCATGACCCTTTGCGAGCACACCTTAGAACTCGATAATTTACGTCACGCCGACTTGCAATGCGCAGTAACGATGTTCGATAAACGATGTGCGCATCGGCGCAGAGCGGCGTGACGCAAAATGACGAGTTCTCAGGTGTACTCGCAAAGGGTTATGGGATTGACCGAAAAGGTCAATTGAGAAATCATGCCACTGGTCGCAAACGATACGACCTATTTCAAAGTGCGATAGACAACCTCATCCCCATAGCCAAAGTTCGGTGCAATAAAACAAATACTGCCAGTACCTTGGGAAAAAAGTTTCCCCTATTTCCCCACCAACTATATAGTATTTGTATACTATTTGGGTCATCACTGGGAGCTCTTCAGAAATTTCATAGAATACACCCGCTTGGAAATATGTTATAGGCCTAACCATTGAAATGGAATGTAGCAAATGTGTTAATACTATACAATTTTTTAACTATAGAGCAATTTACGCTTTCTCATGCTACAGATTCTTAAGAACAGCGATTGACTTTTCGGACGATGAAGTCGATTCTTCCTTTTGGTGTTTTAAGAAACGACGGTTGTCATTGGTGCTTAGTTTGGCGACTAATGTTAAACAGCCACTGTCATTGGTGCTTTAAGTTTGACGACTAATATTAATTCATTAACTATCAGATGAATTGAAACTATGATATTACTTTTTAGAGGACAAGAGAAAGTTTTACTGAAAGACGTACCATTCGCCTGCGCAGATCATCTTATCTGACATGTCAGTGTAAGTTCTTCGCTTGCACTCCAAGGCGCCCACCAGTGGCATTGTTACCTATTGTTATTAATATCGGGAGAAAAGAAATAGCTATAAATTGATATGGTCATGTTTTTTATACTGGGCACCTAAACAGGGTGGCTTTGTTGCATTCTTACTCATCAAGACGTGTTTACATGCATGTAGCTTGTTTATTTGATATTTATTATGAGCTTGTTTAGTACTATTTTTTCCTTAGACATTGGTCTTTCAATTTCTGAAACAAAAATTTGTGATTTTTATTTGTACTAATTACTGTAACTCGTTAAGTCTAAGTAGTCAGGGGTGGCTCATGTGGCGGAACTTCGCGGAGGATCACAATGCTGTACAATGGTGATCCTCCGCCACATGATCTTCAATAAACATTATTAATGGATTTTTACTTGTTTCTGTACTTGATCTCAGCCAAGTGATATCATGTTTAGCATTCATTGCCTCAGTATTTGTTAATTAGACAATTAAAAATTACTAATTACTTGTTGCTACATTAATAAAGTTTGTTGCCCTCTATGTATTTGAATAGGGATTTAATGTAGGCAACATTCAAAAGGGTGCTATGGACAAACAAAACATGATAAAAGACTCAAATTTCTTAAGCAGACCTTTTTGTGAAAAATCAGAAAGAGCGCCCTCATGCTCACTTTTGATCCAAAAAGTCCATTTTTACGAAAACGCTTTTGTCGAATTCTCTTTTAACTTTTAAAAGTGGATTGTTGAGCTTATTTTACATCTAGTTACATGCCTCAATCATGACAATTTGCATCTCCAGTGCCAGATATAATAGGGGTGTTTTGAAGAAATTTATATAAACATTGATAGATTTTTGACCACCCTGTATTTACATTTGAAGTACCTGACCGCTAAAAGTTCCATATGGCTGGGTGGGCAATTAAGTTAACTATATTAAACATGCGTCAAAACTTTACATTATCAATGTACGTCGAGGGGTGACACCCCTAACTGAATTAATATTTTCATCCTTATTTTGCTTGTTACATGTACACCCTGTATATTATATGGGTCACCCAGTTTATAATGACTCCCATTGTATCGTTTCTGAAATCGTCTGAGTATATGCTCTCAAAATATATATACTTTTATCGGCTTCTAATGTAAACTTTTGAAGTTATAGTACCAAACCTGTAAAAGCATGTGATTTGTTTGAAAAATACACATGCAACGCAACTGGTGCCCAACATAAAAACATGACCATATACGATTATAGATCAAATAATTTAGCTCATTGATCAACATACAAACAAACAAGAATTAAAATTACTAACCATTGGTATTTAAACCCTTTTTGTGATAAGAACATGCCGGAATTTCCCGAAAATGACTTTTTATACTGCGTAGATAAATTTGGCCGAATACACTCTCAGCAAAACAGGTTCTAAAAAGCCTTAAAGCACCGGTTTCTGTCTTCTCTGTGGGTTCTTTAAAGCGTTCTTTATCGCTTTGTAGCGTTCTATATCGTTTTGTAGAACCATTTTGGCCGTTTAAGAACCTTTTTTGGCTCGTTACAGCGTCACGATCCAGGTATTTGTGCATATTCTTTGATAATCTATGGTGCGGTGCATAGCAACCCAGCAAACACAAAAACGTTTTTGAAACGTTTAAAATAACTTATATTTTGGGTTTTGGTTTAGGTAAAAACGTTTTAATAACATTAAAATGTCGTGTTATATAAAGGTCATGAAATCGTTTAAAACGTTTTGTATGAAAACACACTACAACAATATTTTTAAAATGTTTTCGAAATGTCATTGTAAACTATTTTTGCAAACATATTTGGCCAAATATTTTGTCAACACTTAAATAACATTATGTTAAAACATTTGCACCCAGCAAACACAGAAATGTTCTTAAAATGTTTTTTACAAAACGTTTTAATAACATTTAAATATCGGGTTATATAAAGGTCGTGAAAACATTTTAAAAACGTTAATGTAAATATTTTGGGCAAACATTTTTTGCGAAATATTTTTTCAACCCCAAAATGACATTCTGTTTAGAATGATTTGTAACCAAGTTTTCAAAAATGTTTTTGGAATGTTATTAAAACGTTTTTATACCCTTTATATAACCCGACATTTAAATGTTTTCTGTTAAACATTTGTGTTTGCTGTGCAGTAATTACCAACAAATGTTTTTTAATGTTATGAAAACGTTTTATACCATTAATGTACCCTTTATATAACCCGACATTTAAACGTTTTATGACAACCTTTTATAACCTTTTGCGAATGATGTCGAAAACGTTTTGTGTTTGCTGGGAACATCGTACGTCTAGTGCAGGGCAATACATTCAAAAATAGTTTTGACCCATCGTTATGGTAATTAATCCTGCTACGTCACTAGTTCTGCAGCAAATTAATGAAAGTATGCACACCTGGTGAGGATAAAAATTTGGTAACACTGGTAGCTCATCTTCTTGGTCCTCCCAAGTTGATTCCGTGGCCCATCCTGTTTGATAACACTTTTCCATGTCTGAATTGGTGCCTGGTATAAAGTTGAACGTGTCTTCCTCTGCAGATAAAGAATAGAAGAAGCAAAACAATGCAATTAACAATATCAGAAATGTTTTTTCATGTTGGATTAATTAGTGCTTTTATTTTTCTTACGTCTTAAAACATCCAATTTGAATTATTAAAAACATGCGATTAGTCAGTTTCTAGACAATTAATGAACAACGTTTATATTTCTCAAATGTGGTGATGCTACGTCGATGACACATTTGTATTTACGTGCAAGACACTTACTGGTCGGCAAGCATATAGTGCGTATACAATTAACAAGCTGCAGCGGATGACGAAGCTTCAGTAATGAGATATCTGAATCTAGGGTAATATTATTGTTATTCATGGGAAGATGAATCTCATCGACAAAAGCAGTCTGTTCGCATCCTTTGGGTTCCAAAACGGCATGACTACCTAACACCACGTAGAGCTGAGAAGATAATACATAAAGAATACCGAATCAAGATTGATGTAAGAATATCCAGCTATAATTTCATACACTGAAAGTTACCAGTGGCGCAATTACCCTGTCGTTATCGATGGGGCAACAGTGATGACAGGGGCACGGCAAGCACGACGTTTTATATGGGCGGCCGTGAGGGCCAAAAGGGTCTCAAAACTACACACGGGTCTCAAAAGTACAATAAGGTCTCAAAAACACACAAAGGTCTCAGAAATAAACACACAGTAATGTCTCAATAGCACAATAGGTCTCAAAAACAGAGAAAGGTCTCAGAAACAAACACACAACAGTGTCTCAATAGTATAATAAGGTCTCAGAAACAGGGAAAGGTCTCAAATACAGAGAGGTCTCAAAAACAGAGAAAGGTCTCAAATACAGAGAAAGGTCTCAAAAACAGAGAAAGGTCTCAAAAACAGAGAAAGGTCTCAAAAACAGAGAAAGGTCTCAAATACAGAGAAAGGTATCAAAAACAGAGAAAGGTATCAAAAACAGAGAAAGGTCTCAAAAACAGAGAAAGGTCTCAAACACAGAGAAAGGTCTCAGAGAAAGGTCTCAACTGAAACAGAAAAAGGTCTCAAAAACACGTTATGGTCTCAAAAACACGTTATGGTCTCAAAAACACGTTATGGTCTCAAAAACACGTTATGGTCTCAAAAACACGTTATTGTCTCTCAAAACACGTAATGGTCTCAAAAACACGTTATGGTCTCAAAAACACGTTATGGTCTCAAAAACACGTTATGGTCTCAAAACACGTAATGGTCTCAAAAACACGTTATGGTCTCAAAAACACATTATGGTCTCAAAAACACGTTATGGTCTCAAAAACACGTTATGGTCTCAAAACACATTATGGTCTCAAAAACACGTTATGGTCTCAAAAACACATTATGGTCTCAAAAACACGCTATGGTCTCAAAAACACGTTATGGTCTCAAAAACACGTTATGGTCTCAAAACACATTATGGTCTCAAAAACACATTATGGTCTCAAAAACACGTTTTGGTCTCAAAAACACGTTATGGTCTCAAAAACACGTTATGGTCTCAAAACACGTTATGGTCTCAAAAACACGTTATGGTCTCAAAAACACATTATGGTCTCAAAAACACGTTATGGTCTCAAAAAATACGTCAAGGTCTCAAACCAGGTATTACAACCGACCGTTATATGTGCAGTACCACATGCAGTACTATACTGCACACATCAGAAGGCGAAACTACACATTCCGTCACGCACTTCCACATGAGGAACTACATATCCCAACTTGCATTTCCGCATGCGGTGATGCAGGTCGGGATGTGCAGTTCCACATGGGGAACTGTAATATTTTTGGTGTATTTCCGCATGGGGAATTTCGGCATAGGCCTATGGATGGGTCATTTTGTTTTCAAAATTTTCTTTATTTCTTTTGGAAAATAGACCAACTTTGCATCACTGCAGCCAAAATGTTTCTCATATTGCTTGCGGTTGTAAGTTGTAAAAACTAAGACAATTTGTGTTAGACAATTTGTGTTAGATTTGGCCAAAACTTTTGTCCAAATTTCTTACAAAATTACAAGTTGGACTTAAAAAGTCTTATCATATAATGCGATTGAAAAGAAATTTTGCATATTTGAACACGTTCCTAACGTTTTCTTACACCTTTTAGGGTGTAATATAGAAACGTTGCCCAAAATATATGTGCCAAAATTGCTTGCTCCCCCTCCCCACCCTTTCGACCTGCCAAAAATT
Source organism: Amphiura filiformis (assembly GCF_039555335.1). Taxonomy (NCBI): domain Eukaryota; kingdom Metazoa; phylum Echinodermata; class Ophiuroidea; order Amphilepidida; family Amphiuridae; genus Amphiura; species Amphiura filiformis. The sequence goes on from NC_092645.1 coordinate 46,888,563, forward strand.
ACTTGACCCGCCCTTTCGACCTGCCAAAAAATGCTCCCCCCCTTTGACATGCCAACAAATCTTTGCGTCCCCCCCCCCTATAATTCACCATCCCGGCCCCGGGGGTACAATTTATTGTACCACCCCTGACAAGTTCAGGCGCCTATAGGTGTAAATTATGAATTGAATAGAAATTTAGTATGAAATGGGTCTATTGAGAAGATTTATCAATTTTGTCCAGGTATTTGGAACATGGGATCACTCAGGGTCCACCCCATATCCATGTTGGTATATCACTGTGGAGGATGAATCTTATTCAAAAATTGAGTTTTATTGGAATTCAGCAGCAGGCATTGCATTCACTAATTTGGACATTTTCAAAACAACTTGCACCTCCCCTCATCAAAACAAAACTTCACTGAAACCCTCAATTTTTGGCAAAAATCAATGCCTGTTTTACACCACAGAAAAAAAGTCTTCTTTGTGCAAGGGGTAAATGTGACAGATAAAAAGCATCACAAAGAGAATATTTTGAGGCAATTTATGAATTGTTTTCAGCTCAAAAACATTGACATATTTTGCTAAAAATTGTTTTCCTTATAAATTTGTGTTTTTTTCTTGTTTCACCCCTTGCCATTAAAAAAGCTCAACAATTAACTTGTCTAATATTGATCAGCCCTTACACCAGTCACCATGAAAACAAACACATAGATACATGTTAAATTGTATTCTTATTTATAGTCACTTTATTTTTCTAAACACACACAAGTATTCCAACATGTGGTCAGTATACATGTATGATTCAAATAAAAATACACAAAGTTGTAAAACCTAAAGCATGTGTTACATTTTTAGAATTATTAATAAATTTGTTGTTTAAAATTATCAAATTTTACTAGCAGTGCCCGTATTATTTTGAATATGCATAATTAACATTAAAAGTTGGGTTGTTTGTCTGTCACTTTTTAATTGATTTAAGGAATATCAACAAGGAATTACAAGAATCATAACAAAGCAGCCATGAAAGTGAAAATTTTAGCTCTTTTGACCTTGGGAACTCAGGCCTGTACATGGGGGAGTGGGGAGGGGTGCGACCACACCTTCACCCCCAAATTTGTACAAGTATACACAAAGTACCAAAATATCACATTTTTGTGAGCATAGCAAGCAAAAAAATTAGGTTTTTTACGCTTTTTGGTCAAAAAGGTGAAAATTCCACTTTTCACAATATCACCCCCTGAAAAAAGTGCACTTTCTCAAAATCAGCACCTCCAAAAAAATCCTTCGTACTACGGGCCTGAGGGAACTGTGACAAGCCCTCCAAACTAAAGAGCATTACTTCTTGTCATTTATATAAAGCACTTATGTTTTAGAGCTAATAATTCTGTTTGTACTGAATTTATTCCTAAAAATCACGGAATTCACCTTTAATGCCAAATTTTAGTACTTTCTACCACTTTTATGAAAGTACATAAAAGATTCTGAATCAGCACCCCAAAATTGACTAAGAACACTTCTCAAACCTTGTATAGCTCTCTGTGTAGACCCCAGTCCGAAACCCCGTCAGTCCGACACCAGCGCCTTAGACTATCAAGGCTTGATGGTGTCATGATGAAAATTTTAAAATATAATCGCAACTTCATTACTTCAACATACCACGTGACAAGCAAATACAAAAAACGTACCATATTTTGGAATTTTATTTGTTTAAAAACATTAATGTGTGTTAATAGCGCTCAATTGTTGATAACTGCGTGTTTTATATACAGAAATAGGAATGAGGCTATACACGCACAATAGTATAATCGATTTTGATTCACACGTGCGCTACGAACTCGTCGTATACTAAAAGCATAGATTATCAATGTGGCGTGGCCTACCATTTTGCTTGTAGCTTCTTTTATACACGTCCATGTTTTCATCAATTACACAATTAATCCACATTAGACCCATAATTTTATTTCAGGAAATAAAAGATTAGATTACCATAAAAACGAAACAGTTATCATTGGTTGGGTCTAATGTAATTTATACATGGAATTTTCAATGTTTTTTCTATCGCCATTCTCGCTCAATTAAAAAAATATTTTGGCGTATATAAAATTGAAATAAATTTTTCTGCCTCATAAACGACATCAAATGTGTCACAATTGGGTATTTCTAATCGTTATATATGATGTGCAGTTAATATTCATATTTTCTTTTATACAGAGGATGCTTCAGTTTTGACAGGAAAAATATTTTCTTGAAAACCCTCTCACTCGGTTATTTTAAAAGGTAACCACGCTTCCCTAGAATGTGCAATAATTACAATTAAAATTTTTCTTATTCTAACAGCAAGCGTTTCTAAAATGCAGTATGGCGAAATGTGGTGTAGATATTAACAAACCATCTAACCCAATAAGTATGATAGGGCCTATATTGTGACGAGTTTAGTAACTTAATTTAGCATGTGATCCTAGCATCCTTTTTTATGACATTTTTCAGTAGATATCCACGAAAAAAGCTTATTCACAAAATTTCAATCCGATTTTGCGTTTGCGAGTTATGCATGATTATGTGTATTATTCCATAGGCTATGTTGTAATTTCGATCTGGTATACCGGTACCAGAACAAAATTCAAATTTTTCATGTCACGATATTTTTGCTAAATGAATTAATCTGCAAGAAATATTTAGTACATAAACATTATGAAGCCAAAAGTTCCCAAATGGTATAAAAATCTCAACTTTCTTTTTTGAAAAAGTGGGGGATGAGGCTGTGGATCACGAAATGCCCTTTTAACTGCATGTCAAAGCACGTAGCCATTTGACTTAAACTTTTGATTAATACATCCAATTCGGAAATGTACCAAAATTGCATTTCCCCATGCGGAAATACACCAAACATATTGCAGTTCCCCATACGGAAATACACCAAAAATATTGCAGTTCCCCATGCGGGACTGCAAGCGGATGTTGCAGTACTGTATGCGGTACTGCATATACGGTCGGTTGTAATACCTGATTTGAGACCTAGACGTGTTTTTGAGACCAAGATGTGTTTTTGAGACCAAGACGTACTTTTGAGACCCTTTTGGCACTCACGGCGCGGCCGCCGGGGTCAAAAGGGTCAACGCCGAGGAATACTATGGGCGGCCGTGTGTGCCAAAAGGGTGAAAAAACACGTTCATGTCTCAAAAACACGTCTAGATCTCAAATCAGGTATTACAAAGTCAACCGACCGTTTTTTTTTTTTTAGGTATATGTCTCTGAGACCTTTCTCTATTTTTTGAGACCTTTCTCTGTTTTTGAGACCTTTTTCTGTTTGTGAGACCTTTCACTGTTTTTGAGACCTTTTTTGTTTTAGAGACCTTTCTCTGTTTTTGAGACCTTTCTCTGTTTTTGTGACCTTTCTTTGATTATGAGACCTTTCTCTGTTTTTGAGACCTTTCTCTGTATTTGAGACCTTTCTCTGTTTTTGAGACCTTTTTCTGTTTTTGAGATCTTTCTCTGTTTTTGAGACCTTTCTCTGTTTTTGAGACCTTTCCCTGTTTTTGAGACCTTTCTCTGTTTTTGAGACCTTCCTCTGTTTTTGAAACCTTGACGTATTTTTGAGACCATAACGTGTTTTTGAGACCATAACGTGTTTTTGAGCCCATAATGTGTTTTTGAGACCATAACGTGTTTTTGAGACCATAATGTGTTTTTGAGACCATAATGTGTTTTGAGACCATAACGTGTTTTTGAGACCATAACGTGTTTTTGAGACCATAACGTGTTTTTGAGACCATAACGTGTTTTTGAGACCATAATGTGTTTTTGAGACCATAACGTGTTTTTGAGACCATAATGTGTTTTGAGACCATAACGTGTTTTTGAGACCATAACGTGTTTTTGAGACCATAATGTGTTTTTGAGACCATAATGTGTTTTGAGACCATAACGTGTTTTTGAGACCATATTGTGTTTTTGAGACCATAATGTGTTTTTGAGACCATAACGTGTTTTTGAGACCATAACGTGTTTTGAGACCATAACGTGTTTTTGAGACCATAACGTGTTTTTGAGACCATAATGTGTTTTTGAGACCATAACGTGTTTTTGAGACCATAACGTGTTTTGAGACCATAACGTGTTTTTGAGACCATAACGTGTTTTTGAGACCATAACGTGTTTTTGAGACCATAACGTGTTTTTGAGACCATAACGTGTTTTTGAGACCTTTTTCTGTTTCAGTTGAGACCTTTCTCTGTTTTTGAGACCTTTCTCTGTATTTGAGACCTTTCTCTATTTTTGAGACCTTATTGTACTATTGAGACCTTGTTGTGTGTTTGTTTCTGAGACCTTTCTCTGTTTTTTAGACCTTATTATACTTTTGAGACCTTATTGTGTGTTTATTTCTGAGACCTTTATGTGTTTTTGAGACCTTATTATACGTTTGAGACCTTATTGTGTGTTTATTTCTGAGACCTTTGTGTGTTTTTGAGACCTTATTGTACTTTTGAGACCCGTGTGTGATTTTGAGACCCTTTTGGCCCTCATGGCCGCCCATAGTTTTAGGGGCGATATCTGGACCTTGTCTATGGATGCAAGTTCATTTGAGCTCAAGTGAGTTCGAGTCCATCTTAAAAGCAGGGGAATGGGCTTTTCCAGAAATCAGGCTTAGACGCGAAATATATAGATAAGAATCTCGGTCACTACCTGTCGCCACAGCATATACAGTATTATCATCATAAGAATTTACTGATAGCACAATATATACCTTTTCTTCGGGCACAATTTCTGGTTCGCCTAAATCCTGTTGCAAGTTTCCACGTAAGCAGCTAGCTGACAGCATCACCCATTGATCACATATCAGAGCTCCTTCACAGTACACGTTATAAGATTTGTGTTTTATTTGCGCTAACCATGGCCAAGCATGACTATTGGCTTGGGTAGTGTCTTCGGGGATTTCCCAATCACCCGCTATTCCGCATCGTTCGTAATCTAATAGAAATAAAACACAAAATGAACTAAACAAATCAAAAATAATCGCACAGTTCTCATGACTGGGTATATAGGCATACTTGGGCCATGGAGCGGGTAAAATTTCAAAAGTATAGGCTTCCCGACCGTTACGGACCAAGAATTAAAAGCTGAGACACAGCTCTGGGTCCAAAGGACTAAAGTAAAATTACTGACACAAAAGATATTGTTAGGCAACAGAACCAAATTTGTTTCATCTTTGGATCGACCGTCGAATTAATGAGAATTAATGCTAAATTTTTTATTAGTCAATATGCATACTAAGATTAATTGATTAATCAGTCGATTAATTGATTTCATAAATAATAAGGATCAACCAACAAGCATCGATGGTCGATCGAAAGATCGAACTAATTTTTCCCATTGCCTTAAAACAATCCTACCTGTGCGTTTTTCAGCGATGATGTCGGTCACCACATCGAGATCGTCAAAACTATTGATTAAAAACACGTGACTAGTGTAAGGTACTGATGCTACTGTTCTTATCTGTGTGGAAAAAATATATGAAATCTAGTACAACGTACCCAATTTGTAAAAATTTAAGATCAGTAGCTTTGGTCATTTGTTTTATGGAAATCATCCTTCACATCTCATTCTTAAAGTCTACAACTATACGTACAATATTAAGTAAGCATATTACGCCCCGTCAAAGTGAACACTCAAACCGTGTGAAAACGCAGGAGAGTGCTTACATATCGTGGCTCATCCATCAAATGAAACAATAGAAGTTTACGCCTAACTTGCCAGCCTATAGACGAAGCCAACGAGCCAAGTGATGGTCAGAATTCATTCAGCCATTACTGTGTCCCCGCCGCACTAAACTGGTATTGTAGCTGCCTAATTGGGTGAATTAAAGCCGCTTAATATCGATGTTATATTATATTGTGTTGTAATTGTTGATGTTCTACGTATAACACGGGTGATGGAATGCAGTTGAAAATCCCTGCCAAGACCTCATCATTTCACATTTTAGGTGAGATGGACTCGACGGGGACCCATCTATGGCTGCCATTAAGGTGTAGGAATGCGTCAAATTGGATTCGTCTATATTACGCCAAAAAAGGGTTTGTCTCAAAGCTCACGAGCGGTTTGAAACCCAATGCGAAATACGATTTTTTTTTTTAATTCCCGAAAAAAAATCTGATTTTCGCCGAATTTTTCCGGAAAAAACTATTAAAAAAAAAATTTTGAAATAAAAAAAAAATCCGCATTTCTTTTTCTTCAAATTGTGCGACATTTCGGTCAAGTTGTAATTAGCTTTGTTCGGGCCTTTGTTCTTCTTCTCGCGGTGTTTTCTACCAGTGGCGTAACTAGGGTTGGTAGCGCTCGGGGCAAGAAACAATATTGACGCCCCTACCCCCCTACCCCCACCCGCCGCCGGCGGATCCAGAGGGGGGGGGTATGAAAATTTTAAAAAATGGCGCGACGCAGGGGGTGTCTGAGGGGGGATGTCATAATTGAGAAACTTTTGGAAAATGAAGGCCTAATTGAAGCCATGCATATGGTGGACCATTTTGTCACTATTTATTATTGTGTAAAATTTTAGTTTGAAAAAGCCAAAATTTGCGAAAAGACTGCCAAGTTGAAGCCATTCGTGGACAAGTTTTGACTTTTATTGTGTTAATTATTGCATTATATGTACCCATAAAGTTGCGCCACGCAGGGGGGTGTCTGTGGAGGGATGTGCCTCCCTGAGAAGTGAGAAACTTTTAGTTTGAAAAGGCCGAAAAAATATATTCTTCGAAATGACAGGCCAATTGAAGCCACTTTTTTCACTGTTATTGCCTAAATTATTATTAAAAAACATCAAGTGCTGGGCGTGAAATACAGAATCGAAAATGGGCAGTTGTTTATACGCAGGAGGTGTCTAAGGGGGATGTGCCCCCTCAGACGTTTGGAAATTTTGCAAAATGAAGGTCCAATTGAAGCCATTTGGTGCATCATTTTTACATTATATATCATTGCTTTTTAAAACAAAAAAGTGCCTGAACTCACTTTGCAAAATTCTAAATGTTACACTGACATTTTATAGGCCTAAGATTCGCAATTTAAGCATGCATAGATCGATGTTGAAGTTAGCATGGAGTCCGTCCTAATAGGCCTACTGACTTTGGTGACAGATTGTGACGAGCCACGGCATATCGGCGGGCCCGCAGTAATTTTTGCATGCTTTTGGGCGGAGGACCTGCCTTCAAGCAATGCCTAAAATAATCACAGGCCTATATATTATAGGGCCTACTTTGATTGACAGTGCAGTTTATTTAGGCATGGACCTACTCAATTACGTGCAATTTAACCTTTTCCCTTCTCCTTTTCTCTTCTCCTTTTTTCCTCTTTCTCTTCTCTTCACTCCTTTCCTCTTTTTTGGGAGAAGGGGGTGGGGGCGAGCCCCCCGGCCCCCCTGAATCCGCGCCTTAGACGCGGGGTGTATTTTAATAATAAGACATTATGAAATTGCAATCATGCTCATGCATGCCAAAAGGTAGGTTCAATACTTTTTAAGTGAGGCCGATTTGGCGCCCCCTAGCGGTAGCGCCCGGGGCACGCCCCCTCCCCCTCCCCCCTAGTTACGCCACTGTTTTTCTACAGCAAAGTTGCGCGCTGGGGTGAAAATCCAAAATATACCAACCTTATGAATCTCTGAGAAAGTATGAAACAAATTCAAATTCTACGTACCTGATTGCAATCCACATCATTTCCAATACCAACAGCGAATATCTCAAACCCTCTATTCACCCTCAAATCTCTGGCAATAGCAACCGGATCCTCCGTGCTCGCATGTCCGTCTGTGACAATAAACAGTGCCTTTTTGGAGTTACTTCGCATCTGTGGGATAATTGCTGTGACGACTAGTGCCAGGGCTTCTTGCATTGCTGTTCCACCGCCGAGAGTATCCTGGTGTAATATACGTATGAAATGAAAAGGATAAGATTGGAATGAACATTTGAGATCTTTGTGCTGCCCAAAGAAAATATAGGATTTTAGTTTTCTTATAACTGGCCCCTTCCAGTCGTTGATGACGTTTGGCTCGGCTAACTTCAATCAGGCCGGAATTAGCGAAGCCAGGCAACACATCCGCCCTCGCTTTCAGTTTTCAGGCTTTACACGATCGTCCTCGCTTTTAGTTTTCCGCTTCGCTAATTCCAACAGATTGGAGTTAGCCGAGCCAAAACGCAATCAAAGGCTGTTATTTTCAATAACATCAGTACTGATGAACATGTTCAGTAAGGCTGGAAGGGGCCAAAAAAAGAAAACTCTATATAATCATGTTTTTAAGAAGCAGTAAGATCCTAGTGAGCAGTACACTTAAACCATCACGCAAATACATCGTTCAATTAAATACCTCTTTTATTCTTGTAAGTATTAAAATTTGGTCAGAATATGTTATAATTACCGCCAGTTCGTCCAGTTCGCTGAACACTTCCTCTTTAGTGTCGACACCATCATTATAATTGAATTCTATCTTGGATTCATTGGCAAACGATACTACAGCTATCCTTTTTCCTCCATGGTCTAAAAAGAGTGAAGGAAATGTACAAAATTGGGGTCAACAAATCACATGTCTTAGAATGCCCTTTAAACGAGTCGAATTTGATGAGTTTCTATATTTGATCAGAATATCCGAGTCGTTTTGAAGATCAATCTGTTATGTCGCCACTCACGTTACGTTACGATACATTACATTACATTAGGCCTACATTACATTACATTACATTACAATGTATACATTACATTACATTACATTACATTACATTACATTACATTGCATTACATTACATTACATTACATCACATTACATTACATTACATTTCATTACATTAAATCAGCTGACGACGCCGGTAAGTTGAGCCGAAGAAAGCACGCCGGTGAGTACCAAATTTATTAGCATAGAAGTTTTTTTTTTCAAAATTGGTTCCATTACTAATTCTCTTGATAAAAAGAAAATTATAAGTCCTGCTTTAAGCCTATGACAAAAAAAGTAAACAAAATTACGTAGGCTTTATAATAATGTGCTTACTTTCATGATCAACGCCAAATTCTTCAATTAAATTCTTAGTAAAATTCAAGCCTTTCTGAAAGTTCCTTCTTCCAACACTGGAGGATTTATCGAAGGCAAACACCAGATCGAGTCCAACGCTGTTCCCTCTGCCGAGTCGCCCCCTGGCAGATCGTCCCATACTAGAATTGGTGAATAATTCAAATTTGTCAAGGAAATCTCGACGTATATCACCTGCGATGTCAGTTAGAGTCTTGGGAGCTAAAATCAAATCAGAAACGGAACGAATGTGCACTTTTGCAACAGCAGCTACCACCCTGCATGCGTATGGATAAAATAAATGGCTACACTTTGGGTTTAAAGATACACTTTGAAAAAAACCGATGTAGAAATGAGATTATAAACTGGCTAGTATATATACCAGTTGAAGTCCTACCAATGCATGACATATTGGATACCCTAAGGGAAAGTTATCCAATATTTGCAAGATTATCCATGCCTTTAAGGTGAAATACTCCTGTATACGTTCTGGCCTGATGTCTGCCATTTTCATGGGATCAATAATTGTAAGGCTTCAAACCAATATCATAACAATAATAGTGAAAAATAGTCCATCCACAAAATGGTTCAATTTCAATAGGGTCTTCATTTTCAAAAAGTTTCAACTTTTCAAAGAGCACCACCTCCCTCAGACAACCTCCTGTTTCGCAGCCATATTTACACATTCGGTGATCCTTCTCAAGTCAGAATCGCCCCCTTTTGAAATCCGTCCCTGCCCTACACGCCTAATAATAAATCACTTCTTTATTATCATGATTATATCTAGTTTACACTATACCCACCACTCATCCCCACACCACACCACACTACACCCCTTCTCTCAGCACACACCCATCCACAGTAGTATATTATGTAACCCTCGGACCCTCTTTTCGTAAGGTGCCAGAGATGCTTATATGAAAATCCTTACGTTTGCAGACCGGTTGACATCCACTCCATTCTTTACGCTCCATACAAACTCGGGATTCCGAACCTTCAAGTGTATACCCAGAATTGCAGCCAAATGTCACCCTATTGCCTATCTCATATCGGTCACCAATTTTGAAACCGTCTATTGGTATGACGGGTTCTTCGCAGCCGGTTCCTGAAAGTAAAGAAAGGTATTAGCATATATTAACTAAGAACTTGTACCGATAATGAGTGATATAATTATGCGTATGATAACACCATGTATTTAAAATAATGAGTAGCTAATATAATACATGTACAGGACATATTTTCCTTTAATTTTGCTTTCATAGTGCTGTTTGAAACTTAGATGTACATGTTTTTAATCACAATTTTTTAAACAAAGGGTTCAATTACTTCGGTGAATGGTGATATGATATGAAAACTATTGATCCAGGATCTGATATTTTTATCAATACGTGCCATTTTGGTGTTGCGTGACACCATGGACCTATAGCATTTTCTAGCGACTAGTCCCTGTTAGGGAACAACCCAAAAATTCGATGAAGCCCTATAAACGAAAGTCCTTTCGTTAGAAGGCTAACCCCCTCCCCCCTAACGTAAGTGACAAATATCGAAAATTCCAACCCGTATTCATATATAGGGGCCGTCGCTATGGTGCATGGGGTTGTGTAGTGGATGTGACAGGATATTGATCACGTTTTTGGAAGAAACGAATATTGCATTCTATTTTAAAATATTTTTCTTCGTTATCTTTTTTGACACGGAAAAAAACATAGGGCTCCCTGGATTTTCAAATAAAAAAGAATGTGGTATCAAACACAAAACGTTTTCGACATCATTCGCCAAAGGTTAGAAAAGGTTGCCAGAAAACGTTTAAATGTTGGGTTATATAAAGGGTAAAAAACGTTTTCATATTAAACATTTAAAAACATTTTTTGATAACCTCCTGCAAATACTCTAACATAATGTTCTTTACAATAACATTTTGAAAACATTTTAGTAGTTTTGTTGTGTGTTTTCATACATAACGTTTTCATGATCTTTATAATAACCAGGGGGATGAGGTTAAATGTCGTGACCTAGGTCACAATTTATTTGAGAAGAGATGATAATCACTACGACCATTTGCGGAAGTAAAAAGCCACGCCTTACACCGACATCGCCTGGTTAATAATTACTTGGTACAGCAGAGACACTAAAATCAATACCGGGATCGATACACGTGAATGTGCTATGCACGATTTGATATTCAGACGATAAATCTTTGGATACCGGGGTAGAAAATGATGAATAACTCCCATAATTTGTTATTCTAAAGAAGCCATATTTTTTCCTTGCACTTGAATATATGTGTTGAAAGGATATGATAGTCGTTAGCTTGCGTATTGCGAAAGAACCGTGCGTATTGAGCTCAAAAACTGACAAAAATTCTGATTTTATATGTGCCGAACTATAGCGCAGCGTAGGACACTCGTGGAGGCAGTCTAAAAGCAGATGACCTCATGGCGCATACCATGCTCACTCACACAGAGAGAGAGGTCAGTCACCGGGCTATTGTCAATAGCCTTAGTCGGATGTCCCTCAGCCCATTATGCATCTCAAAACTATTAAACAGGTCGGAATAAAATGGCCATGGGTGGCTATGGATTCAACATATACCATGGCGATTTCTGCCATGAAGATATCGGGGCGATGACACTGTGCGCCTTGTGATAGCAAGATGATTAATATCCTGCATATTATGCATCATCAGTTACATGGTAAACTGATTTACTATAGAATAGTTCTAATTCCATAAAAAAATATTTTATCATATTAATTTAATGTGACCAAATGCCGGGAAATAAACTGACCTATGTCAATTCAGTTCGTAGAGATGATAAATACCACTTGTGTGAATCGTGACCTTTTTCAGTCGCAATTCCCAGATATCGAAGTTCCCGACATTTTAATGTTATTAAAACGTTTTTGCCAAAACCAAAACGCCAAAATATAACATCTTTAAAACGTTTTAAAAACGTTTTGTGTTTGCTGGGACAGCTGCTTTAAAAATGAACTTACATGACGTTGCACGTTGCGAGTACTGCACTCCATTTTGATTTGAAATCATTTTGAAGAAACCACTGTAAAATGTCAAATCGTACTTTGGAAAATACTAAAATTTGAAAATGATGTATTAAATCCCTGAAAAATATCAACGTTGACCGATGTTTTAACTACTTTTTTACAAACGTAATCGGACTTTCTGACCCCCTCCCCCACTAACGAAAGGACTTTCGTTTATAGGGCTTCATCGAATTTTTGTGTTGTTCCCTTACAGAAACCCTAAACACTTAGATTTACACTTGGTGATTGGTTGCTTGGTTTGACTTGGCACTTTTACTCAAGAATGAGTTTGTGTGCCAACTAGTCCCTGGATTGTATTTGTTATTTTAAGCACGTGTTCCGTATCCACCACGACTTTCAGTTAGTTCCTTAATTTAACTTTCGGTTGCATTATACACTGTAAATTATAAAGCTGTATAAGGGGGCTGTCATTTTCTTTGGAAGTGGGGGCATGAATATACTGGGGGGGTCATAGAATTTATAGGGGGGTTATAATTTTTTAACACCCAAAACAGGGGAGGTGACAGGGGCGTAGCCAGCTTTTTTGGTCAGGGGGGCAAAATCAAATTTCGGGGGCACAGACAAAAAAATTACAGTTGCATCATACAATACATAGAGACTGTATGTCTTCGAGTTTCCCAAAAAGGCTTTATTGGGACGATGTGCAAAAATATGGTATTACACAATATTTTTGCCCTTTATCAGGATGAAAAGGACGTTATCTGTACAATGTGCGCGCGTAGCGCGCAAAAATTTTGTATTTTACCCTATTTTGACCAATGATCGGGCTGAATTTTGGTAGAAAAAAGGCTCCTTGCCCCTTTTCTTTAACATAACATAACATAACAGAAAACTTCTGGTGCGCTGTTCCTTATGGCAAGCTCGTAGCGCTTACAAAGTAAAAATAAAAACATCTTAAAGGTACACAAAGGTACAAACCTTAAAGTTACATAATACAAGTCATAAAATAACAGATCAACAAAGTAAAAACACATCATGGAAAAAGATAGGTCTCAATTGACTTTTTAAAACTCGCGATGGAAGAGGATTGTCTTATTGTGATGGGAAGTTTATTCCATTCTTTTCCTTTGCCCTCCTGATTTTCTCTTTCATTTTTTTTTTTTTGTCAGAGGGGCACTTTTTCTTTAATTTTTTGTCAGGGAGGCACTCTTCCCCCCTGCTCCCGCTTGCTACGCTACTGGCTGGTGACTCAAAATTTTCTTTCTAATTTAACAATCAAAATGTGTGCACAATCTTTCGTTATATAATGCAAAATTAATGCGCTCTCTGCACGCCTTCTTTACACGCACGACCAAAATTTTAACGCACTCCGCATACTAAAGTTTTGGTGCACTCCTCGCTTTTGATCCGGCAATGAATAATTTGTCTTGAGTCTGTGTAGGCGGAAGAGGGGGTGGGGTCATAAAAATGTTCGACCCAAGATAGGGGGGGGGGTCGTATTTTTTTGCCCGCGATAGGGGGGTTCATAAAAGTGACTCCGGTCACCGACATATTCATGACCCCTGCCGAAGAAAATGACATCCCCCTAATAGTACAATGTTCCTGATCCACATCAATATTATAATGACCACTTAGAAGAATGTTAAAAAATAGAACACAAGAAACCCCATTTATATTCACAACATTAAAACGCTCAAATCCATCACCTTCAAGGGGCCTCCGCCCCTGGACCCCTGCCGGAGCGTTGCCCCTGGACTCCACCAGGGCCTAAAGGTGGCTCCCTGGACTCTACCCTTATACGGCTTCGTTCCACAGCGTTCATGATGAACGCTTTGCGTGTATTTGAACCAGTGTCGTGGCTGATGTGGGGGATTATTGGCCCCTGATAACACAAAGAAAAAAAAAGTAAAAACAAATATTCCTTGTTTTTTAGTGCTGTTAATACGCACACATTCGGTAAAAACCTTGATTTTGGTAGAAAATACTGCGCAAAATTAAACCAATGTGTAGGTGTATCAACTTTTACTTCAAATAGTATAAAACGGACAATTTTCGCTCGCTGCGCGCGCAGATATCTCGCTTTAATTGAGCCGAACTAATACTCACTGTGCGATTGCTTCTTTGCCCCCCCCACCTGAGCTCCCCGAAACTAGTCAGGGTATGCCTATGAATTGAACTTCTTACTATCGGGCCCAGGGCTATTTTGCTGACAGGGCCCTTTTCCTTAAATCCGCCTCTGCACGTGATGAACGTTCTTTTGCATTCGGTCTATGCCTTTTTGACGTCATAGACTGCAACGGTAATTTACCCATAAGCTGCTGTAGCTGTTTTTGTAACTGCAATACACTAGCTTCCAACATACCAATCTTTATTTCTTTATCTGTAAAAAAATATATATATATTGTCAATGAATCATTATTATCATATGCAGCAAATATCATATGCAGCAATATCACTTGAACCTGAACATATATCTATTCATTCTTCCCTCTCATCATAGTAAAGGTCTAAATAATAATAATAAACTCTTGATGTAATATAATAAAATCAAACATCTTGTCAAAAAAAAAGCAGCTAGCATTTTCAACAGGTAACAATGAGGGGTACACGAAGCTGCCGATAACAAGGCACAACGTGAAATTAAAATGGCTAAACAATACTATTTATGCGAACAGGCTTCGTAATCTTCAGGCTATCAATCCACGGAAGTGGCATCACCAAATCAGTACCATGACGGGAAATACAAAATGTGAAGTCAGCATGTACCTGTCCTAGGGGTAGGCGATGATGATCATGTTAACTAATCCAACATTACAAGGTACCACTGTGAATCATCCTAAAATATATAGTAAGATTGGGCATTATTCATCACACCAAGGATCAAAATGCGCTTTTATCTAACCTTCACACGTCTCCATGACGTCATTTATGACGTCATCAATCCATTGTCTAAATCGGTGAACTCTTGTATAAACTCCTGGATACAGAGGATCTGCACAACCATATCCCCAACTGACTAATCCAATAAGGTACCACTGCGAACCATCCTAAGATAGTAAGATTGGGCATTATATTGAAAATCATTACATCTAGGATCGAAATGATACAAGATACCAATTTGATATAAAGACAGGTATACAAAACTCCAACAATAGCGTACAAGATTTCAGTTCACATGCACTTAAATCGTGCAAATATGTTAAAGTTTAATATGTTTAGTCTGGTACGGGTTCTTGTCCATTTTTTTTTTCAAATAACATTGCAGACCAAATATTGTCAAATTCCCTTTTTGAACTAAAAAGTCACTATTATGCAGTTTATTTGTTCTTCGCATGGCTGTACATGGTGTGCTACACATTTTCATTATCCGTTCCCTTAATTGTAATTTGGAAACATATCGTAATAAAATGTGCCAAAGGTTGTAATACGTGCTTCAGTTCAAAAGAAAAGAATGGCCTCCCCCGCCCACGCTACCTTGTGACGTATTCTGTAAGGTCCACTCCAGTCATCTATTATCGGCAAACTTATTTTTTTTCATACCTTAATTGCAAATGGACCTCCACTATCTCCTCTGCACGCATCTCGACCATTGGCTTCAGCACAGAACATAGTACTGGTTATTACGTGGTTGTTATGCGCATGTGCATTGCCACAATCTTCCTGGGCGATTATGGATAGGCGTACCTAAGCAACAGAAAAACAACAATTTACCGAATGGATAATGGATTTACAGTGCAGAAAGCCGTAAACTCACTATGACCAGCTCTCACGAAATGAGCATAAAGTTGGCTCCTACTTTGCTTTTCAAAAATCAATATTTTCTCCACAATGTCTTTTGTTTTCTATTAAATTTTATCATGATTAACGGTCTGTATCTTCTAATAGTGCCCTGACGACTTTATACTCATTTTGTGGGAGCAGGTGATTGTGAGTTGAGTATTTCTGGCTCTCAATCCTCGAAATGTTTGTGATGTTAGAACATGCTGCCTCTGGAGCATGTAGATCATCCCGTGAAACAGCAGCTAGAACGTTTCTTTGCTAAAGCGCTGTGAAAAATACCTGTTAGGTTACCAAAATAGTCAGATCACATACTTTAGTTTTAGCATGTCTGTCTGGTACTTATGATATTTAAAGTAGAACATGATTGGATTGTTTACTTTCTATTACACTAGAGAAAGTTTTGAACGAGAAAACGGACATTTTGGTGAGAAACGGCCAAAATGTAAAGAATTTAAATTTTATTTAAACTCTTTTCGATGAGAAACTTTGTGGTGTGTGTGTCAATCATTATTGTCTTATTAAAACTGGTAATCCCCGCTGACCTCAAAACAAACATTATTTTCTCATCCAAAAGAATGAGAAAATTTAAATTCTTTCCTTTTTGGCCGTTTCTCACCAAAATGTCCGTTTTCTCATCCAAAAATCACGTCTAGTGTTAATAGGGAGTTACACCAGAATAGTGTTAAATTTGACATTAGGCCTACATGGGTTCATTCAATTTCACATAAAATCTGGTGAGCTTTTATTTTACTACGAATCTAGTCAAATTCAACAAGACCATTTTAAGAGTGTACGAAAAAGAATCCTGTCAATTTGTGGATTACATACCCGTTTGAGATCCCTCGAGTAATCTCCCTGGTCCACAATGTCTCCCCATCCTGTTACGAAACCCTTTTTGCCAGCTCTAATCAGTGCTTGCGCCTGTATTTCGTTCGGTAGACACACTGAAAAGGAGGTATATACACATGACGTTAAGAAGATATTTTACTATACCTACGACCCATTAATTTACATTCTTGAGCAGCTAATTAAAACTTCCCTTTTTAACCTTTCAGCCTTATTTCTATCTTGGCATTCCGACCACATTTTGAAAATTTGCCACAAAATTTGTATTATATCGCGAATTCAACAAATCTAAATTACTTGATATCAGAAGGACATTCCTTGTATTCTAAATGCAATTTGGTGTGTCTGATGTGCTCTCACGCCCCACAAAAAAATATAGCCCCTAGTGGCTAGATTTAAGTGGCATTCAGGGGCTTTCTCATAATAGAGCTAAATAGCCCCTAGCTACCGCTTAATCTTAGCCTGACTGGCCGGGCAAAATCACACGACCACCTTTTAATAATTTGGCATAAAGTTTTTATTATATCGCAAATTTCAAAACAAATTATTTGATATTAGAAGGACATTCCTCGTATTCTGAATGCAATTTGGTGTGTCTGATGTACTCTCAGGCCCCACAAAAATACTGTACAAAGGTGGGTGACCGACTCGAAATTATAGCCCTTAGTGGCCAGATTTAAGTGGCATTCAGGGCCTTTCTCATAATTTTACTGGAGCTAAATAGCCGCTAGCTCCCGCTGATTTCCTAGCCTGGTCGAGCCAAAGAACGTAATAAAAATATACAGGAAAACTATTCCATGCTTTGGCTATAGGCGAATCCGACGAGCCACATTCCTACACCTAACTGGCGGCCATACCTGGGGGTCATCCATCCATTTTACGCGACGCCATTCCCCGGGCGCCAGTATCATAGGCGTGCAGCGTTTACCGCTCCCGTGAAGCGGCGCAAGTGCAACGCGCTCCGATGCGCTCCAAGGCGTCTTGGATCGCAATCCAAACGAACAAAGCTGACCATCTCTTGGCTCGTGGGATTCGTCTATACTTACAAGGGGAAATGTACTCTGTGTATGTAACAGGTTGTTTGAGTTTAAGTAAAGCGATGTCCGAGTCATAAGTTGCCTTGTCAAAATCCGGATTGATGATGCCTGTTTTCAGACCAACGATGACCTCCGTTCCGTCTTTAAAAAAAGTGTTGATGTTAGTAAAGAGATGAAAGGTTTACCAACCAATAGTGTACGTTGACGGTAGTGAATAAAATAATTAATGTGTAAAATGGTGCCCGTCCGCGACAGGCTACTGTCATCGGGCGTGCTACTTTCCTAACCAGCTCGTCCGACGGACGCCCTGAAATATTGTCAGCCGGGGACGAGTTTTTCCCGTAAATATACCTGGACAAACCACAGTTAAGTTAATTTTCGCTAATAGAGAATGTGTACGTCGACACTCAACTTGCTCAGAAAGCATCACTATACAGCTAAGGAAACACAACATTACGTCATATATGACCTTTGAGCGCTTGATTATTAAAAAACAGAGGAAATATCTTCACAAATGCGTGTAGTCAAGGGAAGAATTGGTCATCTTTGCATTGTTATTTTACATATATTTTTCTTCAAAATATGGTAAGTAAAACACATTTATGTATAATTTCATACATTTGCTACATAATCGTGTCAACATTTTATAAAGGTATGTAGCCCTTCTTCGGATCAAATCAAATGTTACTATATTGACGGTTTGGCGTCCGAGTTGACAATGCTTAGCCAAATTCGGCAACTTTATATACGGCGTTACCATCACTGAACAATAAACGATATGCTGTGACTTATAATTGAAGACCGAATTAAAAAGACTAGTTTGCGTCTGACGTCAGGGCAAAGGCGCGACGTGATTGGCTGCTGACCTGCGCAGTACTAGTACAGGGAACCCATACCGTAGTAGCTCTGCACAACGGTATGGGATGAAGTGTATACAAAAAGCTAGTGCAACGCAATTGCATGATTTCAATTAGAGTTTGCACTAAAAAATACAAGGCTCCTGTAGCTTAAATCGTTGCATGTTTGTCATAATATAAATTACACAGCTTCTTGTACTTCTTGCCTAAACGTCTATGCTCGAAATTGTGATTATTATAGCACATGATGCACATCGGTGCACCAAAACTGAGATAGCACTTCAGTGCAAATTTAAATAGGGCAGCGCCAATGTCATACCGATAAATGACGTGTCTGTTTATTGCCCGGTTTTTAAAGTTTGCATTGAGAACTAGCGCAGTACATCATTTTTGGTCTGGTCGTCATACTCAAACTAGTCTTTTTAATTCGTTCTACAATTATAGTCAGTCCCATTTCCGTCTTAAAAATATTTTAGACGGGTTCCGCCACGAACATGTTTTCATTGTAGACTAGATAGAGAGTTTAAAGTAATACGCTGGTGAAGTGACGTAATAATCGATTAACTACCATAGCAATAGGTGAAAACAATTTTTGATTATACCGCGCTGCACTAGAACGTTCACGCGCTACCTCTGCATTGAACCATAATTATCATGCTGATCACTCGCACCTGTAAGATTAGTATCTTTGAAAAGAGCGGCATTTTATTCAATACTATGATTGCAGACATACATAGGTAATGAGTGCAACCTGCTTGTAGTGCAGCGCGATATATTCAAAATTGTTTTGACCTATTGCTATGGTAATTAATCCGATTTATTACGTCACTTCGCCAGCGTGTTACCAGATAGCTTGCGACTTCCAAAAGTACGTATCATACGCCAAGGCATCTATTCAAAATCACTCTCATGTGACGGGATTTTGAATAGATACGCGGGCATGTGATACGTACGCTTGGAAATCGCAAACACTCTACTATAGTTCTTCTTACGTGTCCGAGATGTTAAGTCCTCGTGGTGGTGAAAAACAATGAGCTGCAGTTACAATCCATCTGTGGTTTAACAATACCCCACCACAAACAGGTCTTCTTAAATCCTTCGACCACACCATAACCATCCAAGGTGATTGCCCGTGTTCCGATATTTTCCCGCCAACAATTTTACCACGTGCACGAGGATATCCGCATATATCTTTTCATTGAAACAAAATTGGGTACATTATTAAACACGGCCAATTTACTGAGTTACCGCATTTCGTCTCAACTACCACCTAAGGGGCAGATCCACATACGTGATGACCCCTAAAATTGCCCAAAACATAGGAAAGTATGCTTAAACTTTGTACATTTTAATGCCTTATCAGTAGTCTCTGCGCCCCTTGTCAATCTTGGATCCGCCCCTGTTAATTATGGTTTCTGTATTTCAAAATGCCATTGTTTTGTCCAGGGCCGTATCATGAACTGGCTGTCAAAGGGGAAATATTTAGGGATTCAATCATGTTTCACCGTTGTTCATCGCCGTTTAACAACGATACGGCCGCGTCGTCTGCGTGGTTTACTTCGCGAGGGGCTGCCCGAGAAACATGATTAAAGCCCTTTCAACAAGAAAAGAAGCTAAAGATCGTATATTTCATGATTATTTCACAAGGAGTGTCAGTTAATCATTGCCACTCATCTTTACAAAAACATCGATGATTTCTCTGTTGATATCAGCAATAAAACTATGGCCTACAGAATAAAACGGCCCGTAAAACGGCAATGTTTAGCCGCTACCTGAAAAAAAAACCTTGCAAGCTTGCACACGCACAAAAGTTCCAGACAACTTTATGCGCTCTCGCGTAACGCGTAGTCTCGCTCGCGTTCGCGTTCGCGTATACGCTACATTAAAAGTGTGGATTCATCAAGGATTAACTGTAGTTAGGTTAACAAAACGACTGGAGGTCTAAGACTAATTCAATTAGTGTTGACTTGACCGTAGGTCAGGTCAAAGGTCATTCCTTGTTCAGCGAAAAGTTTGTATTATTCATGTTATTATCTCCGTTATTACCCGTCAGTTGTAGGATAAGGCATTACTATAATTATATAAGTTTCTTCACAAAGCTAAACTTTTATTTGTCAGTGTTTTGTGTCACATAACGTAGGTTTAACTCCAGTAAAAGGGAGACACTACTGCAGTGTCGGGGAGCTGAAAATTACCTTTGCCAACACCTGCAACCCCGTTGCAAAGAATCAATATTTAACATGCTGTTTCTGGTGTTGGATTTCCCATTGGGTGCTCCCAGGTGCGGGCTGGTATTTTACCAGAGTGAGGGAATGAGCTCCCTCTGCCTCCCTAGCTCAGTTGCTGAACATGCCAGCTTTAGGGCGGAGGAAACCATCGGGTTCAATGGCCAGTATGTTCAAATGTCTTGGCCATTTGTTTTTGCTACTGTAACGATGTAGACAGTACAGCCAGCGACACAATCATTATGAGATATTGCTCCGTTCTTTCTCCTTCTAGTTACTCATATTATGGTGTTCAGGCATTTGTTAGGTTAGGTTTAATACCAGGTCTTTCAAGAGCACTTGTGAGTTATGTTCCGGCCGGACTTTGTCCTTAAACTGCTGGAGAACAGTGCGGTAAGATCGGGTGCTGTTTTTCTGGTAGGGCTAGTTTAGTTCCAAGGTCCTTTGCCATGAACATCAAAACTCCATCTTCATTTTCTTGAGTATTCTAAGGGGTCAATGATGGTAGTGATTCTCTTCATAATGGAGTAGCCTATCCCAATGGCTCTAAATCTTTATCTTAGGCCAAAGAGCGGAAGAGGAAGATTTACTTCTCAACGGTCATTAGGCTGGTGTTGAACATGTCATCATTGGTCAACCTTCCAACACTGGCCAACATGTTCCAGATCAGGGGCGAACTACTGCATATTGGTAGATCTCGGCTGCTGTGTGTCCAGAAATAAGCTGAAACAGGGCTGATCACCCGTAAAGCTGCTGGGACTGGACCAAAATAATTCCCAGCAAAATTTATGATTACGAAAACTACAAGCAAATCTTTGAAAACACAGAGGGTAGATGAGCGGCAGTCTACTGTTGACTTCATGACGGACCAGCGGGAACTCGGCACACCATCACGAACTGTTGGCCCTGATTATTTTCGCCTGTCTACCTTCAAACCTCCTGTATTATCTACTTATAATGTCCGTACTGTAAATCAACAAGGGAAAATGCATCAGCTATTCATGGGCTGTGCTGATGCAGGTATTGACATTGCCGGAATTCAAGAACATCGTCTCATTACACCAAGCCCAACCGATGAACTTTGGTCAGATGATAGGAACTGGGTTTTATTATTCAGTTCTGCTACCAAGCAAAGGCACGGAGGAGTTGGTCTGGTCATGTCCAAGCACATTCACAGATGTCTTAAGAGTGTTGAAGCTGTTTCCGAAAGGATACTATTTGCAACATTCCATGGCAACCCTCAGCTTAGCATCACTGTTGTATATGCACCCACTGAGTGCGCAACATCTTCTGACAAGGAGGAATTCTATTCATCTCTATCTGACCACCTGGATGGTATGAAAAGGCACAACATCCATCTCATCCTCGGCGATTTTAATGCCAGAATAGGAACAGATAGTCATCTTTCCCATTCTTGGGTCATTGGTCCACATTGCTACCATGATTCAACCAATGACAATGGTGAGCATCTGGTCAACACCTGCCAGGAGTACAATCTCAGACCGGCCCAGATGAGATTCCCGAAACCCAGGAACCGTCTCTGGACTTGGACCCATCCAGCTGAATCAACCCATGCACAGTTAGATCACATACTAATAAACAGCAAGTGGGTAAATTCTCTCCGCAACTGTCGGGCATACAACTCGGTAGAAGTGGACTCCGATCATCGTATTGTGAGCGTCCGTCTAGCTGCCAGTCTGCGAACTAGCAAAGGAAAACCTTGCAGGAGACCAAAATTCAACTGGAAGAAATTGCAAGATCCTGATACAAAGGAGGAATTTCAGCTGGAGCTATCAAACAGATTCCAGGTCTTGAGCATGGATGACACCACACCCATCTCTGATAGGTATGAGACCTTCGAAACAGCCGTTCGTGAAGTTGCTGAGAAAGTTATTGGAAAGCAAGAGCCATGCGGACTACCAAGTTGGGTATCAGATGCAACCATCAGACTTAAACTTGAACTTGAACACCAGCCTTAAAGGGGGTAAACCTATTGGTTTTGGATATGGATTGTCTTTAAAATTACATAATAATATCAAATATCGCCCCCTTTATGCTGCTTTGTGAAAAAACGAGAGCATTTTCAGCGTAAATGTGAATAAATAGCCAAATTTGCAATCCAATACCTTGGTATACGTGAATTGCATTCTGGGCAGGCAAGCAACAACAACAATTCCCGTTCGTATGACGAATGCTGACATGCTGTACAATGCCCGGCCCGTATTGAACGGAAAATATTTGTTGTTTTTTTCGTACCGTTTCAGAAAAAAAGGAAACAAAATATATTTCCCCTTGCAATATGTACATTTCAAATGAATATAAAAAGGTTTGGGTTAAAAATGGAGAGGAAAAAAATCTTCCGATACCGGATTTTGAACCGGGTACCTCACGGGTGAAGCATGATGCGCTAACTAATTGAGCTATTCGGCCCACTACGTCCGACGTGGAAGTTTTATAAATATATACGGCGCACCGTCTCCTCAGCAGTTAGTGTGCTTCGCTTTTTTCACAGAATGTGTATGACGCGAAACCAAAGTAGCTGTTGAGGAGACTCATGATTCGCAATTCATTCCGTACCCACAAATCCGAAGTAAGTTCTAGTATTTACAAACTGGTAACCTGTAAAAGCCGCTGTGTTTCATGATTTCTCCGGAAATACATCGACTTGGAGCGTCAAATTTCAGGATAGTAATGAGAAAAATAGTATCTATCATGTGATACCAAAACCTCATCAACAATGAAAAAAATCGGGGGATGATGCTGTCGATCGGGTTACGGACCTTTAACAACTCTTATAAATCTGATACGCTTGCTACCCTCAATAAGCAGATGGAAGACCTGAAGCTGGCCGACGAGATGGGGAATTATACCACCACCTGGAACATTATACACTCGCTTTCTGGAAAGAACTCAAGGAAAGGGGTGAAAGTCAAAAAGAGAGATGGATCAGCTCCAACCAGTGACCATGAACTGCTTGAGGAATGGAAGGAATATTTTAGCTCAATCCTTAACAACGACAGTGGCACAGCAGCTTCAGAACTTCCTGCACCAGCTGTTGAAGATCTTCCTATTATCACTGACAACTCGTGAAGAAGTAGTCGAAGCAATAGCAGCCATGAAGTCCAACAAGGCAGCAGAATTGGACTGTGCTATAACTGCAGAAGCACTTCAGGGAGGAGGGGATAGCATGATTGATATGATTCTCGAATTCTTCTCAGTATTCTCAACGCTGACACCGCCTCGTCAATGGGTTACGAATGTAATCATTCCTCTACCAAAGAAAGGTGACCTCTCTCTCATGACAAACTACCGTGGTATTTCGCTTATGTCCATTGCCGCAAAAGTGTACAACAAGATCCTTCTGAACAGGATCCGACCTCACATTGATCCTTTACTGAGAAGTAACCAGGCTGGCTTTAGATCGGGTCGCAGCTGTGCTCAGCAAATAAACATCTTGGAAGGCTTCAAGGAGTACCAACTCCTTAACAGTCACGTTTGTGGACTTCAAAAAAGCCTTCGACTCCATCAACAGGTCCGTCATGTTTTCAGTGCTGCGGCATTATGGAATACCAAAGGTTGTGGTCAATGCCACCCAGATGCTCTACAAAGACTCCAATAGTGCCGTTATGGCAGATGACAGTATCTCAGAGCCTTTCCCAGTAACAACTGGAGTGATTCAGGGTGATGTGTTGGCACCATTCCTGTTCATTATCCTGGTAGACTACCTTCTGATGAAATCAACCTCTGGAATCGATGCTGGAATTGTTACCTACCCACGTCGGTCAAGCAGGTATCCTGCCAAGATGCTGAATGACCTGGATTTTGCTGATGATATTGCCCTGTTGGAATCTTCCATAGCCCGGACCCAGTCACAGCTTAATACTAGGACTGCAACTGCAGCAGCAGATCTAGGCCTTGTCATCAGCGCACCTAAGACAGAATATGTGACTGCAAACTGTAACTCCCAACCAGCACTTGAAGTCTTTGGTAGTACCATTAACCATGTCACAGACTTCAAGTATTTGGGTTCCAAGATGGGCTCTAGTGTTGCAGACCTAAAAAGAAGAAAAGCACTAGCCTGGGCAGCTTTCAGGAAACTGGAACGCCTTTGGAGAAGCCCATCCCTGCCAATCGAAACAAAAATCAAGCTGTTTCAGACAACGTGTGTTACTGTCTTTCTGTACGGGTGTGAGTCATGGGTAATTACCAAGGACATGGAAAACAAGATCAATGCATTTGCAACATCTTGCTACAGATTCATGTTAAACATCAAGCGTGTGGATCGGATTCCAAATGAAACCATCTACAACCTGACCAACACCACTCCACTGGTTGCCAGAGTCAAGATTCATCAACTCAAATATATACTGCGTCTTGAAGATGACGAGCCTGTGAAAGAATATGCGCTTTATATTCCACCACATGGGAAGAGGAAACCGGGACGGCCGCGCACACTGTACTTACAGTATGTACAGCAGCTCCTGGGAGATACTGAAGGGATGCTGCAGCCAAACAAAATTGTTTCGCTTGCCCAAGATCGCATTAGTTGGAGAAAGCTTGTAGTCGCCTGCTCCGCAGCCGACTGATGATGATGAACTCCAGTAAACAACGGTTGGCTTCCGTACAAAGATATAGGAGGAGTTGTTGAAACATATTTTACCGGTCTGCATCATATTGGCCCGGTATCGAGTACATTTGCTCGGGCCCCCGCCTATTAATAACACGCTACGTCCCTACTGGATTTGGCTGTGCAGGAAGATAAAGTTACCTTCTTCAATGTTCTCATCCGCATCCATGGTTTGAGTGGCGATGTCTACCCTAAACATTTGCTTCCTAACGTACATTTGACTGGTGATCACCACACTGGTATAAAGCCCTTGGTCTTCCCATTCGCTGTTCAGTATAATTAGTCCTAGTTCCGGTATTGTGACGATTCTTTCTTCTCGAGCTGCAACGTTGCTGCTAATAATGGTAACATTGTCTTTAATCCAGATGACATGAGAAGGGTTTGCATTGAGCCATTCAAGATGTAAATCTTCACCAGCGAAAACGGTTACATTACGAATAGAGCCGTGGACATCTAAAGAATAAAATATATGTTGAAATTAACAAAATATATAGTTACTCCATTTCACTTTAGAATTCATTTTCTCAAGTAAATAAAAAAGGTACATTTTTGTTTTCTCGGAAATATCAGATTTAACCCTAATGCGTCTATATATTTGTTTGCGTAGTATTTATAAAATCAGGCATGAAATTGGGTTATTTTGCATCATACTATTGATACCATAAACCAAAAAAGTATTGAGCAAATTATTGACACCTCATTTGTAGCTCTGCGAGCTTGTTGAAAAAAATAACAAGCATTTTGTCGGGTGCATCACATACTGGTCTATCTTGAATTTTTGACTTTTCTGAGAAATTGGTATTATAGTTCTTTTTATGGAGCTCTTCCAATTTGACAAATTACAGACCTAAATAATTAGTTATAAAATGTTAAATTTGAACCATTTATGATTTTTACAAAATGCGAAGAATTTCAATTGCGATTTTCTAGATACGTGTTTTTCGAGATAGACCAGTATGTGATGCGTCCGATTTTCAATTGTAAAAAGTCAGATTTCAAAAGCTGCAGTAGTCGCCTAGGACAGCCAAAATGTTTAATCGGTAACGCATTCTAGCAAAGCCCCCCTCTCTCCAAAATTGAATTTCCCCAATACCACCCACCCCTCCAAAATAATACTGATGCCGCCATTGATATTGGATAAGGGAGGCATCTCCCTGGTTGGATATAGTGGCATTTCCTTGATCTGAGTCACAATCAAAATGATCACAACATAAAAACTATGGCATATCGACTGCTCAGTCCAAGGCCAGAAGTGGGTAAGTGCAATAGCTGCCATGTGCAGCTGCCATGTACGTGTAGATGCCATGTGTAGATTAGCACAACATACCGTGTGTAAATTGCCAAATGTTCACAGTGCAGCTATTGCACTTACCCTCTTCTGGCAGTTGATATAGTGGTGCATTTATTAAGGCGCTTGATCCCGGGGCGTGATCCAATAAGGTGCTACGTAACCTCTTCGATAGCAAAATGATCTTTAAAATCAATTACATACCCTCTCCAGTGTTCTGACTCATATTCATGGATGGAACCACTTCAACCTTAAACACCCGCTCCATGACGTCACTATGTCTGGTAATCACCACACAGGTATAATACCCACGGTCTTTCCATTCACTGTTCAAAACTAGCAGCCCCTTTTCCGGTATGAATATTGTTCCTTCTCGATCTGTAACGGCGGTGCTATCTTTATTCCAGTGGACATGAATAGGATCTTCGTTTAACCATTCAAGATAGAGGTCTTCTCCCGCAATAACGGTTACATTGTGAATAGAACTCGCAGCGTTATCTGAAAATCAACATTTTGTAAGGTATCAGTCCCCAAACCGGTCTCACTCTAGTGGGGCCGCCACACTCTAGCCCCACTTAAATCTGGTATAGATAAACAATGGTGCATATTTACAAAACAAATTATAGAGTAAATCTCAGATTGCATTAATACCTGCGTCCCAAAACCAATTGGTCCTACTCCGACCCCAGTCTGCGATATTATTAGTACCACTCAGGGTGTAGCCAAACTAAGAGATGCTGCAGTCAAAGTAGGGACCAACTAACCCTAACACCCAACCCTGCTTTTTGCTATCGGAAGTTAAAGAAGAAACGAAAAATGAGAGAAGATGAACAAAGAACAATGAACAAGCGATTCTGTGAGAATATAGCACTTAGGGTGATTGCGTCATCGCAGACCCTGTGATTCACGCATGTTTTCATCGTGGTATTTTGTGGTATTTATGGGTGTTAGGGTTAAGTAAGGCCTAAAAAATTGTTTGATTGGCGTAACCCGACCGACCCTAAATTAGGCCCGACCCTAAAGGGGTTTTTTTACCTACCTACCCTAATTTTCTTTTTATGTTACGCCAATCAAACATTTTTTAGGCCTAATGTTGGGTCGCAGGTATCAATTCTAAATAAATATTGTATGATTTTGTTTTGTTCTTTTGTTCTTTAGTAAATATCTATAAGTGGGGACAGATTAGGGCAACCCCAGCAGAGTGAGGCCGATTTGTGCACACATACCTAAGCAGAGTGGCAGCAGAAAAGTTGTGCTTCACGTGATGTTACTTTTTGACAAGGTGCACCCTAAAACGTTATGGGTTTGCAATATGAAGTATCACATTTTACCAGGAAATAATCATCGGAAACAGGAAAGTTATAGTGAATATAAAATGAAATGGTCTACAGATCATTATTTTTCTGTTATTATTTTCAGGTCCGCAACATATTTTCACTACATGTAGTAGTAGCGCATGTGCCATATCCCTCTCCAATGGTGGATTTGCTACCACGGATGGGGGGGTCAAAGCTGCACAGTTAAAAATGTATACTTTGGCCTATCTAGGACGTACCTTTCTTGACTAGGACAACGTGCTATGGCTTTTAACACAATTTTTACTAAGTTCGATGACAGCAGAAAGCTACTCCGGTTCAATTGTTTTCACACATTTTTGTGTAGCCCATGATGTCAATTGTCGACTACATTGTTGTGGTAGAAGTGCACCCCCCCCCCCCAGTTGGTACCTCCCAACTCCGGGTTCATATCCACTAGAGTGTCTTAGTTGGGTTCTCGTCTTTCATTTTTATGTCGTTGTCTATTCAACCCCCTATATTTTTCTTTTGTCATAAAATTTTAATTATATCGCGAATACTAGTGTTTCATAACGTCAAAATTATTTGATATCAGAAGGACATCAAATAATTGGTATGTCAATGCAATCGGGGATTTTTGATCATATTGCAGCTAACAATTTCTACAAACGTGCATATCAAATTTATTTGTTTTTAATTGTGCACAAAGTTACGACCACTCAAACTATTATGGGGATTATTTGATGTGTTTATATTTTTTCCCTTGAAACAGATTCATCAGGATCTTTCATAGTTCATAAGATTGATAAAGGTTCTTTTTCAGATCCAATAAAATAATACTACTCACTCAGAAATATTTCAATTCCTATCAGGAATCTTGTTCACTCTGGTACTTGTGTTTCTAGATGTTTTTAGAACCGGCAACACTTTTGTCTGGTTTTGATGACGTCACCAAACTTTCTTGTTGCCGAGAATTTATGACCTCGTCATAAATTTTGTCCAGTCTGTAAGCCCCCTCGTCCTTGTTCATGGTGTCTTTCCTTCTACTTCTAATCCAGATTGTTTCCTTTAGCCAGCGTGTTGTTTTGTCAGATTCTTGGTCAATGACCTGAGCCTCGTCCCACCCAATCACATGATTTTGGTGTGCAACATGTTATGCAATAGCTGATTTGTGGATTTCTGAAGCGAAACACCAGTACCAGAGTGAACAAGATTCCTGATAGGAATTGAAATATTTCTGAGTGAGTAGTATCATTTTATTGGATCTGAAAAAGAACCTTTATCAATCTTGTGTTTATATTTTATTATAGTATAGAATTCAAACATATTGTCAAACCTTACCTTGTGCATTTGTAGTAGTTACCAACAACGATAACAAAACCACCACCAGCTGTAAAAATTGCCTCATCATGTAATACATGATCAGGTCTCATTTCAGGAAAATAAACACCTCTTGAACTGCTAGCTACCACAAGTGCAACTCCAAAATTTTCTCTCAAAAGCAAAGCGTAATGGTGAATTGACAGACCATAAATCGCTTATATAAAGCCTAAAGGAAAGATGCACAGGATGTTGGAAGCCCGGGGGGGGTACTCAAGTTTGGTTTTGGTAGGGACGTGCCGCTGAGAATTTGAAAGTGGACCCATAAATATACCAATTTTTCAAGAAATTTGGACCCATTGATATACCAAAAGTCAAAATTTTCGGCCGAATTTGTACCCAAATTGTCTTAGTTTTTACAAATTTTACCCAAATTTTCCCAAAATTTTGGGGAAATTTTGAAAATTTTCGCTAGATTAGGGAAAAATTGGGCTATTTTCCGAAAAAATTGAGAAATTTTTTGAAAAAAGGACCCATTCGTATACCAAAATAGGCTTTGAAAAAGGGGTCATTGATATACCAAGAGGCTGAAAATGCTACCCATATTTGCGGCACGTCCCCGTATGGTCATTTGTACTGAGTACCCCCCCCCCCGGGGTTGGAAGGTAATTTTGTGGTTTCAATGAAACTTAAACTTCCTGTTCTTATTATTAAACAGGCGGCATGAACCGACTAATAATACGGACCTTTCTTTATTTTGTTCAATGCGATTTTAAAATGCTACTAAGGGGGTTCACCTTTGGATTTCCGGGGTGGATGTGGGAATTGTTTGGTTTTTTTTTTGTACTAGGCCCTAATAATAATTAGAGTCACGCGATAGTTGTGACCAGCATCGAGCGGTCATCCGAAATTTTCCTTAGTATTTACAAAGCGACAAATAGCACGGTGAAGTTGGCTCGAGATTAGAGATTAGACATTCGTTATTATGTTGAATATTACACTTTTTTCTGCATCGATCAAGGATACTGGAGTAATTTGAGGCCGTTTTTAGACTTTCAACCATTTTGGCCCAAAAATATTAAAATTGTTGACTTCGTTAATTGGGCGAATTTCGACATAACCCAGCTAACAATTTTTCGTTGTTATAACGTTGTCTAAAAGTTACATAAAGGCGTTCAAACGTAATATATGGACGTTGTAAGTACGTACATCTGTGAACTCATATTCGTGTTGTGACAACGTTATTCCCGAACGTTAATGTAACGTCATTATGGCGTTGTTTCGACGTCAAGTTGTGAACGTCGAAACAACGTCACTATGACGGTATATCAACGTCCGAAAATCACAACACGAATACGAGTTCACAAATTAACGTAATTACGACGTCCGTAGATTACGTTGTATCGGGGTCAGACCATGACATTTATACGGCGTTGTAATAACGTGCTTTATACGTCAAAACAACGTCATAAATTTGCGTACTAACGACGTCCGTAGATGACGTTGTATTTGGGTCAGTTCGTGACTTTTAAACCACGTTTTAACCACGTGCTTTATACATCGACAACGTGATTATCACATTATATTAACATCCGGCAACTATGATGCTCAACACCAAAAAGGGAGAGCGTATAAAAATTTTAGATCTTCAGGAATAGAAGTCGTTTCTTTGAGTTTCACACCTAAAGGCGATCGTCAGACGACACGATGGAGAAATTTTGGCTGGACAGAGTATTTTGACACCAATTTTGGACATTCAAAAATTTTAACCAAAAATTTAAAAAAAAATAACTTCGTTATTTGGGCAAACTTCGACATAAAAACCATTTTTATATATCGATCAAGCGTAGTTTCCACCTCGATACACCTGAGCACTTTTTCGTCCAACAGCTCTCAAGCAAGCAGTAATTTGTCTCCACTACAATATTTGATTACACTACACGGTTGAGTACATAGCATCGAAGAGCTGTGAAGCTTCTAGCTGAAAATGGGCCTCTTCGATTGGTTTTTGTCGAAACCTCAAGTGTTCCCTTCATCAAATCATAATTTTTTTTATATCAAACGAAAGCTAACACTCCCCCCCTAAACTTTTCGCCGCTAGGTCAACAGATAACGCAATTTAATGTTATAGCAAAGCGAATGTGGTAAATCTGTTGAAAACTTCCTATCCAAGCACATTTTTTACCAAAATGTAGGTTTTAAAAGTCAAAACCTCAAGTGTTCCTTACAATATTTTTCAAATTGTATGTCATTAAATGAAAAAGCACACTAGCGTCACTAGAATGAGCAATGGCCAATTCTCTTTAAATTGCAAATCTTGTGCAAAAAGTTACTATTTTCGCCTGTTTTGTCATACGGTTGTAGATTCAATGAACTGGGAGTTTGCTAAAAGAGCGCTCACAAATTGATATGATATTTTGACATTCGTTATTTCGCCGGATTTTGATCTAAAAACCACTTTTCTACACAGATCAGGTGTCCTGGCGTCATTTGACACCTTTTTTGGACATTCAAATATGTTTGACCCAAAAAACCGAATTTTTAGACATTCGTTTAGGCATTCGATCAATTTTTTAGACATTCGTTATCTCGCAAAATTTCGATCTAAAAACAACTTTTCTGCACCGATCAAGTGTCCTGGAGTCATTTGACACCACTTTTAGACATTCAACGTCATTTTCGGATATTCGAACATTTTTGACCAAAAAACTGAATTTTTAGACATTCGTTTAGACATTCAGTCAAATTTTTAGACATTCGTTGTTACGCAAAATTTCGATCTAAAACCACTTTTTTGCACAGATCAAGTGTCCTGGAGTAATTTGACACCATTTTTTAGGCATTCAACTTCATTTTCGGATATTCGAACATTTTTGACCAAAAAATGTCTATTTTTACACATTCGTTATTTCGCAAAATTTCGCAATCTAAAAACCACTTGCCTACACCTATCACGTGCCCAGAAGTCATTTGACACCATTTTTAGACATTCGACATCAAATTCGAAAATATTTGACTAAAAATTCTCCATTTTTTTCATTTTTTTCATCTCAATTTTTAGACGTTCGTTATTTCGCATATGACACAGTTTTTTACCTCAAATTTAAGACCTCAAAATTGCATTTTTAGACATTCGAGATTAGAAATTAGACATTCCTTATTTCCCAGAATTTCGAACTAAAAACCACTTGTCTTCTTATTCAACTAGTTATTAGTATGCATATAAATCACTACACATTTTTGTGAGGGAAACAGACATAATTATAAGCCTTAAGAATTATTCCATTACCTGTACTAAAGATAAGACTGTATTAAAGGCCCATTCAGTGATTTGCTCATCCGGACGATCGTAAAAATCATCAAAATTCAGATTTTGGTACCTTTGTAATTGGCATAGATGTGCTAACATAGCCTGCTAGTGGTTCGGTCGAAAGCCGTGTATTTTAAACAAAATAAAGCATTTACATGAATCTGGACTTTTGATACTGACAGTACAAAAAGTCCGACTCGAGATCGAAAGAAGCTCACTCTCCACCATACCAACACGCGTTGCGTATTGTTTCTACTACTTATTACATCAGTAGCTACTATTTTAAACAAAATACACAATTTGAACTGTTTTTCATATTTGAATTGACCGTTAGTTTGCCTCGGTGACGTTTAATTGCTTATTTTGTTTTCTACTACAAAAATTAAGCGTCTGTTTAAGTGTTTTAAATCAATTTAGACTCTACTTCCCCCGTGTTAGAAACACTGGACTAGGAAGTTTTTCCAGTCGATTGGTGGCGCACTGTACGAAAATCTCGATTTTCTCGAGTCGATCTGAGTTGAAGTAGAAAACCTTTCTAAAACTTCTGTTTTTGACTAATTTGTCGATGTATTCAGGGAAAAGTGGTTTAATGAAATTCTGTAGACTTATTCTTTATTTCTAAGCAACTCTGACAAATTTCCATTTTTTTAAATGTTCCTGTGAAATCACTGAAAGGGCCTTTAACATCCAGTTTAGTTGAGCAAAATTTGAATTCATATTCCAAGAGTGCCCGATGGATCCAGGCTGTTAAAACAGTGGAAGACTAACGAAATATTACAAGTGGTTCCAAAATTTACCAATAGAACGACAGGATGAAATTTAAAGGAGCAATCTGATCACCCGAATATGCACAATGAACAGACAGAAACCACGACTTCAGTATGAAGATCCTAAAAATGCTGATATAAAACATCAAGAAACAATACTTCAGTATAATACCCTGAATTCTTCATCATTACTCCCATTCATCATCTAAACTCGTCAACCAAAATTTGGATTAACATTTCAAGCATCTATATCTCAGATTATTTGTGACATGTGAATATCATGTTGCATATCAATGGATAGCTACGTTATTTTCCTTTACAATGACGCTACATTTGAAACAATCACCTTTTTTACCGCTGAGTACACGTCTTGTGAATGTAGTGGGGTCTCAAACAGAATGTGCCAAATCGGATATTATTCTGTGCTCAAACAACATTGGTCATGTGACCTCAATAACGGGTGGAAAAACATACGCAGCCACAACAGCCAGGCACCTCCTCCTCGTGCCTCTTACCAGCCTGGTCACACGTTGCTGTGGAATGGCATTCCATTCTTCAACCAAGATTCGTCACAGGTTATTCAATGTGGTTGCATTGGCTACTCTGGCACGCACAGCACGACCAATCTGGTATCACAAGTGTTCAATCGGGGTGTTCAATTCCGGAGCAAACGTTTCTGCAGCCTGTCAGACGTCACTCCAGAAATCTCCATACAAAAGCTTTTCAAAGACCAACAGGCAAGAAAGACTGCTGGGTGTACTCGTACTTCCCCAATACAACCAAAGATTGGAACCAGCTTCCTCAAACCATAGTCGACATTACAGAAACCAAAGTATTCAAGAAAGAAGTCCTAAAACACCACCAAAACACAGCTCGAAACAACTAGCATCTGACGTTTTGCGCACAATACCCTTCTCGCCTGGCTTTGTAGAAAGTGTTGAGAAGTATTTAACCAGAACCAGAACCAGAAGGTCTGGGCTGATGACAGGCCATTACATTATATCTCAAGTCGTTGACTGCCCTGGCTCTGTGGCTGCGCTGAATAATGGTCAATTT
The DNA here is from genome assembly GCF_039555335.1 of Amphiura filiformis. Lineage (NCBI taxonomy): Eukaryota > Metazoa > Echinodermata > Ophiuroidea > Amphilepidida > Amphiuridae > Amphiura > Amphiura filiformis. The sequence continues at coordinate 46,922,993 of NC_092645.1, forward strand.
GGCACATTCGGTTTGAGACCCTGCTACATTCACAAGACGTATACTCAGGCGTGAAAAAGGTGATCGTTTCAAATGTGGTGTCATTGTAAAGGGGAATAAAGTGATATCCATTGATATGCAACACGATATGAACATGTCACAAATAATCTGAGATATACTTGAACAAACTTCCAAAACTTTTGATGATGAGTTTAGGTAATCTGGTTCAGCAGGATCACCGTCAACATCCTCATTGCCTTCATCCTCCTGATCCACGAATTCCTCAAAATCCTCTCCCTTAACATTCTCTATCATCGATCCTCATCTCCAACTTTAGCGTCTTATCTCATAGTTTATGAATTGCAACAGCCCTCTTCGCCAGAGCAAATACAGCATGACGTGCACGAAAGATTCTCTTTGCAATTTATGACAGCCACGAACCTTGGTGCTGCACTTCTTGTCTTCTAGGTCACTGTGAGCAATGACCGGAGTGGTGTCATCCTGGACCTCCCAGCCAAAGTGAGTGATATCATCAGGTGGGGTTTGGAATTATGCTGCTTTCCACATCAACACCTGTAGATGAGCCTGCAACATGTGGAATGTCATTGTACAAGGGATACATTAAAAAAATTTCACATAGCCCCCGAATGAAAAGTATTTAATTAACTTTGTAATCACTCAAAAAGCATTTTGTGTGAATTTGACATCGAACAAGGTGCTATTTTATGAGCCTTTTTATTTTACATGTAAAGTCTATGGGGGTGACGAATAGACTATATCAATATTGAAAAACCCTAATTTGGGACCATTTTAGACACTAAAATGCGCATAAAAAAAGAATAGCAGTATAGCACTTAGTTCAGATGTAAAATTCACACACAATGCTACCTGAGTGAGTACGAACCTATTAAATATAATTTAATTCGGGGGGCTATAACAAAAACAAAAAATTTCCTGTACCTTAATGGTTATGGAACACAGGTGGGTTGTAAGGTGATAGATACTGATGTCAGGCTGACTACCAGTTGGGTGCATCTGAAATTCTGTTGCTATTTGAATACTTGATCTTGTCCTTGAATTGAGGAAACATATCAGTAATGGATTCAACACACCATTGAAAGTGCTGTTAGACAGCATTCTAGAGCAAGAAAAAAGTTCAAAAGCTCAATTTCCAAGATGGGGAAAATAACATCAGAAATGGATTCTATACACACCAAAAATCACCTTCAACCGGCATTATACATCATAAGTGGTTCAAAAGTTAAATTTTCAAGATGGCGTCTGGTTGCCATGTTGGATACTTGGCATTTTATTTAGCACCTGACCTTGACCTTGAATTGAAAAAGATAACATCAGAAATAGATTCTACACCCTTCCCCCCCCAAAAAAAAAAACCCTTAAAATTGCGGGTATTATACATATGGCAAGTGGTTTAAAAGTTCAAATTCAAGATGGTGTCCGGCAGCCATTTTGGATTTATGCTAATTACCAGAGTTGCCAAAACTTGCAACTTTGGCAACTAAGCTAAATTTCTTCAATGACCCCATATGATTATAAATCGGCAAAATACGTCTAGAAAAGAATATTTCTAGCTTCAGGAAATGAAAAATGAACAAAATATACATTTTCTCATTTTACAGGGGTGAAAAATTAAAGTTCCTCCGATTTTCGTAAAAATGGACGCAAACTGTTCCTCAAGCTCAAGGGATTCAGGAAAAGAATAGTTTTTACTATCTGCGATGTCAAGTTCAGAAGATAGATGTTAAATAAATACAAATTCCATTGAATCCTACATATCTTTTGACTCTTTGCTGTGTAACATGCTAACTAGATGTCGCAGATAGTGCAAACTATTCTTTTTCTGAAACCTCTAAGCTAGGCGAACAATTTGCCTCAACTTTTACGAAAATTGGAGCAATTGTGACTTTTGACCCATACACAACAAGCAAATCGACCTGTGAACTTTTGTGCCCCCTAACTTTTGTGGCCCATAACGGCTGATTTTACACGACTTCTGGAAAATCTGGATCAGTCGGGCCCGTAAAACAGGGCGTGTTTTTTATAGATATTATTACACCTCATAAATATTCATGAACTAATCGTGCCAAACACAAACAACATGGTACTATTATTTCTATCTTATTTTTGACCAAGTTTCCTACAACGTAGTCATTAAAACATGTATCAGAAAATAGGGCAACTATTTTTCAGAACAGCCCAATTAGTCCGAAGGGTCACTAAGTCCAAAAAGGTTAAAGTTAGGGTTTAGTGTTAGGGTTAGATGAGTTAGGATTAGAGTCAGGATTATGTCTAGGGTTAGGATTAGGGCTTATGTTATACATTGGGGTTAGGGTGAAACAGTGGCATCAATGATTCAATGATAAACATGCATGAGATGTGTGAAAAGTCTTGCCCCCCTGTGGGATGGTGGCCGTCCCGATATTTACGATTTTTAGGCCTTTTTAGCAAATTTTTGACCATTTTCGTCAATGTTTGCCCCCTTAAAATTTGTCTTGCTCCTCCCTTCCCCACTAACCCCCCCCCTTGCCCACTCTCTGAATAAGTGTTGGCTACGCCTCTAATGGTGAAACCTGTCCTACGGGCCTGACCTGGATTTTGCATTTTGGTGTTTGTTTAAAAATATGAGTGAATTCATGGACAATTTTATAAAAATGTTGGTGATTTTTAGAGTCAATTGCAAAACAAAACCTCCTTCAAAGGTTGTTTTTTCCCGTCAACTATGCTCAAATTTAGGGGGAGGTCAAAAGCACATTTGGGTTATTCCAGTTGAAATCCATACACCCCCTATGGAAGACATGAACTTAAAGGCTTAATGTATGATTTCCTTCAAATTTTAAATTTGTCATTATATACTCAGAATGCTGAAATAATACTAGTAATAATAATTATCGGGAATGGTTTCTGTTAATTTTGAGCTGAAATAACGAGGTAAAGTGAAAGAAACACTGCTTGTTATTTTGGCCGTTTAACACTATGGGAGTTCTATATGGGAGGACATAAAGTCATAATTCTTTGAATTATGACTTTATGTCGAACTTTGCTCTGTTTACCTACAAACACAAGAAATTTGGCTGATTCCATTTAGGTGCAAGTTGTGACATGTGTAAACATTACAAATATGCCAAAAATCAGGTTTGAAAAAGTTAAAATTCATATTATAAGATCGTACATTATGACTTTAATCTCCCACACAGGGGGTGTATAGTTTTCAAATGTAGTCGCCCATTCAGGTAACCCCATTTGAAATTCACATTACCTGTGTGGCAGATTAAAGCAATTAAGTGCGATGTCCATAAGAATAGATTTTATTATTTTCAAAAAATGTTAGTTTTCACTGATCACGTTATGTCCCCTTTTAATTTTGAGCCAAACAAAAAAATGAGGAAAAACAAAGAAAATTGATATTTCATTCCAGCACCTATTGTTATCGTCAATGCGTGGATTAGCTCGCCGATCATTATTCAATGGAGCTGGGACGTATAAATAAGACGTATAACTATATGTGTACATCCATATCAAAACGATGCACTTGTCGGCTGCTACATGTATCTCATTTTACATAATAGCTAGGAATAAGTATCAGACTCATCTGAAGTGGAGGTCACGTCAAATCATCCCAAAATCATATGGTTTCAGGCATGTTCTCTGTTTTCCTGAACCATATGACTTGGGGATGATTTGAAGTGACCTCCACTTCAGAGGAGTCTGGTATGTATTCCTAGCTATTATGTGAAATGAGACACATGTAGCAATCGACAAGTGCATCCTTTTGATATGGATGTACACATATATGAAAAGCGATATACACAGTTTATACGTCAATGATGCACATGCATGAGACGTGTCAGCCATCATTCAATCAATGAAAACAGTGAATAAAACCGGGATCCCCGTTTAATTTTACTGTAATTAAAGCACTTCAGGCTTTTTAGTCTTTCACATGGTATTTTAGTACACCATTGCATTTGTGCAAAAAGTAGATATAAAAAAAACTTGAGGGCGTTACTGTGGAGCAAGTCACACATTATGGCTTCAAGGTCATTATTAATGAAAATTGCAGAACACGTAGTTGGTAATTGAATTATACATTGTATGTTTCAACAATGTTTCTATTAAATTTCACATTAAAGAAAACACATAGTTGTACAAATGTAATATTTTATTGCTGTAATTATTCATAGTCCATGAATTGTTGCAAAAACTTTTTTTCTCAAAAGAATTATGATCTGTGTTGTTAATATAAGTTCAATCATAGACCGCCAAGACAGTCTACAGCTTACTCTGTGCAATGATCAGGTCCAGCAAAGGTCAGTGTCCAAAATTTGAAATGTACACAGCAATAAATATTCAGGTTTATTAAGTGCCGGATTTAAACAACATAACAAGTTGTTTAAATCTGGTACTTAAACAACCCAAGTTGTTTAAAATTCACAATATATATTTTATCTTGTCAAAATCACCATATTAGAGACAGCACCATGTACCAAACACCATGAACAGAGAGGAGGGGCACATTTCTTCAGTCACACATACAATCCTCTTCACCCTCTTTTGGTGTAAAAAACATCTCTAAAGATGGCCATTTCCCAAGATGGTCAAAACTATCAGGCCAGTAAAACAGACTTGGTTTTGACAAGATGAAATATATATTGTTACGAGCCATAACGACTCAAGCCCAAAATCACCTTTTACCCGAATTCACATGAATGCACAACATGAACAAAAATACATTGTTTGATTAAGTTAATGAAATCCGGACAATCACGTTGACCTGGACAAAGTCCAAATCTTGGATAGGGAACCCCGATGGTTTGAGAGAGGAGTTAAGGAGGCCATCCACATCAGGACAGGGCCCACCAACCATCTCTGAACAAAGATGGAGGGCGCTACAAGTTACCAAAGGTCTATGACCCGATTATTACGTCATACTACAAGAGTGCACAATCAGGTCATTCTGGTGATGAAGACTGTAGTAGCAACATTGAAAAATAATATATTTGTATTGAGTTAAAATCTTTCAATATGACTTTATTTGGTTTTTGTGCGCACTATATAAGTGGCAAGACTAATCATGAATTTGACAGCCCGAATACCAAGGTATGTTGGGACTTGTCTGTAGGATCTATTACCAGATAGATCCAGATCATATTCACACATATGTGGATCAAATAGGACAATCTCAAATGCTTGGTACCAGAATGACCATTGCGTTGACGGATGAAAAGGTTATTTTAGTCTCAGCTTATCTTGCAAGATGTAACAGAGTGGAATTATTGATTTATTTTACATTTCGTGTAAATTTACATTACACCAGTTTTAAATAAACTCCTCAACGAAAGTTTGGAAAGTTTTTTCAAGCATCTGTATCTCCAATTATTTGAGACATATTCATATCGTGTTGCATATCACGGATAGCTACAATACTCCCCTTTACAATGACACCCCATTTGAAACAACAACATTTTTCATGACTGAGTACACGCCTTGTGAATGTAGTGGGGTCTCAAAATGAATTTGCCAAATTGACCATTATTTTGTGCTCAAACAAAGCTAGCCACTAACCTCAATAGCGGGTGGAAAAACCACAGGCAGCCACAATAGTCAGGCACCTTCTCCTCATGCTGCTCACCGACCTGGTTACACGTTACTGTGGGATGGAATTCCATTCCTCCACAAGGATTCTTCGCAGGTCATTCAATGTGGTTGCCCATGGGCTTCTCTGGCACGCAGAGCACGATCCCGCTGGTCCCACAAGTGGTCAATCGGGTTGAGGTATGGCCCCCGGGTCTGGCCTGATGGCAGGCTATTTTGACTCTACTCCCATATTCTGTAGGTAGTCGTTGACTACCGTGGCTATGTGGGGCGAGCGGTGTCATCTTGGAGGATTGCATTAGGTACCAGATTGTGAAGTTATGGGATTGCAGCTTGCTGCACAGAATAATGGTCAATTTGGCAAATTCATTTTGAGACCTCACTACATTCAAAAGGCATGTACTCAGCCATGAAAAATGTTATTGTTTCAAATGGGGTGTCATTGTAAAGGGGAGTATTGTAGCTATCCAGTGATATGCAACACGATATGAATATGTCACAAATAATTTGAGATACAGATGCTTGAAAAAACTTTCCAAACTTTTGTTGAGGAGTTTAGATTACAAATAAATCTTAAAAGTATATATTACATCTCTTTTGCCAAAAAAATATAACTATTGTAAAACAAAATATGAATTCTTTCAGATTACTTTTTCAGCATGTTCATATCGACACATGCGTTAGATTTCACAATCCCAACAACAGACGGATGAAATTACCTACTGGTATGATAAACTGGCAGCATACATGTACAAGCATCACAACATTTTAATATCAACAATTCTTTGCTGCAAGTTCCGCTCATATCAAAAGTGATTCTAAAAGATACACAAATGATTTCCCTTAATAAGATAATAATACCATTTATATAACTCATACATGTACAGATTCTTGGCATTTGATTGGCCAATAATTATTGATTATTTTTACTATCTTTAGCAAAAAGACTATTGCATTCCACACAAGTGCAATAGTCCATTTTCCATTGCACTCGCACGCAGCTACCATGACAACGCTGATAAACATGAGCGTACAACCTCGACTTGTCAATTATAGCAGTGGGTGTTGCTTCTAATATATATAAACAAAATTTAGATATTTTTTTAATGTATTTGTTTTTCTGGTGATTTATAAAATTAAGTTGAAGACAAGAAATTTATATGAGTTACCGTATTTAGTCAAATAGTCGCCCCCCCCCTCAAATAAACGCTTCCACCACTTTTTTTTCAACCAAGATGTTTCAAAAATGCTGATATTTCCATGCTATCTTGTGTAATAAGCTTACCAAGTTGCGCACATGGTCGATAATAGCGTCAATAATTGGCGAAAATCTGGATCAGAAATCCGGAAGTGAGCCAGAAGTCACTGTTTCTGGTTCATAGTTCGTCATTTTAGCATGTGTTTTTAGTTTACCTAATGATTTTAACGGGAATTATCGTTCTAAAATTGACCTTGAATAAAGCCCCCCCTCCCTTTGAAAATGTAACGCTCGGGCGTTTATTTGATTTAAATACGTATATAAAACAAATATTGGATGGTTTTATTCGTTCAATGGAAAGAATATTTTTGTTCGGTGAAATATGAACTGTTCCATTCAACTCAGCAAAGCTTTGTTGAATGAAACATATATTTCACCTCATGAAAATATTCTTACCATTCTAAGTTGTTTATTCTCGGTGCGCCACCTTACACCACTATGGAATGCTGCTTAATCAATTTAGAAAGCACATAGGTCAAAATGAAATCTGTTAACATAAAATACCTGACAGGCTGACAACACTAACTGTTTTTCAAGTCAACAAGATAACACAAACGCCTATTATAATTATTATCTGTTCCAAATTCAGTGACACCTCATGCATATTGTCCTGGGTAGGATTTTTCCATTGTTCACTGGAGGGGCATGGGAACTACAGCACTATATATTGATTTTTCAAAGTAAAAAGCTATCAATGTGCCAAAAGGTCCAGGGAAATTAATGAGGTGTCACTGGGGTTGGAATAGATAATAACATGAACTAAAATCTGATGTCCTGACAATTTTGTGTTAACAAAGTTCCACTGTATTCAGAAAAGATAGTGACTTTAAGCATAACTACAAGAAATATAACTTTATATATATGACATAAAGGGGCTGTACAATAATTATCTGCTTCAATAAAGGGGAGGGGACAATTTACCTATGAATGAGACATGTAGACCACCCCTTGCCTACTGATGGCTCTGAAAAGCTCTTCACTGAAGACTGTCCCTTAATTGTCAACAGAGAACAAGCAGACCTCGGGGATATGATGGCAGGGGAAAAGGAGGGAAGTAATTTTGGCAGGTCAAAAGAAGTGGGGGACCAAACGATTTTGGCACACATTAATTTATGCAAATTGGGTTCTGTAAAATTAGGCATGTGCAAGGAGGGCATTGATTTATTGACAGACAGTGTTTGGTTCAAATTTGGTATCAAATTGGGGCTAACAAGATTCTGCACACGACCTTATCAGATTTTCATAACAAGATCAGGTTTTGGTGTAGGACATGTTACATGACTGCGGACTTTTTTTATTTGAGCAGTTTACTTGTTCATACATACTCCTAAGAATTACTTCTAAAATGGATGGATCATGCCATGTGACTTTACCTTACAAGTAATTCTAAAAAAAAGTTCCTGCAACCCTGTTAGTTCTTAGCAATGTGATATGAACCAATATAACAGAGTTCAGCATGTTCGTGTCAACGCGATATGCATACGCACTATTTAAACCAATACGAGGTGCATAGCAACAACAGGACTAACTGATTCAAAGCCCCAGGTTAATTCCTTGTAAAATGTAGGATTTAAAATTCGGAATACTTATGATTAAAAGTTTTATTTCAATTGAAGTGTTTAAAGGAAGGTGACCTGATATATTTGGAAAATCAAATTCTTTCAAACTTATACATAAACTGTTGTCCCTTTCAAACATTCATGCAAAAAAAAATCATGTAAATGTTCCTTGTAAATGCGACTAATTCTTTATGGCATTACTGACATTTAATACAGTGTAAAACTGGTAGTCGACAGTGTTTTTATTAATGATAATCATCATGATCATGCATGTAATAATTGATATCAAATAAAAGATCCTATTTTTCTCATTGACATACTGAAATTAGGAGTTCCAAAATCGGTGTATTTCCCAAGATATCATCAAAAAACTGCTGAATTAGTAAAAAACGTGGTATACCACATTTGAGACTAATTCGACAGTTTTTTGACCAAATTGGAACGCCTAATTTCAATATTATGTTAATCAGAAAAATAGGAGCTTTCACCTGATACCAAAATCTGCATTTTGATAGGGTAAAGTTGGGGATGAGAATAAAAGTATAGTTTTTACCTGCTGCTGGGCATCTATCGTCTCATTATAACACTGGCGACACCATTATTTTTGGTGTGAAACAACTCGGATATCCCTCATTGTTCTACTTAAAATAATGATGTCGACCATGAATATATGGTTATCACAGTGAAGATTTCTAAAAACAATACCTTTATTCTCTAAATAAGACATATGCCTCAATATAGAGCATTTTTACTCAATATGCAAGTGACATTGATGCTCATTTCATCGGTTGCAGCTTCAAATCGCAAACACTGACAAACACCTGCAAGCATGTAAAGATGTTGTATAAATGCACGCGCAAATCAGCTGCATTATGCGTTGAAGTCACTAACTCACCGAAAGTAAAAATATTGTAGCATCCAATCTACCCGATTCTATACTTTCACACTTATGCCCCTTACATATATACTTGGAAAATAGTAATAGAATTAAGTGTGACAGGAACAGAACTTGGTGTTTTCTATTCTGTTTTATAAGGACTTAAAAAATAAAACAATTTTAAATGAAAACTCAATCATTGCCTGTCAGGTCAAAAAGTGTCCAACATAATAGCTCAAGTTGACATATGAAGAGCTTATTTCCAAACCGTGTACAACCCCATGTGTCTCATTTACTTGTATGATACAATCACAATTTAATACGTTGACATGTTTTACATTAGCAACAATGAGTTGTAACATCAATAATCTATTATTTACCATAACAATGCTGCATAACAATATGCAGACTATTGTTCTCATTTGGGAAACAAAGGCCTCACCCAGTATTGTTACTGTGCGTCCATCCACCGTTTGCTTTGTAATGGTGTATCCAACTGAAATTATAATACCTAGCATCACAGCACATTGCAATATCACACAGGGAAATCAGAAACATGGGATAGTGGACTTAACACGGTTTGGAAATAAGCTCTTCATATTTTATAAATGACACTATGGAAACCTACTACAATACAACAGTCACATTTAATTTTTAACCATCAGTATACAAATACTATATGGTTAAAGGGGAAATAGCACAAACTATTTTTCCTGAGGTACTGGCTATGGACATATCATAGGCCCGTAGCCAGTACCAAGGGAAATTGAATCCCTAATTTAACAACAGCTTAGGGACTTGTACCTAAGAAGTGCACACCCAATACATATCACAATAAACCTTTGTAGCCAGGATCAGCTCCACTAGTTTTGAACTGGACAAGTAGCAGTATAGTTCTTTGTCCAGGAGAATTTCAAACTACTCCCGATTCCAGCAAAATACAGCATTATTCTTTTTTGATTAAAAAAATATTATAATGTTTTGGCAAATGAAACATAGCTAACTAAATCTTAATCCTTTATTTCTAACTGGCAAGTCACACCATAAAATAACACACCATAAAAACACAAAAGTGCAAAATATACAATATATATACTGTGTAAAATTACATATGATTACAAAGTCCTCTGATAAATCTTTGGTCTTTCATCTTGAAGAGAAGATTTCCCAGCACTATATACTCAGCCTGCATGATAAAAGAAGAGAATATATATTTGTTTCAGTACCATAAAAGTTGGCATAATAATGCTTTTGTTTCTGGGAGATCGTGTATATGCATAACAAAATTAAAATAATCACCCACACCCAGTCACTTACATGCTTGCAGTGAAAATTTCAGATACAGTACAGGGACAAGATTCATATATATGTGACCATCCAGCACAACTGAGCCCTGAAGTCGCCAATCATTATTTTTGAGATATTCCACCAAAATATTCTGCTTGAAATTAGCTTTAAAATGATGTATATCATGTCTATAGTACTTGACATTTAAGTAGTGAAAAATCATTCATACATACTCACGATATAACGACGTTTCTGATTGGATTTGCGCCCTTTTTTGCTGGTCATAAATACCGTTTATGACCAGTACGCAGGGCATAAACAAGCTGCGGCACGCAGCGTTGGAACCCAATTAACGCGATTCACGATTTGCTAGTGTTCCTGCAAGTAGGCATACTCATTTTCTCCCAATTTTTGAAGGAAAACGGAATGAAAATGTTATTTAAACTTATTATTTTCATTTGTTTTGGATTGCTAACAATGTTCAGAATGTTGAGTATGTATGAACGGGGCTCAATCAAATGATTTCGGGCATGATCGTTGATTTATGCCCTCGGCTCACGCCTCGGCCATAAACAGCGATCATGCCCTCAATCCTATGAATGAACCCCTAAATAAAACAGTCAATAAATCCTTTGTTTCCTATTGTTTATTGTTAAGTTCAATGGAGCATATCTCAATAGTGGCACTGGTGACATCCGGGCTCAGTTGTGCTGGATGGTCACATATTTCACTTTATAAAGGGCATGCTATAGCTACACTGCAAAATTCCTATTGGGGTCACCTGCACAGGTACACCATCACCAACAATGTACTTGGCTGGTACTGCGCAGTACCCGGACCCCATGGTTTTACAATGCGGTAAAGCAGCCAATCAGTATATAGAGAGGTTAATACAATTACAGAGTATCTTAAGATCTCTTTAGCTGGTTTCATACTTTCTGCTGCTCATGCGGGTGTGACGCTTCATCTTGCCACTTGTACTGTTCTGCACTGCACTGGTACTACACTCATGTAACAAATTAAGTGCCGGAGCATTAACATTTTAAACCTAAAGATATCAATGAGCCAAAAACATCATAAGATTTAGGAAAAACATGCAAGTACTGTTTGTACTTCACGCTAGAGTAATATGTGCTAATGTGTGGACAGATTTTGTGACTTTTAATTTCTATTAATTGGATTACATCCGATCACAATCCCACTCCCATTTCTGATTTTTTTTCCCAACTAGTAAATGAGTTGGGACGATTATGGTTACAATAATTATTTATTTCATACCTTATGGCTTGTTGGACACAGTTGTGGGTTCATTGGTGACTTCTCCAATGACTTCTTCGTCTTCTCCAATGACTTCTCCATCTAGGCTGGTGAAACTGTATAAACTGAATTCTGAGCTGTAATCTATTAAAGTAAACAGAAACAAAATGAAAGAGAAAGCCCCTTATTCCCTGTGCAGCTAAATAATTTATTTATGCAAGAGTTCCTACTCACTATACACTCACATTCAGGGTCTTAGCTAGAAATTGAGGGTTGCCCGTCATTTGAATAAAATTGCCTGTCCTAATTTGACCTTTAAAACATTTACCAGACATCTATAGCCCAATTGGGTGTTCAAAGAGTTCAAATATGGGCTGATATGGCCTTGTTCTACAAATTGGCTACTAAGAAGGTCAATTAGCTTCTCAAAACATACAATTTATAACATAGCATCTATCAAAGGCATTAATTTTGCCCGTCCCAGGAGCAAACTGGCCGTCTAAAATGACGGCCAGACGGGTGGCTAGCTAAGACCTTGCTCACATTATAAATCTAGACCATTCAGGTGTGAGAATTGGGAACCAAAACATTTTGCATTTTATTCAACCAAAATTTTCAAAAAACTGCTGCAATTTCCATGCTATCTTGTGTAAGTAAGCTAACCATAGTCCAAACGATTGGTAATTGCCAAAACTGACATCTCCAAGACATTGACACTAAGATACTAAGTTCAGCGTGACTTTTAAGCTTACCTACGAATTTTTTCGGGAATTATCGTTGTAAAAAAGAACTCTAATAAAATGCCCCTGCCCCCTTTTGAAAATATGAATGTCAAGCCCCCGGGGGCATTTATTAGAGAATATACGCTATAGGTAGTGTTCAAAGTGCAATATTTTTTCTGTGCAGTAAAAATTAAATAATGTTAGAATTTACCAGTTTCCTCCGGACAAGGTCCATTGTTTTTTCGAGTGATACTACGACCAAAGTAGCAAGCAGTAGCCTTCATGTGACAGTAAGTCTCATATTCCCTATTATCACTGCCACAAACCATCTCATCTTGTGACTCTGCTGCTGGACATTCTGATGGCTTGACACAGTAGCATTGGGCTTCATTGGATACAACAGCACACGTCTCCCAAAGTTCACAATGTAAGGAGTCACATGGATCTGGGCTAGGAGTTGCCTCTTCTTGTGCAGCAGATACTGTGATAGAAGAATAAAATAACACTTTTAACATTTTTAGCAAATTAATGTAGGTCAATGTCGTAAATAAGACATTTTAGACAAGTTTATATCTGTTACAATTGCCAGTCAGTCCCATTATATTCATAAATTAGAATTTAATAATTCTGAAGGTGGCCATGGGTGTTATTGTGGTTACAAGTTGATAGTCCAAAGGGTCGTTAGTTTGAAAATCCAATAAGAGTTTTGTGACATAATTAACGTGAAAATAATATTGATTTACAATTTTGATAAAATATTGGGAAAATATCTAAAGACCAAATTGATAGATAGTACTGCTCACCCTTGGTGAGATTCACAAGTTCTTGAAAAACATAAGATTCTGGCATCATTAACATTTCTATATAAATGAGAGGATATTGATCCAAAGATAGACATGTCCACATTGCTTATTATAGAGGGCGACATTCAATCCAAAAAGTTGTGTCCACAGTAGCTCACAGTCAATGGCTTAACTGTGTAATCCCCATAGGGAAATACAAAAATTTGAAATTTGGACACCAGAAACTTGACGACGTAGTCTAAAAAGTGCTGGTACTTTATCCTTGATACAGAAGTCAGCATGCAGTGAAAGTTAGATTTCATAAAATAAAATCGCCTTTGTGTAAAATGGATCATCGTGGTAAAAAATGGTGCATTACATGCTTTTTTTTGTACAGTAAGTCAGTGTAAGGCATTGTCAATGATGGGCGCAGAAAAGTGCATTTTTTTAAAAACAGACATTTGCCCATAACTTCGCTAATTTTTGACCTACAGACATGGTTGACCCCTCATTTTTTAAGTTAAATAATCACCTTTTTAAACAAAATAATTTCAATGTGAAATATCCTACTTGAAAATTTTGTGAACATGCCTACCAAAGAGCCTACATTGTAGGTGGGGTTTAGTTCATCACAATGAATAGGATGAATGAGAAATGCCTGAAGAAATGCTAACGCCATGTTTCTCCCAATTTCTTAGTAATGAAAACAATGGATGGCAATGGTCCATGATTGTTCCTACTTTGACCACTTGCTCATCTTGGAAACTGAATCTGATGAATAATAATTATCAATATGATTGGCTAATAAAGACAATGCCCCTTACTTTTGAGAATCCTAATTGGCTAAAAGCTTTATTTTAGGGTGAACTATTATTAATACAAAAGTTTTCAACATTTCAAAAGTTGAGAGTACTCATGATACTCAGACTAGTGGAATCAAGATGTAACTCACTCAGACACAAGAGATAATGTAGTTTGGTTTAAGCAGGAATCTGGAAAATACTATGAACCCGTGCAGATGAAGAAAAAGCCGTAAAAATGATTTATGAATAAAGTATTGCTGCCTCGCAGAAACCTACAACACGCTTCCAGTGCCTTGTTCTACTACAAACACTTGTGCTAAGTTAAGAAATACCGCTCAGACTGCCTTACACCATCACAAATCAGTTCGGGGCACTCGTAATTCACGGACGTCTCTGATTTCAAAGACGGGTCAGTGATTTCACATACGGGGGTCTGTGATATCACATACGTTGAGCTTTGTTGACAGCTGGGCACACGAAGCTGAGTGTATTAGAATAAGCTTTCCTATGTTTAGCAAATATCTACCTGTGCAAAAATTATATCTAACTGCAAATTCTGACAAATGGTCCCAGAACACACTTAGATTGCAATGGCCAAAATCAAATGTTTTAAAGTAAAAAAATCCCAAGAGTACCCAAGCCTGCGCTCTAATTCATGAATTGGATAGTAAAATTAGCAGGCACTCAACTTGGGCTATCTACAACCCTGATAAAGGCCTACTCACAAAATTATTCCCACTGCGCTGGCACGTTCACCAAAATTACTAATGTCGTTTGCGACTGGGTTTTGAAACTAGGAGTATGTGATTTATGAGACGTCTCTGAAATATGATACTGTTATGTGACATGACGCTTCAAGAGTATTTGATATCAGAGACGTCCGTGAATTATGAGTGGCCCCGAACTGAAATTGTTATAAACCAGAATCCAAAGGCACTGTTCTCAGGGTAAAGAAAGTATTACGCATTTGCCTACCAGTGCAGGATGGTACTTCAGGAGACCACTGTCCATTATCCATACATGTCACTGTGAGTGATTGTCCATCAGCTTCACTGTCAAATCCAAACCCTTCACTACATTGGAGTATCCGGACGGCGCCAACGTGTAAACCGGATCCTGCAAGTTTCCGTGCATTTGTAGGTATATCAAAATCCTGACATTCGTTCGCTACATAGAAAATAAGAAAATAGCTGCTGCTCAGACATTGCTATGGAAACATCAACATTGGATAATATACTATACTTTGTTGAAATATAAACAAGGAGAATCATGACAACATGGATATAGTGGCAGCACCAAAAAAAAATGGGGGGGGGGCATGGGGAGGCAAAGTGAAATTCAAGGGAGGGGCAAAAATCAACAAATTTTGCACAAAATGTTGAATTTGTCATAATTTTGGGTTTTTACTGGGGACAGAGGTCCTGACTGGGGTGGAATTTCCCCCATGACTCCCTGGCACTGCTACTGCATGGATTTATAGAGTGGTGTGTACACAGTTGGGTGTAGCACCTATGCCTTGTGTGACTGGTGTGCGCTTACATGAATTTAAGCTTGCATTACATTTTGTTACCTGGAGAGATTTGATCATGTCTAACCTCCTTTTTCAACCAAATCGATGGTAATAACTCTTGTAGTGAGGGATTAACATTAATTTAACCAAAAATTGCCTCAGGCAAATCTCACTTCCTGGGAACCAAATACCACACAAGGTCATTTTTATATGTAACTCATTCACCCATTTGTGTTATATACTGCCTCTAGCTATAATGACATCCTTATGATCTGGTCAACTCATTGACAGATACGAACCTCCGGGTAGTGAAACATAATGTGAGTAGGATGGGACTTTACTGACACATGCAGTAACAAAAACCAAATAATTTTCCCCACTTATAGCTAGGTTGAACAAAGTGATTAAGTTTGATACATATATTCCCTGTACCAGGGTATAAGGACAAAATGAATTAATGCTCTGCGTGCTAGCCATGCGCGTCAACGGAAAAAGTTCAAATTTTGAAATATTTTCTCAAAATATCAAGAGCTATCTTAAGAACTACTGAACCAATACCAGGCTTGTTTGTACTCATTTTAATGCATTTTTCATGCTGATTCCAAATATGGTCATGAAAATTTACACTTCTGCAATTTTTGAATTTTGAATTTTTTTTTAAACATGTCGTCTGCAGTTGACACCCGCGTGAAGAGAATTAAAACATTTTAATCATCTTTCAGGATCTTTCTCTCTAATAAAATAGGGCAAAATTTAATAGGAAAATCACCTAGAAATCAGTTGATGCCTAAACGAAATTAAAATTATGTAATTTAGTCCTAGAATATAAAAACAGTTATCTTCATGATATTTCTGGATAACAATTCAGTTTGCAATAAATAGATATATTACCTTGTGTCTTTTGAACTCATAATAATTGATTACTACATGTGATGATGTGAATCTCATTTTTGAACTGCTTAAAATCTAGGTAGCGGACAAACCAAAAGATTGATGACATGCTATAAACAAAACTAGTTTCATTGGAAGGCTCAGTGACAATTCCTCCCTCCTTGCCTAAAACATAATTGTGGAATGTTGATAATTTAATACCTGAGTGGAAGAAGGGCCTAACTCCATCAAAACTGTTTTGAGATTTTAAGAAAAAACTTATGATTTGGAAAAGTTTTATAGACAGAATGTTTTCATCTTCAGGGGACCTTTAATACATGAACATACAGTATTACATACATTTGAAATCATATATGATGTTTCCATGGCAACGGTACAGGTCTTAATATATAAGCTGGAGTTGGGCCCGTCTTCTACTAATATACTGCAAGTGCAAATTCCGTAAGCAGATGTGTTATAAATAGCTACAGAAATTATCCATTAACTGCACAAGTAGAAGCATGTAATGTTAGCAATAAAGTTTATTGCAGTGAAAAGCTGATTTCTGGATGAACAAAATTCCTCTTTAACCCAATATTTGTGGAAGAAGGGCCATGGAGCCTGGCCTTTCTTCCATGAAAACCATGATTAAGTGA
This sequence comes from Amphiura filiformis, assembly GCF_039555335.1. NCBI lineage: Eukaryota > Metazoa > Echinodermata > Ophiuroidea > Amphilepidida > Amphiuridae > Amphiura > Amphiura filiformis. The sequence continues at coordinate 46,940,166 of NC_092645.1, forward strand.
ACGTGGAAGACTATTTAGAGAGTGGATTTTGGCTCATCTTTCACACACAAGGAAGAACAGTCTGCTGGCAATAAAATGCTGGGTCTAACTCGTTTTTGATATAAAATTGGATCGGTTGAGCCCATATTTATTGGTCGAGCTATGAGTTTTAAAATATTGGCCGAGACGTAGTCGAGTTTAATATTTTACAACTCATAGCGAGACCAATAAATATTGGGCGTAAAGCATCCAATTTTATCATTATTATGTTTTGGATCCAATATTATCACAACTTGGATCCATCAAAACATAATAATGTAAAAAATTGGAGTTGGCCTTTCTTCCACTCAGGTATTCAATTATATCGTTATGAATTCGGCAGAGTGACGAATCAAGAATTTTGAGCAAATTGAGTTTTTGTATGCTTATCAGTACGACAGCAACTTAGCTCACTTCCGGTAATTTTTACCGGCGTGACCTCTGCTGTTACGTAACACAATGTTGAAAATCAGGTGGCAAATACGGTTTTTCAGAAAACATCAAAAAATGGAATATACGAGTCGTTTCTACCTTCATTTCCATATTGAGCCCATAGATAAGATATGAAACATGAGTATAAGGCAAAGAATAACGTGTAAATGTTGAATTATTGTGGAAAAAATTAATGCTTTTGGTGCGAGAAGTAGCATAAAAAATGAGAGAAAATGCATGTCACGATCACTAAAATGGTTATATATCTACGGCTTTCAGGAAACGCCGGTTTAATGCTTTTCTGTTATGATAAACATTAACTAACCAGAGCTTGTATTAAATTTTCAGCGAAAATGAGCGGTGGAACAACCTAGTCGTAGGTTGAAAAGTTGCGTTCTTTGAGGTCTCGTGTCTTAGCGCACGTTGCAAGTGTCACGATACTTCACGAAATGGATCCCAGCCGGCGCTATGCATGTTATATTGATTAATATAGCAAATAAATATGTCTATTGTTATATATTTTATTAATGCAAAATACTATATTGTGTAATAAAATATTGTAGTCGTCAAAGAAGGTAGTATTATCTCATTTAACTGAAGTACAAGCAGTTTTGAAGAAATTGTTGTTGAGTGAGATACATGAACATGATGAGCGAGATATAACACAGCAAAAAAGAACCCACAAGAATCAGAACAAGATCGATGGCTTAGTGGACAGAGCGAAGGTTTGCAGTGCGGAAGGTTGAGAGTTCGATTCCCATGATATCTTATCGATGATGTGGAATTTTTCAGTTCGTTTTTCTTTCCTTTTTTCCTCTCCCTTTTGTCTTTAATAATATAGGCCTAATGAATGTCAGATTGAAGGCCCACTTTTTTCATGATTTATTTCTTGTTCATGTTTAGGCCTAATCCTACATTCGAGTTGATATCTTTTTTAAAAATGCATTTAAGTTCAGTAGCTTTCAATATGAGCATGTCAAACTTAAGTAATTTTTAAAAGTTCAAGAATATATATAGGCCTATCAAATAAAGGAACGTCAACACAGATTTTCACGATTTTTTAATTGCACTAGACCCTCCCTATCGGCAACATATTTTATGAGCTATTATGCATACATATCAAATCATGAGATGCACGAATTTCAAACCTAATATTTTGGCATATTTGTAATTTTTACACAATGTCCAACTTACACCTTGGATTACACCTAATTGGAATCAGCCAAGTTCGTTGTCTATAGATAGAGCAATTAACTTTGATGTAGTGGTCAAGATATTAAGTGTTTTCTTTCATTTTTATCTCACTACTTCTGCTTCAAATGTAACGTGAAAACCTTCATGACAGTTATTTACTAAATCTGATATTGTTATAATTTTTGGAATAACAAAACTTCAAATTTGCCCGAAATCGTATATTATGGCCTTAATAAAAATATGAAAAATAGGATTTAAAAATATGAGTTAAAATCAAATAAAAAATCAAAGAGAGGTGCTATCGGGGTTCGAACCAAGATCGACTTTCCAAATATGTGTATTTTACCACTAAGCCATACCAGAGATATGATAGATTATGTGCCAATAATAGCAATGTTATTCCCACTCAGTGGCTCACTCATGTATTCTATTTCTGGAATGAATTAACACCGTCCAAATAATGTAACACAAACCTTTATGCTGACTTTTAAAATTGTTTGACCGTTGTGAGTATTATTTTCAAGTTAAATAACCAACAATGGACAATTGACAATGAAAGTTTCTGTGCAGGAAAAACATCGGCCGTACAATATATGGCGTGACAGTAGTCACGCACAAAGATAAACATTTAACCATGTTCAATATGCGACTAGAAATATACCCCAACCAAAAATCACGAAATTTTCAGGCAAGCTAGCTTTAGTTATTCTATAACATGACACCCATTTTTGATTCCGGCGCTTTTTCTTGCTTGATGATATGAACATTTTTGTGTTCGTGACATAAAATTTTTCTCATTTTCCGAGCTACTTTGGACATGTTCAAGCTTCTTTTTTTCTCATTTAATTCAACTTCTACACGTTATTTGTTGCTTTACACAAATGTTTGATATCTTATCTGTGGTCAGGGTACATAAATGGAGCAATATCGACCCGTGTCTTCCATTTCTGGAGCTATTTTGATAAAAAGCGTTTGCCGGCTAAAATTTCAACATTGTGTTACGTAACCCGTGTTCACCAACCCGTATAAATTTTCTGTCGAACAAAAGAGGTCACGAAGTTGCTGTCGTACTGTTATGATTATGTTTCAAGTTATCTTTTATTTCCACCAAAAATTAATGGTAAATCTTACTCACCGACGTAGTTATTGAAAATTTGATTTGGACGAATCACGCCTAAGTGCGATAAATGAAATCGGCAGAGAGCCGAATTGTATACTTTATCTATGACTATAGTGTTGTATATAGCGGGAAACCCCGAATTTTCTATATTACATGTTCTATACTAATATATTTGATACCAACGTATAGCTGTAGGTATCTTCTATCCAGTGATACCAAAATAAGGACAAACATTCCCCACATGATATTGCTGTGGTTTAATAATGTGAATGCGCTCCCGTGAAATCAGAAAATCCAGGAAAATCATACGCAAAATATAGGCCAATATTGTTATTTTTGCTTTAAAATCTTCGAGTTTTTGCTAAATATTACAGGGATGACTATTTATAACTTATATAGCAAGTTAAGTCTACATAGCTTTAGGACAACCAGTAATTTCTACACAAAAGCCCCAAATCAAGAATGCGTGCTATGGTTTACACGTAGTTGAATGCGTATTCGACCTCTCTCTGCGCAGTGGTAGAGACATTTTGGGTACAGCATAAAGCCCATTAAAATGCGTCTTGAGGGATATATCGATTATTTCAGAACATGCAAGTTTTGTAAATAATTCGTGTACATTCACTTCTATAATATACATTTTAAATGAGTGCTCACGTTATATTCAATTTTCAGTTTCTTATTGAATTGTAACAAGCATTTGCAAAGCTACATTTTGAAGAAAGCTCCATTGAAATTGGACAACCAGTTCAAAAGATATGAACAGTTTATAATTGCCAAAACAATAGGAAACAAAAGTAGATATTTCCTTTTTTGGCTATATCTTAAAATTCCGACTTCCGACTGATTTTGCTTGATCACATCACATAATTGTAGCATAGTAATGTTTCATATAGATCTCATACAAGGGTGTACTGTACACCAAGAAGTACCAACATCAAGCTTCAAATATAATTCTTCTTCAATGGGTGCGTCTTGTAAAGAATTCACGTAATTTGATTGATTTTCTGGTGTATAATATCTCACATTAGTTGATAGTGATATTAGTCAGGGCGCGCGCTGCCACGCAACGGCGGCACGCTTGTTGCTCCTCAATGATCGCGCGATAATGCGTTCGTGTGATACACATGCGAGAACTAAAAAGCGATTCGGCGGCTTAGATGTTCGTGATGGTTTCGTTCATTTAAAACAACGGGGATGTCCTCACAAAAGTAACTTAATTTTTTTCTGAAAAAAAGCAGTTTTTCTCGCAAAAATTACATTAAACTGAATAAGAATGAGAATAAAGATAGGATTTTGTCTTTTGCCTATCAATATCGTGTCATAATGGATGGGCTGGCCAATATTTTTATCGTAGTTGCGCCGGCATCCACTACTCAAAATATTGGCCAGCCCATCCATTATGACACGATATTGGATAGGCAAAAGACAAAATCCTAACTTTTATTCTCTAAGTACATACATAGGCAAGTTGGTATTTCCGCTGACCATCCATCATGATTGCAAGTTAGTGAAGATTGTCCCTCTAAGGTCCCAGCTGGACAAGAAAACGTAACCACTCGTGTCAAGCGGAAATCAGTTCCAGTCACGACTCCATTGAAATGGCTTGGGTCTTCACAGCGAACATCTGCAATATAACATAGTATCGGCTGGGTGGCTAGCATTATATTATTATTGTATCTTATGCATTATACTAGCTGGGGAAAATATATGTGAGACAATATTTTTCTGCAGGTATCAAAATGTTTCCTTTTACAAATGTATATAATTTGTTGTAATGTTGAATTGTGTTATGATCTATACCAATAAATTTGATTGTGAGAGATGAGCATACAAGTACAAAAAATGTAGAAACAAGAATAAAAATTATCTCCAAAATGACACTAAAACACAAATGCATGATGGAATGCATGATTAAAGTACCAAAAATGTATGAAAAAGAAAATTTCATCAAAACAGCCCTAAAAATTTTGACTAAATCTGTGCAAATCTGGATTATGGTCTGAAACATTGATGATGATGAATGAATATTTTTGGCCATTTTTTTACGTTTGCAATTATGTAAACAATGTAAAAAATAAGCACCCACCCAAAATGACTTAGTTAAGCGCACTGGGCGGTTAATGAATATTTTAAAAGATAAATTGTAGGTCTCGACAATCTAGACAAGTACACATCCCCTCAAAACATCCTATCCCTTCAAGTGAATGATCCCAGGGTTGGTTGGACGGACTATAATATGAAAGTTCTACACATTCCACAAAAGATAATTATAAGAACAAATTTTAAATCTGATTTGGCCACATTTCAATTAAAAAACAACTGAAAACACACTTTTAATGTTGCAGAAGCAGCAGAATGCACTTCAAAAAGTATTGTATTCCCATTTTTGTAGAAGTAAAAGTTTTCAAACAATGACTTACCTCTTACCTGTATATTCACTGATATTTCTTTCCTGTCATGGCTACAAGTAAACACCCCAGAATCTCTTGGCTGTGGGGCTCCAAGGTTATACATTTCATACGATTCCCGAGTTTTTCCATAATGGCCTCGTCTAGGTTGAATCCGTGTTATATGTGGCGCAGTTAAAGAAGGATAGCTATTTGAGCGTACTTTACACAAAATTTTGGCAGGACCATGATGTGCTTGTAAAACAATAGTTCCATTGTTATAAACCTGATTGAATTTTCTCCCCCGTAAGAGAATCTCTGCAGCAACTGGATCTGAAAAGAAGACAGAGGTAAAGAACTACATTATGGTTTGGGTTACAACATTGATTTGAAATGAAAATGTTACCTACGTGTATTATAAATACAAACACCATTATACATGAACCACACATTCCTTGTTTAATAAGACAGAAAGTTGCCAAGGCCAGCTGAATCATTCAACCTGAGTTAAAAAGAAGTTGACTGAGATTTGCATTTTTTTTTTGTGAGGAATCCATACATGGATAATCAAAATTGTCATTACTGTTAGAAAGGCTATACCATAAGCTAGGGCTTCACAATTTTCTTTCCCGTGACCCAAATTTCATAAGAAAAATATGACATGACCCACAGCTAAATACAAATGTTGTTACTTGCAACTGCTGAAACTTATCAGTGGCGTATAGGGCAAAATTTCCTCAGTGGACACAATTCCCAAGTCCTCCCACTGACCATAAGGGAGCACGGTGGCCTAGCGGAATGGGCACTGACTCATAATCAGAAGGTTGTGGGTTCGAGCCCGGCAACGCCATTGTGTTGTGCCCTTGAGTAAGGCACTTTATCTCGATTACTCCTCTCCACCCAGGTGTTTAAATGGGTACCGGCATTCTTAAATGCTGGGAAGGTAACAAACTCGCTGTAGAGGAGGTGTAGCGATCCCCTATATAGCAACATTTATACATGGAGGAGTCTGGCCCAATCGCCAATGAAAGAGAGATGGGCACTCCGATCACTGTTTATACAGGATCGTCTCCTTTACCTTTTTTTACTTACCCACTGACCGGGTCCCAGAATGACTTTTCTGGGACAAATGCGCATGAGGTGCGCAAAAATGTGCAATTTTAATGTGAAAATGTATTATGTGACCAATACTATGGTACCCTGCACTTTATCGTGCGGAGGCATACTTAAAAAATTTCTGGCAAATCCGCGCACCACCCAAAAAGGTTTTCAAGAAAACCCCCCCCCCAAAAAAAATAATAACTAGAGTCAACAGACGCTGAATACAAGCCGCAATTTGACCCCTATAACTTGACCCCTGGGTTACGGATGGGGTCAACTGCTCTTGCACTGTGCTTAGGATGTCATAAGAAATATTCCTGGTGAATTTCAGCTTAATCGGAACTTATACATGGATTTTGATTTTTGAAAATTTTTGATTGACCTTTTGACCCCTTTATTGACCTTTGACCTCAATGTAAAAAAAAAAACCTTATGTACACCGACAAAATGCATTGTTCCAATTTTAATTAAAAAATTCTAACATGTTCAGTTCTTGAGATAAAAATTCTTGAAGTTATTCAGCTAAAACAGGAAGTGACCCTTAATGACCTTTGACCCCCAAAATAAAAATACCATGCATACATCAGGGAACACTAATTCATGTATGTTGGTTATATTATTCTGGTCTGTTTACATTTTGAGATAAAATTTTTTTTAACTTTTTGGTTTTTGACCGGAAGTAACCCCTTAATGACCTTTGACCCCAAACTTGTAGGCATCCTAAAGACCCTGGCTAGTAGCAATGCATGTGTGCTAATGGCGACTCTCTGCTATATATTTTGTAAAGACAGTGATTTTTTGAATATTTTTAGCTTTCAGACGGGAAATGACCCCCTTAATGACCTTTGACCTCAATTCTTTTTAGGAAGTTTTAAGCACGGCCACATGTTGATTCATATGCATGAGTCACATGATCATTGCATGAAATTTGTGGAAGGAGTAGCATTTTTGTGAAATCACATTTTTGACCATTATAGCTAGGTCAAAGGTCAGCGAGGTCAAAGTCAAATGGAAGGTTTGGCCTAGCCCAATGGTCATTTGGGTCAACTTTGGTTGAAATCTGTCAATCCCTTGCGGAGCTACATGCAGTTGATTGCGGTTGCCAGAAGAAAGAAAGAAAGAAAGAAGAAGAAGAAGAAGAAGAAAGAATTGAGAAGAGACAGAACAAGCCGACATCCGTCGTCGGCTTGTAAAAACCAGTATATATCCATCTGCAGTAAGTGATACAGTTTGGGGTTTGTGCCCCCATCTGTAACAGGTGCCATGGTATCGACAGTTTGTAGGTACGCAAATTGTGATCCATTGGTGTATTTCTCCACATGCCAGAAAAGTTTTGTGTATGTATGTTGACAGTCTACTTACCGCATCGTGGTTGCTGCCCAGTCCATCCACTTGTTGTGCACTCACGCCGAATACTCGCAGCTGGTGTAAATTTCCATTTTCCTGGATCCTGACATCTTGAAATTATGAAAGTTCCTATTGGATACTCGCGTCTGTTGTCCTCCTGTAACTCAATGGTGTCATTTATGTATTGAAATACAGCTGTTGATGATCTACCTGGACGTGTGCAAGCTGTAATGTGCATAGTGAAAAGTGAAATAGGAAACATACTTATAATTTAGCTTCCAATATTTGATTTGTTCCATATGGTATATTGGCCATATAGCGCAGCAGTGGACAGTGCATTATATTTTAATAAAATGTCTGTACTATAACTTATTAGAGGTATGAGTTGGGTTTTTTTTTTGTGATAATATTGTTTTTATCACTTGTCGCATACTGTGAACAAGAATGCCTATTATGCACTATGCATGTCCTGGCTACATGCTAACTGTACATGCTAACCCTGTATGCCGCCCTCTTTTGAATACTTATCATCTGATCTCCGTTAAAAAAATTGACATGCTGCCCTCTATCATGTATAGCATTGATCCCTTATTCTCAAATTCAAAAGTAATGAATGCGTAAAATGAATTTACCGAAAGCCGAATGCCAAATTCATAACGATATATAAACTCAACTCCACGTTATTTGCACAATTGACTATCATATAAGATGTCTTTCATGTAGTATTCAGTATTCAGTATTGAAATAAACTTGAGCGTAAAAATTAAAAAGATATGAAATTTTTCATGACAACTGACTAATTTGTTCTGGTTCATTCATTTGTTTATTTTCATATATACAAATATACAACAGGTTAGGTTAAAGTGGAAGCCCCACTAGCACTTTTGATTCAAGTTCCTTAGGGAATTAGTCAAGGTTAAAATTTATCCATGTAAATTCTGTTCTGTCTGTCATCAAAGTAAGTCAGTTCTTCTGTGGCGAACTGGCCAAGCGGGGCTTCCTCTTTAAGATAGGTTAAGGAGCAAGAAATCAACCATAGGTCTTACTTGTTTTGATGCAAGACTGCTGCAAACTCACACTCCAGTCTCCATCTTCACATCTACTGCTAAAAATTCTGTTATCATCACAGTAGAGGTTAACCATAGCCATATGTGGTAAACTAGTACCTTGATATAGTAGTTGTCTATTTGAGGTACTATACAAGTACACATTACCGTCGTCAACTTGCGGCACATAGCACCGTCTGTTTGCTGTAAAAAAGGCAAAGGGATGGAAGAATAAGCCCCAACTAGTAAAAATATGAAGAATAACTGTGATTATTTGAATAATTGTGGATGGAAAAAAAAGTGATTACCATGTTGCTTTTAAATAACACACAAACGTGTGAAATTCTGCCATATTATACAATACAACTGGTCTAAAAAAATTTACATCCTAGAATCCTCTTACATTTTAGGGGTTTTCAAGAAATTTCTGTATTTCAGGAAGTAAATATAATGTTATTTCGGGATATGGATCTTTAGGGGGGAAATTACATACTGATTTTGGATTTTTTTCAGGGTTTCAGTTGCTCATATAATAGCTGGCACTTCCATAATAGCATAGAAGTATTTTCCTACATATCACATTTTTTAGACATTCTTAACTTTATTCACATTGTTTATGATAAAATAAAACATGCATATAATTATCTTGAGTAAATTGTTCTGCATTGAGAGAGCGATTCTCTTTGCAACCACTGTAATTTTAACAGGCTTTGGGTCAGAGGATTTGCCTTATTCCTAAACATTGGTCATATCACTGCCTGATTATGACAACAAGTTTTAACATCACATTTTAAAGCAGTTTGAATACTTCTGGTGAACTTAACAAGCCTATATATTCCACTTTTGGGCATGATATAGCAAAAGGTTCTGTCACTGTAAGTGAAGCAAATTCTAAGTGTACATGCTTTAGACTTTTGAAGATAATTTCAAGTGGAAAGTTGCCAAAGGACAGGTATGAGCATGACCTGACCCTTAGATAACTCACCCCCCCACCCCCAAAAGTGTTTTTGATTTCTTAATCTGGATTTAAGATTTACAAGACCTAATGAACTACAATATAACATTTGTGAGATGCAAAGTAGTTTCCAGACAATTTTAAAGCTGAAATACTATCACAAGTCGCAAAGGGTAAGAGCATTGATCTGCCCAGTAAGTCGGAGCCTTCAGGCCATATTTTTCCAGCTTTGGTAATTTTGCTTAAAAATAGTTTATTTATGCAGGTAATATAGGAAATTAATCAAGTAAGCCACTGGTCACATTTATATTCCCATATGTATTGCAGGGGAAAATCATGCACATAGTAGAAAAATATATACTAAGAGTAACCCATTACAATGAACCTTGGGATCTCACATATTGAAACCATATGCCTTTCCCTCTAAGTGTCTGGTTATCTCGACCTAAAGGAGTATTTTGTGATTCTAGCATCCTCTTTTTATGATATTTTTCAGTAGATATCTGCGAAAAAAGCTTATTCCCAAAATTTCGGTTGATTGCGATTTTTGCGTTCGCGAGTTATGCATGATTATGTGTATTACACTGCTCCATAGACAATGTGTTGTAATTTCGTTCTGGTATACCAGAATGTAATTCAAATTTCACGATATTTTTGCTGAACGAATTAATCTGCAAGAAATTTTTTGTAAAACATTATGTAGCCAGAGGTTTCCATGCAGGGGTATAAAAATCACTATTTTTTTTGAGAAAAGTGGGGGATGATGCTGTGGATCACGAAATGCCCTATAGGGCTTCCTAAATTGTCTTGCAATAATAACTTCAATTTTCCAATAACAATAAACTAACCTGATTCCACCATACAGGTTGGAGGTGCAAAACTCCAACTTCCATCTGTACATTGAGAGAGTGCTTCACCGTTGACCTTATAGCCATCATCACATGTGTATTGAATAACTGCCCCTTCCCAAAATCCACGCTCTCGGACAAACTCATATCGTCCATGCGCTACTGAAGAAGGCTGTGGACAAGGTACTGTATAATAACAGAAAGATGCATTGATGATTGATGAATGTGAGAAAGTGACAAATCATAGAGTATTCACTTCAGATAAACGAACTCCCCCAGAAAAGAAAGAGAGCAAGGTATACCAACTTGATGTGGGGAAACAAAATACAGACTAGACAGTATGCAGAGGGGCCCAGGGGACAAAAACAACAAATGTAGGCATAGAAGTAGGTAAAGTTCGATAGCCAAAAATGACCAATTCCAAGCCCCACAGAAGTGTTAAACCTGCAAAAACAACAGCGATCAATAGGAATACAAAAGTGCACTGGAACAAGTGATGAAAATCACTATGCACATAAGCAGACATAGAGAGCCAAACAACCAATGTGGGTACAGGCAAAGTTCCATGGCCAAAAATTGCCAATTAGCCCACAAGTGTCAGGAAAACAGTACAAAAGTGTACAAATATTGAAAATCACTGTGCACATAAGCAGACCAAACAGACAACAACAAAAAACGATGTTTCGAGCAGATAAACTGCTCTTCTTCAAAGACAGACAACAAAATATAAAATCAAACAGCGAAAACTACATGCTGCAGTTTAAAAACAAATTCAAAACTGAAGGCAAGTTCAAATAGAACTCGGTAGCAATTAAACACGACAACAAGCTCAGAGCAAAATAAGCTGTGTCTTTACTCTAGGAAAGCAAGTTTTACTCCCCCAGTTCAAACCATGTGATAACTTAATAACAAGTAAGGATTTTGCAGAAGATAATCTTTAACTTCATTTTACTGGGATACATCTATCTTTAAAAGTAAAAGGAGGCAAGTCATGGGACACAATATGATCCAATCAGGTCCAAGGAGGCACTTTTCAAAAATAGAGCTATTATCATCAACTTTATACAGAGTAATGGAGCTATTGCTAAAATCCTTATATAACAAGTAGTGGACCTTTGTTCCACAAGGCAGGTGGACACAGTTCCAAATATGCTAATAAAATAAAATGTTACTGGAAACGGACATCATGCTCAATGCACATCACAACATACAGCAACCTGGCATGAAATTGGCATTAACATCACTTATAGTGTATGTAATTGGTGTAAAAATTGCTCAGAATGTGGTAAAAGCATGAAACTTGGCACAAGTACTCGTAACAACATTACAAACATTTTCAGGGGTAGTGCCAATTTGAATTATGTGTTCCTTAGCAACGGTTGCTAGGCAACATATTTTGCATAGAAACCAGCATATACGGCGTTCAGAGAACACATTATATGGCAGGTGCTCCTGTATTGTTATGCCTAACATATCAATCTTCATGTTAACATGCATTTGGAGTACTTTTAATAGGGGTTTACCGTTACTAGACACAATTTTCCTTAGCAACCAGTACAAATTAACATATTTCCCAAGCAACCAGTGCAACAGTATGATTGGTTTTAATGTGTATAATTAACATCTCCATTTATATTGTGATAGTTGCTAGGTACACAAGGATCTTAATCAGGATTAGACAAGCAATAGATGCCTCAGTCAACCAGTGTTCAGCTGCTCAGATTATGTCCAACAGCATTAAGAGGCGGCGGAACAAGTGTGGGTACCACACGTCTATCACAGCAAAGATCGGGCAACACCACTACCGGTCTATCTGGGACTTAAGGCACATGCACTGACCAGGGCAAAGAAGATATAGTCGGTAGCCTTTACACTCTTGGTATATCAGCCTAATATGGTCGTGCCATGGGGCAATAATGTCTGTGAGTACTATCACCAGTCTGTCTTAATGTGGAAGTGTAAATTTATCACAGCAGCGGCTGACAATATAGACCATAATCCAAGCTTAGCCACCTCCACAGTTTCATTTCACAGCACAAGCATCCTTGTTTCAGAATGTAACCAAATATGATGCCATGACTGATGACACCGGGAATGGTATCAGCCATCATATTACACCTCAGAAGGGGCAGAGAAAGGTGAAGGACTTTCTTATGATAAAGCCTAGCTACATGTCTACCTTCAAGAGATGTCTATGTTCCCCTTACTGCTGGTAACATGACATCATCCTGCAAGAATCTACATGTAAGTAAGGAGATGGAGAAAGAATATGTCTGGCTACGGCATGTTGAGAGCCTGCAGGAAGATGAAATATCCTCCGAGTCCAGCATATCTTGGGCAGCATAATCATGCCAGTCATCTACCAGAACCAAATATAAATGCAATGCTGCCCCTCTTTGCTTACGAAGCCGGTTCTCCTTCAATGTTGCGTCACTGATTTGATATGCCAACTCTGGTCAGACTCCAGTGATAACAAGCAACCTCTCTTTGCCAAAATGAAGCAGCTACAATGGTCTATGGACAATCTGTATGGCGAAGACAAGTTTGTACTGCTTCTTGGGGGACTGCACACAGAGATGACCGCCAACAAAGCCTTGGGCCACTGGTTGGAAGGTAGTTGCTGGGTGGACGCTCTACAAGAGGCAGAAATTGCATCCCATGTCGTCCATACCTGACATGCCCATCAAGTTACTGCTTGTGCATTACACATCCTCCTGAGGACAGCATACGATGTGTATTTGGACAACCTCCCCAAAGGTCCCCCAGAGAGTTTCAGCTGCCGGTGTACACGACGGAAGGATACGCATCCTCAGTACTGGTACACAACACTTGAGTTGAAGCTGCTAATGTTGGCATGTGTGCATTCTTTGCGCATATGAGACTTTGATCTGTATGTAGACACACTAACCAAGCTGACACATTGGTTCTTCAGTCTAAAACACACACACTATGCCCGATGGATGTCTGTTCATGTAAGAGATATGTGCATCCTCGACGCAACCCATCCTGATGTTGCTCAAGAATTCCGGAATGGCAAGTTCGTTCTGGCCAAGTCTCAGAGAAAATTCTCCTTGATCGCCATTGACCATGGTCATGAGCAAAATAACAGAGTGATGAAAGATGAAGGTGGCATAATTGGACTAAAACAGGATGCAGACGCTCTTTTGCGATAGGCTGTAGCTGGGCCAGAACTCATAGGCGTCATTTCTGAGTTTGAAGCATCCATTGTCGCAAAAAGCAAGAATGTCAGACAAACCACCATGAGCAAACGAATGCTACCCAGAGACTCTCCTCTCTTCTCAAGGCTGTATATTGCATGCCAGACAAGAGATGGTGACTTGGACAATTTTTTCAGTCACGAGAACCACCGGACCCATTTCCACCATCTATATCTTCATATGGGCAGCTTTGTTTGCCGTTGCCGAAGTCTTACCTTATGCATTGTCTTGAGCAACATGTGGAGACTACATTTAATGCAAGCCAAGAACTGATATTGTGAGCATCATGGACGGTGCGGTACTCGTCAGCATTCTGAAACCTATCAGATGCAAGACATTTGGTGACTACACAGCAAAGGTGTTTGTTCCTTACATCAAGAGGGAACAAAATCAGGCTCAAAGAGTAGACATTGTGTGGGACCAGTACTTCGACAACAGTCTAAAAGCACAATCCAGAGGAAGGCGTAGTACAGGACCAACTCAACGAAGACGTGTGGAGTTGTCTAGTCCCGTACCAAGGAACTGGAAACAGTTCGTCCGCTTTAACGACAACATGTCAGAGTTGTTCAAACTCCTAAACAGTGAACTTTTAACGAGTACAACTACAGAAAAGTCTCTCATTTGTTACCAATGGCGACACTGCACTCAGTGCCCCTGCTCGAGAAATGACCAACTTAGGTCCTTGCAACCATGAAGAAGCTGATTCCAGAATCATGGTTTACGTTGCAGATGCCATCATGCTGGGCTTTCAAAGGATCCTCGTTCGAACAGTAGATACTGACGTAGTTGTGCTTGCAGTAGCTGCTCTGCCGGCACAGCTAAGAAGAACAGAACTTTGGATTGAATTTGGTACTGGCATGAACTTCCGCTACATCCCTGCTCATGAGATATGTGCATCACTTGAACCACTGAAATCCGACACTTCTGGTGTTTCATACGTCAGGCTGCGACACTGTATCCTAATTTGCCCAAGTGGGAAAGAAGACTGCATGGAAAGTATGGGCATCACATGATGAATTCACTGCAACCTTCTATGAGCTGCACAATTCACCAGAGCAAATATCTGAAGAGACAGTCCTGTCTCTTTACTTCTCTATGACAGGACAGCAACATGCACCTCTATCAACGAAAGCTTCTCTTTACACACAAAGGGCGTCAGATGTCATCTCTTCCTCCCACCAGGGCTGCTTTACAGCAACATATTAGAAGAGCAGTCTTGCAAGGGGGCATATCTGGGCTAGTACTACGGTGCCATATTGTCAAATACCATCGCCTGCACTATTGACTGGGGTTAGACTTGTCCAGAACAGTGGATGCCCTTGTGGACACATTTGCCAGAAGCTAGAGTGTCCTGTCCAAAGTTGTTGAAGTGTGCATGTAGGAGCAGATGTAGAGATTGTAAATGTGTAAGAGCACTCTTAAAGAGCACTGTATATTGCACATGCAAGGGCGATCGTGATAACGCCTAATTAACAGTAGCAAAGGTCCGCAAACAGTCTTAAGGTGATATGAACTTGAAAATGACTGGATACTAAATTTTAATGTGCTGTCTTCAAGTATCAGCAGAATCTGTTTTGATCAGATGTGTGTTTCACACTATTGTTTCAACTAACTGCATGGCTGAAAGTTATTAATATTTTGCTCAATAGTATAGTTCCTGGTCAGTTACATAGATATGCCTTATTATATAGACTAATGTAGCTTTAAACGCTTGTTGCTAGGTAATGTGTTTGCCTAGCAACTGTTGTTAAGGCTTCTTTGGTCTTTAATGACCTTAGAATAGTCTATTTGATAGTTCTGATGTTCTGAAACATTAATATCAACCTTTCTAAATCATTTAAAATGGATTGGAAAGGTCCAATTAACTGGTTACTAAGGTAATTCCCTTCCTTAGCAACGGTTGCTAAGCAATACGTTGCTATTTTTGGCACTATCCCTGGAATGATCAGTAGAGCCCAAAGAACACATGTGCCAAGTTTGGTGCTTTTACCACATTCTGAGCAATTATGGCAATATATTGCACCAATTACATATACTATTAGCTTTTATATAGAAACCATAACACAAAGATCTAAATCTTCAAAATTTGGGGAAATGACTCATTTCTAGAAAATTACCAAAAATGGACTTTCGACCCCAAATTTGCAACCACTACTAAATATCTATATAATAAATATATACACAATGCTAACTAGAATGACATATTTCGTAATTAACACTGTGGCACAACAAAGGTTTGTAATTAATACAAATTCTCTGCATGCTAGCCACAGGCTTCTACATAGAAATTTTCTCAAAATATCAAGCGCTATCTCAAAAACCACTGAAGCAAAATAGTTAAAACTATTTTTGGTCACATGATACTCGTTTTACTAATTAATTAATGAAAGAGAGTATTGTCTATTACTTACATGGATTACACCTCCAAGTTGATACATCACCATAATACCATCTTCCTTGGTAACATGTATTATAGCCATTTGCATCCAATCTATAACCCGCCTCACATTTAAATGATACAGCTTGTCCATGAGGAACAATGTCGTTTGGCGAGAAGACATTGTTGACTACTTGAACATGTTCTGCAAGCTGTGGCACTGTACAAGAAGCTGAAAAGACAATGTTCACGAGAAGTGAATCTCATATAACTTAGTATTCAGACAATTCTAGACTGTTAATATCATTATTTTTTATGTATTATTAATTACAAGCTGAATTGCCCAAGTAGAAAAAAATAAGAGTGTTTTTCCAAAACTAGCTCAGATCACCAACCAAATTTCAAAAGCAATTATAGGTTATCGATCAAAACAGTTCTCAAACCACAAGTGTCGCCGGCTTTCACAATTTCCTTGGTGGAAGCATGTAAGTTGTATTTTTAATGAATTAAAATGATCCACAGATCCAATCTTTACTATTTTGACCTCAGATGACCATAAATGACCTTGAAATAGCATTCCAAAAGGTGGGCACACATGTTGATTATTCCTGCAAAGTTGACTGAAATTGACCCTGGATGACCTTGAAATACATTTAAGCTGCAAACTTGTTAATTGACCTTTTTAATTCCCATAAACCTTTGCGGGTAAACACAAGAAATCATCATTTGACTTCACCCTGACGTGCAAATCATTTAGCGAACATTGTTACTGCGCATTTCAAAGCCGTGAACTGCACAGCAAGGATGTGCGCATCGGCGTGACAACATCACAGGTCTACCCGCAAACTTGGCGCAATTGGAATTTACCAAAAAGGTCCATTTCTTGCACCATGTTTCATGAAAAGATACACACAAGCATTATATATACAAATAAATTAGACTATGGTGTACTCTATATCATCAGGTGACACAAAAATTATTTTGTTTCTTTCCAGAAATTGCGGAATTTATTCACAATAGTGTAATTTACTATTTCCCAGCCCACCAAAATAAATCACCTCATCCATTGATTTCTTTGTAAATGCTATTGAATAAAGAATAGTAACTCTTAATTCCAATTAGGTCAAACTTATGTATTATGACCGAGCTGTGTTTTATCAGGCAAAACAAAATAATATATTGGTTCTGTATTTTCCTGACATCGGGAGTTGTGATACACAGTGTTGACACCCTGTATTATAAATATTTTTCCATACTCCGTTGGTGAGCGACGGGCGATTGGTATGGTATTTCACCGAACGCAAGAAACGGAGTCCTATCTGATTGGCTAGAAATCGATCGCTAGATCGCTCAGTGGTAAAGTACAAACTCAAAATGTATTCAATTATATTGAAATCAATATTCTATTATTGATACAGATAAAAAAAGTTTACATTATGCATTTTGCTTTAGACTTGTGATTTAATATTCTATACAAGCACCTGGATCTTAGCTGAATGGGCTAAACGTGTTCCTTTATATAATTGTAATTCTCAAACAGTTAAATATATCACAATTTTGATGAACGATTTAAAAATTATTACGGATAAAATGCAGTAAAATATATCCACAGTAAACAGCAATCGCCGCTAATTAGTGTATTGCATTTCAAGTTAGTGTATTGGAAACAAAACCTGGGTTTTACCTGACAACAAATCGAACATCATATGGGATACTGAGCATGCGCAAATCGTAATAATGTGTAGAATAGAAACTCTGTGGTATTTCATATGATAGTCATATTGTGTAAATGGTATGCTTATCCTGAGTCGCTCCGCCTATCTCGAACAAAATCGCCATGCGTAGCTGTTGAAAAACGAGAGAATTCGCCGTACTATCACGGCAATTTTTGACTCAAAGATATAGGGATGATGACGCTGTGTGATACTTACCTAGAACGCAGGCACGCATGTAGTCTTGAGGCTTCAACTGTCCATATTTACACTTTATGTCTTCACTAGTTGATTTCTCATACCCATTATCACAACTGTATGCAATTATAGTGTCATGAGGGGCAGGAGATTGTGTGTATAATGTACCATAGTAAGGATCACCACTTAAAGAACAACCATCTGGAAATAAGACGTTAACAAGACTATAAAGTATAAGTATTACACTTGCCTGCAAGGGTCACATTTTGGTGAGAAAATTGTATTATTTTTTCTTTTAGGCCAAAAAAAAATAATGGTTTGTCTCAAAGCTCACGAGTTGTTTGAAAACAAATACGAAATGCGATTTTTTTTTTTTTTTTATTCCGATTTTTTCATGGTATTTGGAGAAAAAAATCTGATTTCCTTGATAAAAAAATTGTTTTTTTTGAAATAAAAAAAATTCTGCATTCCTTTTTTTCCAAATCTCATGATTTTACAAATGCGCAAGAGCTTTGAGACAAACCTTCTTTTTTTTTTGCCTTATCTAATAACAAAATTATATAATAATTATAATATATTTTTGAAACAGAAATAAATTTGAACTGCCATAACAAGTTACCTGTCCACCTCAAAGTTATTAAAAGTACATACATGTATGTGACACAATCTGGTCCATGGAGACCAAAGGAGGCATTTTTGAAAGTTGAGCTGCTATATTACCTTATTTTTATTTTATTTTTTTTGCGGATTTGGAGAGACCCTGGACCTACAGCCATTTGCCAAAATCTTTCATGGATGATTTAAAAAAAATATGGATAAAAAAATCACTGAAAAATTACAAGTTTGTATCCAAAAGGGGCAGATTTGTAACTTGTGTTCACTTCATAATTTATTAAAGATCTAACAATGCATTGGTTTCTATATCTTAAACAGATTCTGAAATTACCATAAGTTACATATTTTACCCCTTTTGGGTACAAACTTGTAATTTTTTGGTGATTTTCCCCCCACTTTTTTTAATCAACCACAAATGATTGCAACTTGGGTCTAGGTCAAGGGAGTCTCCCAATCCATAAAAAAATATTAAAATCACAAAATACAACCAAAATAAATAACTTTTTTTTTGGAGCCAAAAATATGTTAATTGCGCTGCAAATAAGGCAATTGCGTATTATTGTTCACAATCTTGAGAAAAGTAGAGTATACACTGGCAAAGTGATAATAATCGGATTAACTACCATAGCAATATGAAAAACTATACTTATGTTCATACCATAGCAATAGGTGAAAACCATTTTTGAATACATCGCGTTGCACTACAAGCAGGTTGCATTCATCACCTGTGTATGTCTGCAATCATAGATTGAATACAATACCGGTCTTTTCAAAGATACTAATCTTAGAGGTGCGAGTGATCAGCATGATATGGTTCAATGTAGAGGTACCGTGTGAACGTACCAGTGCAGTGCAGTATATTCAAAAATTGTTTTCACCTATTGCTATGGTAGTATATCCGATTATTACATCACTTCGCCAGCGTATAAGCTTGATTACACTTGCCTGGTTCACAACTTGGGTGATCAGCATAATACCATTGTCCTATACTTAAGCACATATTATCCCGATCTCTTTGAAGATGATATCTGTCATTACACCCATATATGATCTGTGTTCCGGTTTCAACAAATGCATTCGGACGATAATTATTAACATATCCATTCAATATACTTGGGACCACACAACCTGCAGAATTGAACAAGGAAATTAACAAAGTACATTCTTCCAACATGCAGTCATTCATAAATTCACTAGTTTCCAAAAATGTTCAAGAACTCAAATGGCACCAAGGGACACAAGCTTAATGCCCATAAAGGGCTACACATCTTAAATTCAAAATTCTGAGGCTTTTTTGCACTCTACACGCCAAATTTAGGTTCTACTAATGGGCAGTTGAGTAGTTGATTCTCATTTAATTGGCATGACAGGTCACAAAAACACCTCCGGTGCAGATGTATTCACAGAAAAATAACTTTTTGAGTTACTTGTTTTTCAGTTACAATTGCTCTATGTCTGTAGTGTTCAGATCTTTGATGGAAACTGATAGAGTTTTGTTTGCAAGAGGGACAAAGCTAAAGAAAACCAGCAAAGAAAAAAATCAAGAGTCTTTATCTTTTGGTCAAAATTTCTCAATGTTCTCCATTGCGGACTTCCTTTATTTTTTTTCGTTGCGGACGTACAAATTTAAATATTTCAATTTGTACATCCACAATAATGAAATGACATCATTTCTTAATACTGAACAGGGATGCAAAATCAAGACACCTCATGCAGAGAAAGTCAGTTATCAACTTTATTTAAAACCAAAAGAATACTAAACATGGTGATTAAAGATGGCAGGTTTAAGGAGTGAACATCCGCATCAATTTTCACATTTGTACATGGTAAAAAATAAATTTGGCGCTGAGCGCTGTTCCAAAAACACACCATTAATGTCAAAACAGTGCAAAATTTACCCCTTATTCCCAAAACGATGTCCGATGGCGAGAATCCGATCCTTTTTCCACGTGTTTATTAAAGCGGATGCGTAGCTCATATATATCTGAGTGGGTCCTCCGGGGCAAAAAATAATACTTCAACCAGTGCTGGGACATCACCACTTCTTAAAATTTTACAAAAAATGGCCCTCAACTCATAATAAGAGTCCAATACAAGAACCAACTGTAGAAATTCATACTTCAAAGCCTTAATGTACGATCTTTTTAAATTTTTAGATTTTTCTTTTTTTCTTCTAAAATGATAATATACAATCATTATGAAAGTTCCCAATACATTTGGACGCGAAAAACATTGGGAATTTGCAAAGAAACAACATCATAATCTTCACCTCTATCACTCGAAACATCTCGCACTATTTGGATTAGGACAGCGAGTGTGGCTTCAGAGTTAGTCTCCTCTGTTGACCAGTTTAGTTACGCTCCCTCCACATGTGGAGGGGCGTAATAACTAGTTTTGTACGAGACTACGGTTTGCGATCGTGGCCGACATAAAGTCATAATCTAAAAAAATTATGACTTTATGTCGGACCAACAGAAAATTGTCCCGTTTTACTATAAATACGACGAATTTGACAGCTTGCTCATAGATTTAAGTTAGAACATGTGTAAGTATTACAAATATGCCAAAAAATCGGTTTTGAAAAAAATAAAGGTAAATTCTGAAAAAAGATCGTACATTATGACTT
Organism: Amphiura filiformis; assembly: GCF_039555335.1. NCBI lineage: Eukaryota > Metazoa > Echinodermata > Ophiuroidea > Amphilepidida > Amphiuridae > Amphiura > Amphiura filiformis. Next base: position 46,961,363 of record NC_092645.1, read on the forward strand.
TAATAATCTATCTTCATGTATAACAGGTTATTTGAGATGATGACCGTCCTGTGATCTTGCTATTTGGTGACAAAAGCAGCTGGCTAATACCAAGGCCCAAAGTTCAAAGGATACCGTGTTCGTTTTTTGCTCGCTGGCGCGGATTGGCCGCATGGCGGCGTGGTGTTAGCGTCCAGAGGTCACTTTTGTGCCATACAGTGCTCATTAACCCTAGGTGCCCTATGTGTTGCCCACCCGCCCTATTAAAGAGCCTCCTATAGTGTCTTGAAGTATGTGGTTAGGATTTGACAATGCTTCAGATTTAGACAAGCCCTGGTTATAAAAGAAAAAAGAGACCCTAAGTGTCAATATAGCCACAAATGCTCTTTGCTAAAAATCCTACCCTTTTTCAACATTTTCATTAACTTGGATGGGTATATAGCACTTCTATGTGCAATTGATAAACCCCAGGAGTTGTTCCAGGGAGTTGTTCCCTTCTTAAAATTATACGGAGAGCATTCACCCCAGTAGCGCCTACACTGTAAAGACTATATACCTTCAACTGGTCCAGATCCATACACTTCAACCTCACACAACTGTAGTCGCTCTGTTTTACCAACCAGCTGAACACTCACATATCGAGCTACCGTCTGTGCTTCACAATTGAACTCAATAGGTATCCCGGCTCTGGCTTGTTGCCGTGTAACTGGGCTTCCACACTGTGTGTAGCTACTTAGTTCATCTGGGTTCCATGTTTTACTCACACGGACAACAGCACCTTCAATTCTGAATCCTTGGAAATAAACGAAGTAAAATATGAAATGAACCTTTATGTATGACTATATATTACATGTGTTTTTAAGCAAGTTCACCTGAAACGTTCAATGTATTTATGAAAACAAAGATTCTTTTACTATTCCAAGGACAAAAAGCTAGGAGTCCATACTTAAATGGAGTACAAATGTGTAGTGAAATTTAAAAAAAAAGTGTACAGGTAGTAGATAAGGCCTCTACTTCCCCTGTTGAAGGCTCCCATTTTGCAATGATTGATAAAAAGAATAACACAAATTGTGCACACATATAGAGTCAATTTGGGTAACCTCACCGTATAAGCGAATGTGCTCAATTGCAATATATATGGCTTCATGTACATGATATAGCAAACATAACCTTCAGGAGCTTTGAATGTTGTATCAACCTTTTTGCTACATTTCAACAACTTTAAAGTAGACATTTTCCAATTTTAACCAATCATGTGATTCTTTGGAATCGCTTTAGGAATATGTTTCCATTACCAGGCAAAAATGCTGCTTCACTGATATTTTTAAAAAAAGCGCAGTGATTTATAGTGCGCTACCCACAGGCACAACGCCTAGGCGTTGATCCACAAGCCTCAGCACACTTTACAGGTTGTCGCTGACCACTACGGCCCCACATCATTCCATAAACCATTAAACAACAAATCAGGGACTTTGCTGCTTAAGAGTGCACACCCTAGACATTCCACAAATAACCATCGCAACCAGGATCAGCTCCCCGAGTTTCGTATGGGTTACAACGAGACAAATTAGCAGTAAGTTCCTTGTCCAGGGGAATTTCAAGCTAACTCAATTTTCCACGAGAGCGTACTAGGCACCACCAGGGTTCGAACCCGCAACCTATCGCACCATAGTCGAACGCCTTATCGATTGAGCTAACTTGACTGCTCAAATATAATTTGTTCCATGGTAGTGAACATGACCCAATACACATAAACCCTATAAGTTCATTATTGTTTTTTAATTTTTTGTGAAATTCTGCTAAATGTCTCAAAATACAATGTACTTCCAATAATAATACTTACTACAATTGGGGCATGTGTCAGCATCATTGTATATCACCACATTTACATTGGTAATGCTGTAAAAATGGCCTAGATCAACTTGCCACCATGGCTCCTCAGAGTTAACTGTAGATGGAAATTTAACATTCAACAGTCAGTTGAGGAAAACAAAATCAATTAAGCTACGTACATTCAGAGATATTTCATTCAAAATTGTTTGCTTAACTGTTCCACAAAATTGACAAATACGCATGTAAAATAGTTTATATCTATTGCATTTTCAAGTAAGAGAGTACGGCCAAAATGGTTTGCTGAGCTCGGCTAAGCTTTGCTGCCTTCACTGAGGGTTCAGCTTTGCTAGAGCTTTCAATATTAACAAGAGAATATAGTATACCAGTTTGCTGATATGTATCAGAGCCGTCAGCAAAGCAGCAGTATTATTAGGTGTCAATTCAAGCATGATCGTTAAATAGATTTGATTGATTTTTGGTCGAAGCTGGTGTTGGAGCGGTGTGTGTAAATTCAGCGAAGCCTGCCAGTTTTCTACAGGCTTTTATGGGTTTGGCCTTTGATAAAAGCCGGGTACCCCTTTCGCAAGGATGTGTTACTTGAATGCAGCGAAGCTTGGCTGAGCTCTGAACCATTTTGGCTGTCCTCCCTACTTCTTGAAGTGTTCATTGCCCTATTGATAGCACATCTGCGTGCGTTTGTATTTTGATCATGATTTCCAAATTTGACTTCCATGTACATGTATGCTGTGAGTTCCAAGAAAACATCAAATTCAGATATAGGGTCCACAACTTATAAGTTCCCCCTAATACTTTTTAAAATAAGTCAAAAAAAATATTTTACTTGAAATGTAAAAATGTAAAAGGTATGTATAGCCCTATTTGTTTTACATGTGGGCCAATTTGTAGCGTCACACGTCATTGCGTTCCATCACAATGGTTAATGTATGCTGTGAGTTTCAAGAAACCATCAAATTCAGATACAGGGTCCACAACTTATAAGTTCCCACTAATACTTTTTAAAATATTTTACGAAATGTAAAAATGTAAAAAGGTATAGCGTCACACGTCATTACGTTCCATCACAATGGTTAATTGTGTAAGAAAAGAGGTTAAATTGTTTTAAAAGTTGCACCTGAGTGCATAGCAGTCAGGTTTTCTTTAACAAACACATGAATAGACCTGACTGACTGTATTGTTTGAGAGTTGAATCCTATGGAATCAGATGCAACTTTTAACACTGTTTAAAACGGTTTCTTTTTTTACACAATGAACCATTGTGACTGAACGCAATGATGTGTGATGCTATAATTTGGTCCGTATGTGTAAAACAAATAAGGCTACACATACCTTTTTACATGTTTGCATTTCTTCAAATATTTTTCGATTTATTCTAAAAAGTATTTAGGGGGGAACTTATAACTTGTGGACCCTATATTTGTCTCAATTGACATATACACACAATTTATGACTAATTCATTTTATTTACTATTATCTGTATACATTGTAAATATCTTCATTTTACATTGGAATTGTTCAAAAAGGACAAAAATTCTCATTTGAAATTACCATTCCAGATGCACTTGTTCAAATTAAGAGTCACTGATAATAAATTTGAATTCTTGATAAAACAGAAGATACTCATAACTGTAGAAAGAATCACAACTGGACCAAACTTAAGCACCTTTAAGTGTGAATGAGTAATAATGAACAACAAAAATCAAAATTGAGATTTGTCGACATAGACTCATTCCTCCTGATCGATCGCCCTACATACCGTTAAAGATTTGCCTAATGGTGAATATGGGCTCGACATAACTGGAAATTTAGGCACAAACTAAAAGCGCCCTCCCTTAAAATCCCACCAGCAAATAAAGACCTTGGGATTTTCAGAGGAAGGAGCTCTCTATTTGTACATGGAATGGGCTATTCCATTTATAATCCACACTACCCCTGTGAAGATTTTGGAAATATTTTCCACAGAGGGAGTCTGAATTTCAAATCGAATGAGCACATTAGGCAGCTCCATTTGAATTTCATACACCCTCTTGAGAAAGATTCAACCTGAATCTTCCCCAGAGAGAAAGTGAGTTTCAACTGGAGCTGCTGATGTGTTAATTCCATTTGAAATTCATACTCCCTCTGTGGAAGATACAGGGGTAATGTGGATTTCAACTGGAACAGCCCAATTTACACAATGGCAAAGGAGCCAATGTGGCCCATTTAGGCGAATCTTTACTGTATGTGTTATTGAAAAACAAATATATATTGTTTGCTCACCTGTATGTGTACAGCTGTTGCTCCCTGAAGTTGAAGCACGGACACCATCAACAGCTCTATCAGCTGATCTCCAACCAGCAGTAGAACTTTGAATTGTGTCTTTTCTTAGAGCGAGATCTAAAAAAAATTAAATGGATATTTGGAATAAGTTATTGCATTTTCGCGTAAATTTGTTACGTATGTTAACCCCATGAGAACTACCTGCCTATTGGTTAAAAACAGGTTTTCATTATTTATTGGACTAATCAGCAACATTGTTATAATAATTTCACCACACAAACAAAATGGGTGAATTGTTTGCAAAGCTCCACTCTGATTGGTGATTAAATTGAAGATATCATGTAATTGACCAATCAGAGGCAATGTTAGATCAGCAGGTAGTGCTCAGGGGGTTAAAGAAATCTCCTCATAATTTATCCTCAGTGGACCTTTATTGTTTCTGCTGTGGCTGGAAGACTTTACTTAAACTGTGTGATGGTCTATAACTTCTACTTGCTATTCTAAAATACTAGAGCATTACATTAAAAGATATGATTCTGCAAAATTTCGCCCACCTATCCATGAGTGATTAATTTCAATATTTGGTTCATGGGAATCTTGGGGAAGGACAAAACCTATACTGTGGTTTATTTGTTGATTTTAACCATACAGTTTTAAATTAAAAAACCAGGAATGAAAATCCACTTTTGACAAAAAGTCTTGAATAAGCCTGAAAAAACAGCATGAAAATGACCAACAGAATGGCCCTAAAACAGGCTGAGAAATTACAAACTGGACTACAAGCTCAAGCCTGAATTCAGGCAAAAGCCTAAAAACTTACATTTACTTTTACTTTTTAAGAGTATTTTAATTTAAAAAAAATCCTAATATCATTTACTGTAGTGCAGTGTTAGTGTACAATCCCATGGTTGCATATACTGCATTTGTTATTTGTCTTTCTTTGTCCTGTCCCCCACATCAAGTTGGTATACCTGGCTCAAATCTTTTTGAAGATATTATATTACTCCCAGATTGTTCACGAAATACGGAAAAATATCTACAGTCTAGTGCCGTTGGAATACAGCACCAGACCGTAGATTTTCCCGTATTTTGTGAGATCAAACAGGGGGTAACAATATTATCTTTTAGTGAACATGAATTCTATTATCTTCCAAGTTCTTTGTAAACTTTGCTGAAGGAATTTAGTTTGATAATCTTACTGAAAAGTAGGCCAGTTTCGTCCTTGCTATATTAGTGCAGCCATGCTGTGGATGAAGTATGCGCTCGGGTCTTATTAGGATATCGCACAAGTCATGTAACGCAGATGCATGTATGTTTATAAGTCTATGCAGGTAATACGGGAAATATTACATACTTGTATATCAATGAGGAGTACGCAGGTAATACAGATTTATATCTAAGTGGTGTTTGACCAATGAGAATTCTTATCAACTAGACAAGGATAATACTTACTCTCTGATTTACACAAAGGGATACTTGGATTCCATGCTCCATCAAGGCATTTAGCTGTATTCCTTTGGTCTTGCACATAAAAGTTGTCCCAACATGTGATTGTTGCCATGCTACCTGTTGAATAGCTTCCATCTGTTAGATTTGCTCTATCATATGTTATTATTCTGACATGAGAGTCTTGTATTATCGGGCTGCAAGGATCTGTGAGAAGGACAAAAAAGAAGAAACACATATTCTTAGTCAGTCCTAAGCAGTCAAGTTAGCTCAATCGATAAGGCGTTCGACTATGGTGCTAGAGGTTGCGGGTTCGAACCCTGGCAGTGCTTAGTACGCTCTTGTGGTAAAAATTGAGTTAGCTTGAAATTCCCCTGGACAAGGAACTTACTTCTAATTTGTCTTGTTGTAACCCGTACGAAACTCGGGGAGCTGATCCTGGTTGCAAAGGTTATTTGTGGAATGTCTAGGGTGTGCGCTCTTGAAGCAGCGAAGTCCCCGAATTGTTGTTTAATGGTTTATGGAATGATGTGGGGCCGTAGTGGTCAGCGACAACCTGTAAAGTGTGCTGAGGCTTGTAGATCAATGTCTAGGCACTGTGCCTTTTTTTTTTTTTTTTTTTTTTTTTTAGTCAGTGGGAGTGGTCTAGTTCATACACACATAATCTGATTGGACAATCGCATGATTTTGGGTGCCGTCTATCATCAGGCTGTAGATGATCCCACGTCATCTACACGCTTGTAGAGGTTGCGCGTATGTATTGCATTGTATGACTAGTGCAGAATGCGCGCTAGCAGTACGCTCAACAGAATATGTGAAGTTGTAATAAGGGGAGTTTTTATGACAAACTTAGTTTTTGCTTAAAAAATAGATTACAGTTATTAAAATCCCAATAAAATTTTTTATTAATTTTTAAAAACTAGATAAAAATATCTAGGAGCCATTTTTTCATTTTTTTTAATTTTGACCAAATCTGGCTTTTTTATGATTTTTTTGAAAATTCAGCATTTTGTGACCATTTTTGGTTCAGACCAACCTTAATAGATACATTTTATATCCGAAAAAAAAACATCTGTATACATTAGCACGATATCACTTTTAGCTGTTTAAGCCTAAAATTTGGTTATACATGATGTTTTGTTTGAAAAACTAATAAATGATCCCATCAAACAACCGTGTTTGGAAAATTGAATTCTTTAAAACTTACATATAACATAAAATGTTCCTCCTTTCAAACATTCATGCAAAAAGAACACATAATTAAATGTTCATTGTACATGTGACTATAGTTCCTTATGAAATTTACTGACATTTATAGTACAGGGTGAAACTGGTATTCTATAGTGTTTTTATTAATGATAGTCATCATATGATAATGCAATAAATTGATATCAAATGAGAGATTCTATTTTTCTCATTAACATGTTGAAATTTTGTCAGTTTTTTGATGATTTCTCCGGAAATATACCGATTTGGAGCACCCAATTTCAATATATTAATGAGAAAAATATGAGCTTTCACCTGATACCAAAATCTGCATTTTGATGGGGGTAAAGTAGTGGATGAGGCTGTCAATCAGGTTACCCACCTTTAAACATGCCACTCAAGAACTAGTAGTGTATATTTTACTTACTGGAAGTGCACACTGGTTGTACATCCAACCATCTACCAGCTCGACACTCTGACGTTGTTCTTCCCAATAAGTTAAACCCAGCATCACAGCTAAACTCTCTCTCCATTCCATGGTGGGGTTGTGTAGTATCAATAGCCTCAGAGTCTCCAATCTTCCTATAGATAACACTGGCAGAGTCAACAATGTCATTTGGACATGGCACTGGGAAGATGAAGCAATGATTTATATTAATTAGCAAAGAACAACATACACTTGGTTGTATACAACAAAAACAGTCCCCTATATGTAAAGATGAATTTATACATGATCGCTTTTGCAGAAAAGCTTTTCTCACGCATGCTCAGTATTTACTTACATTATATTGCCAGAGCGTCGAGCCGATCAACCGATTCACCGAGGCAAAAACGATGTCGCGCTTTTGCGAGTTGAAGAAATCTGAACTTCCCAGTGATATCGCTTGACATGTGACACTAACGTGAATGCGTCAACCAATCATTTCCAACCACCTGGATCTATGATTTTGCTAATTAATGTATCTTTCTTGATTATTAACTTTCGGTGATGAATCAATTCAAAACAATAATTACTGACAGCAATGGATGTTCTAAAAATGTATTTTGTGGCATTTCGAACATTTTAATTATCGTCTGCAATCGCTATCACTGTTAAAGTATAAATGCAAAAGCGATGAGCGATGCATCGCATAAAATTCGGTGATTGTCCAATTGCTTTCCAAAAGCGTTGCATTGCAATCGTTCGGCGATCGAGTTTAAATTCAGCTTTACTGTGTAAAATGGCAGCTTTTCAAATGCAATCAGCATTATTATTGACCAACTGGCCTGTTTAAAAAGTCTCAAAAATAAATTCCAAATTGATACAAAGGTAATTTCACTAAAATAAATGTTTAAAGTCATATTGTAAAATTGAAATAGAATTGTATTTTTCTTTTCCACAAAATGTGTTACTTTCACTGTCAGATATGTCCCATTTGAATTTTGACTCCGAACAGATGACGCAAAACAAAGAAAATCCCTATTTAATTCCAGCGCATATGTCTCCAATGTGTGTCACTGTATATTGTGACTGAGGTTATTCCTTTTGATATGGTAGTACACGCGTACACGATTGATAATAATACTAAAGTGACATACTTTTTTTTTTTCAAAATCTCATCGTTATACAACTGCAACACCTAAAGCTTTGATGTTTGGAGAGCATGTAAATTTACTTAAAGGAGTATTTTGTGATCCTAGCATTAGTCTGTTGGCTTATGTTAAGAAAGCAAATTTTTGGGTAGATTCTTGGCAACCATGTTTAAACACATCTAGAAACATAACTGATTAAGAAAAAAGTGGGTGCCAGTTTTTCCATTAACATTTAGAGCCTCCATTTTGAATTTCAAAATGGCCGCCAATGTTTAAAAATAAATTGCCAATTAACCATTACTATTCATTCAAATGTCATACAATATTTATCATATTTCATCTAAACTCGTATAAAAGGGTCAACGATTCATTGGAAACAAAATAAGAATACTAGAAATACTCCAAAGTAGCAAAAATCCAAGATGGCCGCCATATTTCAGGCTTTTTACGTAAGATGCCATAACTTTTGAACCAATGGACATAGGAAGATGCTTTTGATGACTAACCATATGTTTTGGCACATGCAGATTCCAATAATAACAACATATTTATGATTGGAACACTTTTTGCTGCTCCGTTAGAACGTCCACCTCACTTCCAATGTAACAAGTATGTTGAAACTTACCTCTTTGTTTGATTGTTTGCTTTCCATTATTATCTTGTTCTTTGAATTTTATTTATCATGTTTTTGTAGACGCATTGCGCCTCCTGGGAAATATAAAAAGCGCAGTTTTTAAATGCTACCGGTATGTAATGTAATGTACTGTATGAAGCAGGGGTGTCAATGTTACTGATTAATTGTTCCTAATTGTCATTGCCTCAATGATCTTCACCAACCATTGGTGGTGTAATGTTAAAACAACTGTCGGTACAGACCACATTGTTTCCTCTGCATGAACACCTTCCCGAACACTTTGATTTCTCACACTTATACTTGAAGAGCTGCAGCAATGAGACCGGAGCTGGAGCAACCTGAGAAAGAATCACCAGTAGCTTGTCAGAGGGTCAAGATAAGTTGGGTTCAATACCATATCCGGGCACCATATATTAGCCTGGACATGGGCACGGCGTATATGTTCTATCCATGTTCAATCTATGGTCCCTGAGTTGGTGGCAGTTTGTCAACTCCTTGTTCATCTTTGAGTTGTTTGAACAAACACCATCCGAGCATCATTGCTTTCCCAACATGCCCAATGAGGACTCCACTTGGACAAAAAAGAGATCAAACAAACTATTCACATCCATATAGAACTTCATCGGATGGTTCATCTCCATCGCCAAGACTAGCCAGTACTATCACGAAATAGCGGGGCTTGCCTTCAGGAAAGTTGCAAAGCACCCCTTCTTGGCTGGCAAGTAGTGGTGTTCTTCGTAGAGGCAAAAGTAGCACACCTGTGTCTTGTGAATATAATATGTGGACATTCATCCTGTTGCTCTCAACTTCTACAGGGTGTCCACCACTTCCTGTGTGCTGCCACTGTGGTCATTGTTTCACATTTATAATTCGTCATGGCCTCCTGCCATGTTGCAGTCATAACCTTGTCGTTACTGTAGCGGATGAGCTGATGGGAAAGGTAGAGAGTTAGCGAATCCTTTGTGCTGCTGCTGGCAAGAAACATTTTTTGTCTTTGATACCTGTTGAGTCTTAAATGGTGTAGGATTTAGTTCCCTCACATCGAATTTTTCTGCAATTCTCAAGTAAGTTCCATCAGTGATGCTTTCTTTGTGTAGTTGTCAAATATTTCTTGCACTTGACAATATCTTCAAGCCTTTGAGTCAATGAGTTTGAAGAAGGATGTTGCAAGCTCTTTGCAAGTTTTGAAATTCATACTGCCGTCAACTCCTGTACAACTCCCATTCCATCAACTACAACCATGTCTCCGATCCCTCTTCAAACTCAGTAAACTGTGCAGAAGCTTGAGCTGTGTCATTTGCCAACAGATCTTCCAGAAACTATATATATCACTATGCTCTTGTCTGTAGTGGTATGAAAAGATCCATCCAGTGCCATAAGAACTTTGGTGTATGCAGACTCGTGCATTCCAATCACTTCTTCTAGATTGACACTCTCTCGAGATGACTGGCTAATCTGGCTAATAGTAATGTGGTTTCCTTCAAAGTCAACACCTCAGACCCTATGTTCCAGCTAATGTTTTTGCAGCATACGTCCACGATTACATTGATAAGAAAGTTGACCCTCCAGATGGTAAACACAGTTTCTATGGCATGGCCGTTGGAATGCAACATCTTTTGTCACACTCATTGACTCTAAGGTTTGAGGATATTGTCAAGTGCGAGTTATATTTGACAACTACACAAAGAAAGCATCACTGAAGGAACAGACCAGACGACTACGGATCGTTCAAGACTCAACAGGTATAATATAATATGCATTAGGTGGAGGCGCCATATTTAATGTTACCTTTGGACACTTTAAATATTAAAAGCTAGTGTTTCACGCCAGCATCGGCACAAAGGATTTGTTAACTCTACCTTTCCACATAATTCACAAGACACAGATGTGCTACTTTGGCTCTACGTAGAACACCACTACTTGGCAACCATTCCGTGCTAGTCATGAATACAAGCAAAAGATCAAGTCTCCCTGCAGCCTAAACATTTATATAACAAGCTTGGCCCAGAGAAATCAGCAGTTTTGATCAACTGACATGCTCTCACAGGCTGTGATACGTCAGGACATATCCAAGGAAAGGCAAAAGAAGGGATAGTGAATATTCTCATCTTGATTTGCAACTTTCATGAAGGCAAGCCCCGCAACTCTGACGGCACTCGCTTGTTTTGGCAAAGGAGATGAATCATCCGATGAAGTTCTATGTGGATGAGAAGAGTTTCTTTGCTCTCTGTTCTGCCCAGATTTGACATGCAAAGAACTACTATTTTGTAACATGAACTACGAAGAGGGGGTTTGTTGCGACCCCCTTAATTTTCAATTATAAACATCATATACCGTTATATCTGCTACTAATGTATAGCTATGGGTCTCCTCTATCAAGTGATACCAAAATAAGTACAAACATTCGATCCCCTCATAATCTCGCTATGACCTCATACTGTGAGGGCGCCCATGCAAATTTGGTAAATTCTGGCTATGTACAAAAGTATATCTATAGGCAAAATTGATTATCGGGTAAAGATCTACAAAAATGCTCGATATAAAAGGAAATTACCATTTTCACCTTTACAAGGAAAGAGTCAGTAGCTCTTGAAATAGTTTCACAATAGCAAAATGAAAACCATTGAGGCCTCACCACCCTACCTCTATTGTCATCTTTGATGGCCGGTCGTACCCCCGGGTAAAATGCTGGGGTGAAAATGTTATCACCAAAATGAGCGCAAAGGATGTATCTATGATTAGCTTAAGTCGTTTGGGCGTAAGCGTGTGCGTTTTTTATGACGGATAAAAAATCTTAGGGAGGGTTGGTACAAACCCTCCCCTTCATAGTTATAGGGTTAAGCAACTCAAAGATGAACAAGGAGTTTGATAATGACAAACTGCCACCGACTCAGGGACCATGGATTGCATATACGCCGGGCCCATGTCAGGCTTATATATCTGGCGCCAGGATATGGTATTGAACCCAACTTGTCTTGACCCTCTGACCTTGGGGTGGCAAAACCTACATGTAGACAGTAAACTACTGACGGTTCTTTCTCAGGTTACTCCAGCTCCGGTCAAGATTGGCCAAGATCTAGAAGATCATTGAAGCGATAACAATTAGGAACTATTAATCTGTAACGTTGGCACCCCTGATTCATATCATTATATTACATGGCATTTAAAAATACACTTTTCCCAGGAGGGCAAAGCTCGCACAAAAAACATAAATACAATTCAAAGAACAAGATAATAATGGAAAGCAAACAATTAAAAACAGAGATGAATTTTAACATAATAATTACAATTTGGAAGCGATGCGGACGTTCTAACGGCAACATGTAGATCGTTCCAAGCATGTGAAGCAGATACAGTGAAAGTTTTGTCGCGATATTGGACTCTAGTAGTGTTCCAAACATAACTATGTTGTTATTTTTGGAATCCTCATATGCCAAAACATATGGTTAGTCATCAAAAGCATTTTCCTATGTCAGTTGGTTCAAAAGTTATGGCATTTTACGTAAAAAGTATTTCTAGTTTTCTTATTTTGTTTCCAATGAATCGTTGACCCTTTTATACGAGTTTAGATGAAATATGATAAAAATTGTATGACATTTGAATGAATAGTAATGGTTAATTGGCAATTTATTTTTAAAAATTGGCGGCCATTTTGAAATTCAAAATGGAGGCTCTAAATGTTAATGGAAAAACTGGCACCCATTTTTTTCTTAATCAGTGATGTTTCTAGATATGTTTAAACATGGTTGCCAAGAATCTACCCAAAAAATGTCAGATTTGAAAAATATCACGTAAGCCTATAGACTACATCCTCTTTTTATGACATTTTTCAGTAGATATCCACGAAAAAAGCTTATTCCCAAAATTTCAGTTGATTCCGATTTTGCGTTTGCGAGTTATGCATGACTATGTGTATTACACTGATCCATAGACAATGTGTTGTAATTTCGTTCTGGTGCACCAGAACGAAATTCAAATTTCACGATATCTTTGCTAAATGAAATAATCTGCAAGAATTTGTTTGTTTTTAAACATTATGTAGCCATAGGTTTCCAGTGATATAAAAATCTCAACTTTTTTTGAGAAAGGTGTGGATCACGAAATACCCTTTTAAGTACATCATGGAAAAATCAAAATTTTGAAAAACAACAACATGAAACACAATTTGTCATAGAATTTGATTTGGAGATGGTTACTTCTGTCATTTCAACAGGAATCATCTTGTGTCGTCTGCTAGATTTATTTGACTTTAAAAAAATTTGAAACTTGTATCTGCAGTTGACACCCGCATAGAGAGAGATAAGATCTTAAGGGGGTACTACACCCCTGGCCAATTTTGTGCCTATTTTTGCATTTTTCTCAAAAAAATATAGCGCATTGGTGACAAATAAGATATGTATATTATAGGGCAAGGACTACAACTACTGCACTGAAAATTCAGCAACTCAAGGCAAGTAGTTATTGATTTATTGATCAAATATTGGGTTTCCCTCATTTTTGACTGTAACTCCACAACTATTGTCTGTGTTGAAATAAAATTTCCAGTGCAGTAACATACATATATGTATCTTACTTGTCACCAATGCGCTATAATTTTTGAGAAAAATGCAAAAATAGCACAAAATTGGGCAAGGGTGTAGTACCCCCTTAAGGGTTTTCAAATCCTTTTATTCCACTTACTTGGTATGCATGTTTCATTGCCTTGCCACACACCATAACTACACACCATTTCTCTATATGATGAGCTTAGTCTGAATCCATATTCACAAGCAGAAAAGCGAGCTACCGTCAGATGCGGGACATTCAAGTTGCTTGATGCAGGAGAGTATGTCACTGTATTATCTGCAGAAAACTTGGGGCATGGTGCTGTTGATTTAGAAGCAACAGAAGTCAGTATATTAACAATTTTATATGACTAAATAAGTGTCAGTATAAACTGCTGCTTAGCCTAACCGACTGGGCAGGCAGTTTGTTCCCCGTCTGCAAGAGGAAGATTATGCAATTAGCCAGTAGGCCTAAATATTGACATGCCAGTATTAACTACAGCTGTCAATACCTTGGATGCAAGGAAATATTCATAAATTTATATGTTCAAAGCTTATACTTAAAGCCTTAATGTACGATCATTTTAAATTTTTCAGATTTTTCTTTTTTTCTTCCAAAATGATAATATGCAATCATTATGAAAGTTCCCAATACATTTCGATGCAAAAAACATTGGGAATTTGAAAAGAAACAACATCATAAACTTCACCTCTATCACTCGAAATATCTCGCACTGTTTGGAATATGAGGATGGCGAGTGCGGCCTCATGCAGAGTTAGTCACCCTACGCAGCCAGTTTGGATACGCTCCCAAACTGGCTTTGTATAGTTGGCTTTTGCTATGAAAAAGGAGATTAATCCAGGCCCAATTACTGATAATTAACCCCTTTGGTCAAATTCACTCCCAGCTGGACAAGCCCACCCCAATGATAAACCACAGCAGACAATCCAAAAGATAGAAAATTGTTATGTAATAATGTTATTATGAAACATGTTTGCACACTTTTTGATAGTTCTATAATGGGAAATCAGCAGGAGCTAATTGAAGGGATTAGTGGTTTTGACTTTTATTTCTTTTTCGTAGAGCAACCAGACTATAAGAGACTATGATTTGCGAGTTGTGCCGACATATTATCATAATCTAAAAATTATGATAATATGTCAGACCAACAGAAAATAATCCTGTTTTAGTACAAATAGGGCGAATTTGACAGTTTGCTCATAGATTTAAGTTGGAACATGTGAAAGTATTACAAATATGCCAGAATCGGTTTTGAAAAACATAAAGGAATATTCTGAAAAAAGATCGTACATTAAGGCTTTAACAGTAAAATGTCTAGGAAGTTGACACATTTTCAGTGCATGCGCAAAAGGGGGGACGGGGGCATGTGCTCCACCCCCACTTTTATCAGTCAGTCCGGCGAGATTTTTACACTGAAAATCACACTGATATCTGTAATGGACACTGAAAATTTAACACAATGAACAGCACCACTGAAAATAACACTGAAATAGTTATTTTGTTATTCTCAATGAAAATAACCATTGTCCAACCACACTGAAAAATGGACTGAAACACCTCTGAAAATCATTGGCCAGTCATTAATCCCACTGAAATGGATTTAATCCCACTAAAATGAATAATCACACTGAAATGAGCTGGCCTGTTCTATTGTTATGGAAATTAGTGCCCTAGATCGTTGCTCATTATAGCAGACAATAACCACTTGATATACTACTGAAAAATACACTGAAATACCAGTGAAAACAATTTCAGTCTAACAATTTCTTTTGTTCTGATGATTTTCAGTGATACCCTGTCATTTTCAGTGTGATTTTCAGTGTAAAAATTTCATAGTGAATTAGTTATTGCTGTGAGTGAAGCAAACCAACAATTTTTGAACAATCAGGGGAATTTAGACCTGAACTCCCCCACCCCACCCCCAATTTTAACCCCTGCAGATGCCACTGGGCAATTTGTTACGGGGATTGATCTTGAGCTTCGAACCTCTGTGATAAAAAATGTAATGTACCATTCATTCACCCAAGTATCAGAAAATAACAAGATTAATCTGAAATATGGCAACCTAATTTTAGACTTGTCCTATACTGACCAATATATTTCTTTAACTCCAATGCCCTGAAAACTTTTTTGGCAAAGGGAAAGGAAAGAAGGAAGGAAGAAAGATAATATATTTATTTGAATTGGTCTGATATTGAACCACAGATCCCTTGAGTGTGTAGGGGTGTGCTCATTTGTGTGTAGGGGTGTGCTCGGATGAATGCATCATGTGGGATGCTAGCGCTTGTAGTCTTTTTGGGCTGTAGCCTTCTGGACAGTTATGGGCTAGGTCACAGAATTAGTGAAGGAGAACCGGAACTCCCTATACCGCTACATACAATCGCGCCATGAGCTATGTGGAGAAAATTGGGGGCATTCAGGTCCTTGCCGACGGTGCGCAGAGACAAACGAAACAATTCTGCATCTCATCTGAAGCTACTTGGTACCTGCCTGCAAGTCGCATCAAGTGCGTCTCTCAAATGCGCCCATCATCCATATCGCGCTTGCATAACGAATGCCTACAGTTCGCATTCCGAGGGAAACCAAAAACCTCCAATTTTTACTCCATCAAGATGGCGGTTGAGTCCCGATTCTCTTTCTTTAATTCTGTGGGTTAGGTACATTAACGTAGAACAAAGAAAATAAAAGAAACTTAGAAAGATGAATACTAACAAGTTTTAACATTTGTATTAATTCATTTAGTGTTAATTTCTGTCACTGAACTGCATAAAAAGTATAAAAGTTAAAAATATACATTATGTTTTTACAGTTTTGTTACCTGGAGAGATTTGATCATGTCTTGCCTCCTTTTTCAACCAAATCGACTGTAATAACTCTTGTAGTGAGGGATCAACATTTAACCACAAATTGCCTCAGGCAAAACTCACTTCCTGGGAACCAAATACCACACATGGTCATTTTTATGTATTTGTGTTATATACTGCATGCTAGCTATTATGACATCCTTGTGATCTGGTCAACTCATTGACAGATACAAACCTGGAATTCAATTTTTGATCAATTCTCTTCAGGTAGTGAAACATAATGATGTATAACAGATGAACACTTCAATCAGCTTTCTTTTTCATAATAATATACGTACCTGGTGAACATACCGGTGTTTCAACTATATCCCAATTCCCTTGACGACATGTTGTACTTGCAGCAGTTCCATGGTACCCTTGTTTGCACTGGTAAGTTGCTATGGTACCAGATTTGGCAAAAATTTGAGCCAAGAAGAAAGTCGGATTGTATTGCACTTCAAAGTCGTTAGCTTCATCCACTTCCAGCAGAAGACATGGTTCTGTGCAGGTGCAAAAAGAAAGCAATCTATATAATCTAACACTGAATTCAAAACACTATACTTTTCAACAAGATTCTTCAGCAGTCTGCTGGTTTGGTGCTGTTATGGTGTAAACATAAACTCAACCCAGAAAGTATCGATTTTGAAAGTTGCACTTTGCTCCTATTCAAGCCAAATGCGTTCGTCGTGTACACACACACACCCCACACACAAAATCAAGACAAAGGACACCGATGTGCTCTGTTTACTTAACCATGAACTTTACTTTATTTTAATCCTTTGACTTCCAACTTCAATACTTGCTACCCTTTACTTATCTCTGACTTATCTCATGAATTCTTTCTGCTGACATCTCAATACTGCTCTGAACAATATGTCTTATCTTTCCTTGGTCAATGTCTCGCCATAGGAGCTGAGTGCAACTTTAAAAATCCGACTTGAAGCCACTCAAGCGCCCATAACTCGACCAAATGATATCATATAGAGCAACAAAAGAGGCATCAAAATGCGCAGGAGAAAGCTGCGCTTTATACACATTAAATAAGTATTTGCTATATATTTCAGTTCCCGATATATCTGACCATCTATAATCGTTTCGATACTTTCTGGGTTGAGTTTATATAGTGGGGTTCTGATTGGCCAATTGAATCACGTCATCATCACATCAACACTTCATTCGCTGTTGAAGCTGCGTAGCATCGTGTGACCTACGCTATAATCAAAAAGAACACTGTGAAGAAATTTGCTGAATACTACAGTTTGCGTCTAACATCATCTGTCGATCAAACTCGGACATGATTTGTTTACGATTTGTCATGTTGATTGAAATTTCTAAATGCAGCAGTAAAACAGTGTGCCTTATGGTTACTTTTACACCTTCGAACATGCAAACCACTCAAAAGTTAGGAGTAGTAATAGGAAACTTTCTTTACTGAGGGCACCATGTCAACAATGCCTAGAAAAGTTGCTTTTAGGCTTAAAAGTACCAACAAATTTTGCCTTTTTCTGCGATTCCTTTTATCCAATATAGACACCAGACCTTCTACTTATCAATCACGGGTGTGGGGAGTCAATCATCAGACTCATATCTCTGGCCCTGATTATACAAGTGAGCATTTTGTTTCGTTTTTTATTCGTTTAAGTCATAGGTTAGTGTACCAAAAATCAAGTATCGAGCAAACAACTTTTATAAAACACTTGTAGTTCACATACCTGGAATACATGATGGAACCTGTGATGACCATGTGCCCTGATTACATTGTTGTCTTCCAGAATGTGCAACTTCCAGTTGGTAGCCAGAATGACATACATGGGTAGCCCAGGTGCCTGATGGTATAGTTACAGCAGTTACTGGTAGAGGAGGGTCGTATGATATAGTTCCGTCTGATATGTCTTGTATAACACAGGGCTCTGTATTTAAACGTTAACAAGTAAATTCTGTTGTATAAATACTATTATATGAATGTAGTATAATCAAATGCTCAGATTGATCAGTCAAGATTAATAGGTAAATTTTCACGGGAAAATTTTCTGGACACGTGACCAATGCGTATCAATGTAAGTGTAACCTTGAGCCTGATCTCTGACCCCTGGCGGTGACCTCGCTATTCAAGTCTTAGTTATTTTGAATTGAAAAAGTAGTTTTGGTCGCAGTTTCGATAGAAATTGAGCATTGCAAAATTATTGAAAATTATGCAATCTTAATTTCTTCACAATATCATCAAAACGTAATTTCAAAAATATTTACCTACGGAAAAAAATATTTATCTACGGAAACTCTTGTTATAACATTATAAACTTCCGACAAGTAACTTATTTTGCATCCAAGGAGAAGTTCTTCCTATTCAAGTACATTGGAAGACCACCCGCTGTGCTCGGGGTCACATTCCATAATGCTAATATGTCTGCGCTCATGGGTATCACGTGTCCAGAAAATTTTCCGTGAATATTTTCCTATTAATCTTGACTGTTGATGTTGGTCAAACTTGTTTTTCAGAATATATATATATCTTTTTTTTGTATCAAAGACAGACTAACTATAAATTATCATACATAAAATACTTTTTGGGGGAATACTTAGAAAAATTATGAGGTTTCAACATTTTTACCATAGAGGATGCAGGAAAAGTAATCTTGTCTGGGAATCAAACTCAGGACAACAGGTTTGTGAGACCTATGCCTTAACAGGGGATCTCCGTGATTATAGGCAGGCTGAAAATTCAATATGTAAAGTGCTCACTCAACCCTACCTCCTTAAGCTTAAGTCCCATAGTCATCATAGCAGCTGGGGCTTGAACAAGTGACCAACGTTCAATCTTTACTGGATGTAGAGGTACAAACATGTTACAAAAGCTTAACTGTTGATGATATCTTATGATATTCATTAAAGCCTCCCTTTTTCATGAACAATTTTATATGCCCTATGTAAATATGTGCCTTATAATTATGGCTAACAGTGTTTTCTGTCATTATCTGTGGCCTCGACTCATGATATGGGCTTAGTGAAAATTACGTAAATTGGCACATGCAAGCCAATTAATACCAATGGGCTATATTCCAGTTGAGATCCATAAACCCCCTATGGAAGACATGACCGTAATCTTCCACACTGGGAGTGTGAATTTCAAATGGAGTTATCTGAATGGGATCTCCATTTGAAATCTACACCCCTGTGTAGGAGAGTAAGGTCTTCCACAGGGGGTGTATGGATTTCAACTGGAATAACTCATTCTCAATGACAAACAAATATTTTACATTTTTGATAAAAGAAAAGATGTTTATACCTGGAACGCAAACAGGCTGCTGCATATTTGTCCACTGGCCTGTACGACACTCAGTTCTAGCACTTGAGCCTGTAAGCTGGTATCCACCATTACACACGTATGTTGCTATGGTACCATGGCCAACACTCTGTGCGTTTTGATGTACAAATATGTTGTAAGTCACTTTTCCATTTTCCAGTTCACCTAAAATGACGCATGGTTCTGAAAACAGATGTATGGAGAGGAAGAGAAATCACATTACTATATCATACTAATTGTTGCAAATCCTATACAACTTGGTCATCAGAAATGCATACATATAGCTTTAATTTCCTTGGAAAGTTACATACGACACACAATAATTATTATTCTAAAGTAAATTTTGTACCTGGTTCACATGGGTTTGAGACCATGTCTATCCACTGTCCACGTTTACAAAGCATTGTATCCCTTGCACTCTGTCTTAACCTGTAACCATGGGAACAACTGATGACTGCGTTTGTACGAGATGCAACTAAAAGACTGTCTTGTTGAATAGCTGGGTCGTATGTGAATGATGTAGATGAGGTCTGCTGTAGGACAGTACATGGGGCTGTAAAACCAAATATGTGACATATTAAAGCAAAATGAGACAAGTTGAGATATAAAACCCAATTATTGGGACATCAGAAAATTATTTGTCAATTGAACAAACCTAGAATATTACACACATCTTAGCTTTCACCATCTTGGATGATGGCTTTCTAAAAAGTGACTTGGTTCACTGCTTCTCCCACAGAAACCAACTGTAGCCTCATTCCCAGCATGCAATGATACAAGCAGCGATTCATATTATGTTATCTAGAGTGTAGCCGGTTTTTCCCACCCAGCAACAATATTTGAAGACCTGAGTGCAAGAAGGCCGTAAGTCCACTTGGCCCCTCAACATGTATACACTAAAGATACGTATAGTTTTTTAGGGTTCCAGGGTGAAAAGGTTGTGAAAGATTTGTTTTGGTCCCTGAATGTATAAAACATTACCAAACTATACGAAACTATACGCAACTTTAGTGTATACATGTTGAGGGGCCAAGTGGACTTACGGTCTTCTTGCGCTCAGGTCTTCATTTGGAATTAACATAATGACTGTTTGTTGCAAAACCCATTAACTATTGAAGAAGTATTAAGGATAACTATTATTTACTGCAAAACTGAACACAACTGTAATTTGTTCTGCTCATGAATAGGTGAGACTAACATAATGGACTGATATAGTTGACTGATTTAGTGCACATACCAACTATGCTTTGCGCCTTCTGTGACTGACACAATATAATGAATGGGCTATTCCTGTTGAAATCCACACTACCCCTGCGGAAGATTTTGGAAATATGTTCCACAGTGGGAGTATGTTTTTTCAAATGTAATTGGTTAGAGTTAATCATTTTGAAACCCATACTCCCCCTGTATTGTAGCTTTACCTATATCTTCCACAACTGGAGTGAGTATTTCAAATGTAAGTTACCCAATTGTCTATTCTATTTGAAACTCATACTCCCTCTGTGGAAGACTTTAGCTAAATCTTCAACAGGGGTATAGTGTGGATTTGAAATGGAATAGCCCATTTTATGTGTATTTAGTCTTTCTTTTCTTTATCAAAATTAACAGAGGGCAACAACCCCCTTTGACATATTTATGTTAGGATTGAATTTGAGGGTAAACATTATGTTGACCAGCTTACTTTCTATGCACTGAATGTCATTGGCCGCATGTCCATTATCACATGTCCATGGCTCATTAGGAGTTAGTGTGTGTCCAGAATAACATTGTATAGTAGCACTTTCCCCATCTTCCAGTCGATTCCCAGCTCGGTTATTTACATATCTAGAGTTTGCTGGTGCATTTGGTAATGTGCAGAAACCTTATCAAATGAAACAAATGAAAAACAGTTAAAACTTTATACCTTAAATTTACAGCAGAATGAAATAAATTCAGGTTTTAAAACACCTGAATTTATTTCATTTCATTTTATTTGGCATTTACAAATCAAAATCAGGCATAACAGAAATACATATAGCAATACACGTTAAAAACAACTTATAAAATACAAAACTGTATAGCGTACCAAGGATTGTCCAAAAAGATGTACCCAGGAGCTGTACAAAGACTGATTTTTAATTCCATTGGGTCCTCAAAATAAAAATACATGGAACATACATTGTACATATGGAGAAATATTAGAAATATTATAACAGATCAAAAAGTGTTAACATTTTATTTACAGTCATTGATGTAGATGATCCTATTCATGGATACCAGTATAAAAGATTCTATTGCACTCTCAACCTTTCATACATTTGTGGCATGGAAAAATTTGAAGAACTACCCCTTGTAGAATAACTATTCATATCAGAAACATGTTTTTAATAAGAACAGAAGTGGTTTATAGAAACTGCACTGATTATGATAAAACCAATACTTGAAATGCCAGATACTTTTACGACACTAACCTCTACATTGAGGTGTCTCAGCGGACCATTCCTCGCTAGCTGTGCATCGTAAGACCGATCTTCCTTGAAGCTCAAAACCGTTATTGCACGTGAAGTAGACCACATCATTTAATCCATAGCTAGTTCCGTCTTTTGCTCCATTCGCTGGTGTGCCGGGATCTCCACAATCGATGGCTGAAAATTGAACAACAAACACGGATGTATAATACTATTAGTTATCCCCTGTTTGTTCATGCAATACGAAAAATATCACTGGTTTTGAGGTCAAGGTCGTATCACACGAGGCCGCAGGCCGAGTGTGATACGACCTCAAAACCAGTGATATTTTTTGTATTGCATATGAACAGACAGTAGACATGAATTTAACATAAATAAATAAATAAACAAACAAACAAACAAACAAACAAACAAACAAACAAACAAACAAGCAAACAAACAAACAGTGTACAATACAACGCGTGTATGCAGGCCCGTTAATTGCCGGTACTGATTAAGAGCTGAATAATACGGCTATATATTGTACGGTAATTTATGAACGCTGAACACTACGAAATTATATTATTTGGCTATTAACCAATGAAATGTCGTTATTCATGTCTACTGAATGATACAGGGTTATCTAAATGGGTTCATTTGGTTCTACTGCCTGAAAAGATCACAACTTGAATTCCCTCCTGAGGTTATCTGTCAATAAGGTGACCAGATCACCAGGCTGTCATTAAAGCTGAAGAGATCACAGAATTAGAGAAGGGACTCCCTATACTACCACATACAATCGCGCCTTCAGCTATGGGGGTATTCGGGTCCTTGCAATTCTGTGTCTCATCTGCAGCATCTTGGTACTTGCGTGCAGGTCGCATCAAGCGCGTCTCTCAAATTCGCCTATCATCCATGTCACGTTTGCATGACAACAAATGCCTCGAGCACATGCACATTCCGAGGGAAACCTAATACCCCCAATTTTTGCTCCATGGCTGTATCAAGATGGCGGTCGAGTCCTGGTTCTCTTTATCTAATTCTGTGGAATAGACAGAGATGGATCAGTGAGTTAACAAAAAATGACCTTGTTAGTGCCCAGGAAGTAAGTTTTGCCTGCGCCAATTTGTGGTTAAATGTTGATCCCTCACTACAAGAGTTATTACCATCAATTTGGTTGAAAAAGGAGGTGAGACATGATCAATTTTGTTCAGGCAATTGAACCTATAAATTACTTGGTACTCTAGGTCGGTAAACATGAATAAGATTTAATCTTTCCCTAGAGAAGTCCTTTTCAGAGGGCTGAGCTTTTGGAACTCTAGCAAGTGCCATCTTCTTGGCTCTGAAGATGGCACTCGCTAGAGTTCCGAAAGCTCAGCCCTCTGAAAAGGACTTCTCTAGGCAAAGATTAAATCTTACTCAATGGAACCTAATGCAATACAAATGCTGGTGATTACTTACCTCTACATGCAAATTGTTGCCCACTCCATTCACCATTGGCTTGGCATTCTCTCACGTTACCACTAGCAGGTGTAAAGCCTTCATCACATGTGATCTCAACACGTGTTTGGTATGTATAGACCTCCTCTGGATGCATATTGCCATTAGTTGGTGGGTATAGCTTGGGGCATTCAACAGCTGAAAAAAACAAGGTTTTGTACATTAATCCTAACCACAAAAAAAAAAAAACATACAAAATCTTACAAGGAAAACCATGGTGCATGCATGCATCTCATGTGATGCCATGATGAAATCACCTTAAGTCATATACGCACAGATTTGCTGGCTAGGCCAGCGAAATCCCCATGGCTACCAGTCAGTGATCTTGTACTTGGCAACCGAGGGGTCTAGGGTTCCATACCCAGGGGTACCAACTACCAAGTGACTTTTTGTTTATCTTCTCTCTTTTTTGTTCCTTCTTTTCCTTCCAATAGTAAAAACAATGGCCTGTGTGAGGGTTCAAAGGTGGATCGTCCCATTGTAACACATGGTGTTTTCTACCTCACATTAATGCCCATCACCCAAACATTTCTTATTCAAAGTTTTGAGTTAAATTGCTCCAGCGGTTTGAATTCTAGATGCAAAAATGTGTACATCCATATCAAAACGATGCACTTAATTGTCGAATGCTACATGTGTCTCATTTCACAATATAGGTAGGAATAAATACCAGACTCGTCTTAAGTGGAGGTCACTTTAAATCATCATAAGTCACATAGTTTAGGAATACAGAGAACATTCCTTAACCATGTGACATGTGATGATTTGAATGGCTCTCCACTTGAGATGAGTCTGGTATTTGTTCCTAGCTAAATATGAAATGAGACACATGTAGCAACTGACAAGTGCATCGTTCTGATATGGATGTACACAAAATGTGTATTGCACTGGCCCATAGAACAGCACATGACATCTAGGGTGCTATACACCAAACAAAAGTTTTTTTGTGAAATGGATTTTACGATATGTCGTGTCATAAGTTAGATTGATTTTGAGACTTACGAAGCTTCATAAAGTGTAGTGAAATAGACCCAAGGTATACTAACTTGGTGTAGAGAACAAGCAAAACACAGACAAAGAAAGATACATACGTAGACAACGTTTTATATAGCACAAGTACTTCTTGATCAATTTTGAAAGGCTGAGTTCCAAACTTCTATGGCCATCCCCTCATTGGGCTATTCAATTAAAAATCCATTTTGGAGATATTTTGCACAGGGGGAGTATGAATTTCAAATGGAATGAACACAATAATAAGCAGCTCCATTTGAATCTCATACACCCTGTGAGAAAGATTCAACCTGAATCTTCAACTGCTGCCAATGTATTCAATCCATTTGAAATTCATACTACCCCTGTAGAAGATATCTCCAAAATCTTCCACAGGGGTAGTGTGGATTTTAAATGAAATAGCCCAATTTTCATAAGCAACATTACAGATCAATGATTATATACCGCTCCCTAGATGTACATCCTTTAAACAGCCTGCTATTACTTTATATACATCTACATTCAACAACATATCCGCTCCATCTCCCTCATATGCTTTGTATGGCTATCCCTCATTTCATATAACCAATATTAAAAGCCAATGATTGTATATCAATGCCCGACCCCTCCCAAGATGTACATGCCCTTCAAACATCCTTTACTTACTGAGTTACGACTGCATTCAACGTCATATCCGCTCCATGCCTGATTTCCCTGACATGCCTTGTATAATGGCCATCCCCTCATTTCATTACCAATATTACAAGTCAATGATTGCATACCAATGCCCCAGACTCTCCCTAGATGTACACCCTTCAAACATTCTACTTACGTCTGCATTCAACGTCATATCCGCTCCATGCCTGATCTCCCTGACATGCCTTGTATGGTCATCCCCTCATATCCAATATTATAAGTCAATGATTGCATACCAATGCCCCAGACCCTCCCTAGATGTACACCCTTCAAACATTCTACTTACGTCTACATTCAACGTCATTTCCGCTCCATGTCTGATCTCCCTGACATGCCTTGTATGGCCATCCCCTCATTTCATTACCAATATTACAAGTCAATGATTGCATACCAATGCCCCAGACCCTCCTTAGATGTACACCCTTCAAACAATCTACTTACGTCTACATTCAACATCATATCCGCTCCATGTCTGATCTCCCTGACATGCCTTGTATGGCCATCCCCTCATTTCATAACCAATATTACGAGTCAATGATTGCATACCAATGCCCCAGACCTTCCCTAGATATACACCCTTCAAATAATCTACTTACGTCTGCATTCAACATCATATCCGCTCCATGTCTGATCTCCCTGGCATGTCTTGTATGGCCATCCCCTCATTTCATAACCAATATTGCAAGTCAATGTGACGGTATTACCAAAGGTGAAGATGTTACCTATCCGACCACCATTCTCTGGGACATTCGGTGTTGGGCAGCTTTTTACTACAAGGAAAAACATAACACAACATAACTATGATAATAACTATTATAATTCATAAATTTAATTTTTTTAATGTCAAGCATATTAAGGCATTAACAGCTGAAATCTAGGAGATACATGTAACGCTGACGAAACTTCCGCCAGGCACAAGTGACCTGGTAAAGGGGGTCGCCATAGATAGCTGGTTGGGACATTTTTACAGGACAGGCAAGTATAGCAAACAATTGGGCTTATTACATTGATAGGAACCGACTGTAACAAGGTCTTTTATATCATGGGTCACCTGCCCTATCTTTACCAGATGAGCCATATGAGAGCGGATATATTTTTTTTTGGTCCTGCAGGGAATTGAACCTGAAACATCTAGCATCAAAGGCAAAGACCTTGACCAGTGTACCATGCTTCTCCCTATTTCCCATGGATTTGGAGTAATCTATATATTGGGCTAATCCACTTGAAAACCACACACCCTCTATAGAAGACATGACCTTAATCTCCCACATAGGGGGTATAATTTTAAATGGGGTTACATGAAAAAAAAAACCGCAGTGATTTATAGTGCGCTACGCACAGGCACAACACCTAGACGTTGATCCACAAGCCTCGGCACACTTTACACTTGGGTGACATTGAAATCTACACCTCCTATATTATAATCTATGTGTAAGATTAAGGTCATGTCTTCCATAGGTGCATGGATTTAGCCCATTTGCTTTCAATTCAAGGTTTTTTTTTTGTGTAGGAGTCTATGGGAAACATTTTACATCAGGCACCAAATTTGGAGCATTTTGCAATTCTGGGGGTTGCATGAAAATCTTCTATACCCAAAACCAAACTTGATTCCCCCCCTGTCAGGAATGGACTTGGATCTAGATCAACATACTTACAGCGGCAAGTCATTTCTGGCTCACTCCAGGTCCCATCTTCGTTGCACCGTATATACCTCAACCCTAATCGATAATGACCGTAATTACAGCTGTAATACATGTGTTGGCCAGGTAAGTAATATTCTTGAAGGCCTTCAACTTGTGCATTCTCCACTTCCGGATATGGGTTTATTGGACAGGTCACTGAAATATAAACAAAGAGCAAATCACATGTAAAGCTAAATCTTTCAAAAATAATCATTGGGTATACCCATCATCAGACAGATAATTTGTCATGATTTCAACTTAACAGAAATGCATATACATGTATTATAATATACATTCCCGGGGTCTTCCTGGTTGAAGGTATACGGGGATGTGCCACGGTTTTGGGGTACCTTTTCAGCGATTTTGGTATATCGATGGGTGGGTTTTCAGTGGATACCAATGCGCCCAATTGGGCGCATTTGGGCAAAAATGCCATTAAAGCGCCCAATTATGGCAAATTTGGGTGCTTTTTCTTGAAAATTGGTATACTGATGGGTAGCAAAAACAGCAAAAAGTAGGTATAGAGAAAGTCAGCATCCGAAAGTCTGCGTGGCACACCCCCGTACAAAATATTTTGAAGAACCCCCCCGGGATACATTCTGTGGTGTCAGAATCATGACAAAGCCACCTCCAGCACAGCCTCTACTCCAAAAGTAGTCGAAAGTGCTCAACCGCTATAAATAAATGTAGGCATTTACATATAGTGCCTAATTAGATCTGTAATTAAATCGATATTATATCACTTAACACTTTATTCCACTCCCACTAGGATATATAGGGTCCACAAGTTCGACCCTAAATACTTTTTTAAAATATATCAAAAAATATTTGACGAAATGCAAATGTGTAAAAAGAGTAACCTTATTTGTTTTACACATATGGACCAAATTATAGTGTCACACGTCATTGCGTCCAGTCACAATGGTTCATCATGTAAAAAAAGAGACCGTTTTAAACAGTGTTAAAAGTTGCACCTGAGTCCATATAGGATTCAACTCTCAAACAATACAGTAGGCCAGGTCTATTCATGTGTTTGTTAAAGAAAACCCAACTGCTATGGACTCAGGTGCAACTTTAAAATGGCCTCTTTTCTTACACAATTAACCATTGTGACTGAACGCAATGTGTGATGCTAAAAATTATTTTTTGACTTATTTTAAAAAGTATCAAGGGGAAACTTATAAGTTGTGGACCCTATATCACACCATCTGGCAGTCAACAAAAACAGTGTCGGTATGACAACCCCTTAACAGCTTCCTATTTTACACTTGGGTGGAGTGGGACAAGTGAAATAAGGTGCCTTGCTCAAGAACACAAAACGTTGGCCCTGGCAGGCTTCAAACCAACAACCTTGTGGTCATGTGTTGAATGCCCTAACAGTCAGGATTAGCTCTCTTAGTTTTACTGTAGAATTCATCTACAAGCATTTATGCCTCTAAGTGCGGCTTTTTTTGATGAAACATGTTCGTGCAGCCATATCGTAATGTAGTTGCTCAAACCCCAAATAATGTTTTTGTGGAGGATGTCTCCCTTTTGTCTCTTTCGTCCAAAAAATCCTTATTTAGAGACATATATGCTTGTAGATGGAATTAAAGGAAACAAACAACTATACATAAGATTGATAAAGGTTCTTTTTCAGATCTATACACAACTATACAAACATCCAATCCAACCCAACCACATCCCCAGTAGGCAATGAGGATAAAGTGCCTTGTCCAAGGACACACACGTTGGCACGAGTTGGGCTGGAACTCACAACCTATGGATTATGAGTCGGGCGCCTTATCCACTCGGCCACACATGCTCCCACTTCTACGGAGGTCTTGAAGATAGACAACATTGACCACCAAATACTACTCCCTTGGGAGCACGGTGGCCGAGCGGAACGGGCACTGACTCATAATTGGAAGGTTGCGGGTTCGAGCCCCGGCGACGCCATCGTGTTGTGCCCTTGGGTAAGGCACTTTATCTCGATTACTCCTCTCCACCCAGGTGTTTAAAATGGGTACCGTCATTCTTAAATGCTGGGAAGGTAACAGACTCGCTGTAGAGGAGGTGTAGCGATCCCCCTATAGCAACACTACATGGAGGAGTCTGGCCCAATCGCCAATGAAAGAGAGATGGGCACTCCGATCACTGTTTGTACAGGATTGTCTCCTTTACCTTTACCTTTTTTACTACTCCCTATTCCAGAAAAACACAGATCTAATTATTTTGAATAAAAAAAAATATTATTCTGTTTTGCCAAATGAAACAGAGCTAAATCCTAATCCTTTAGTTAGTCCTAACTAGCAATTAAAGTCAAACTTTAATATTTAGCCAATTTTGGAAATAAGGGCCCAAAACATGCGTGTTTAGGGTGTTTTTCGTATGTAGTGACATTCAAGCCCAAAGACTTGTACTAAGACTAATTTCAGTTTATGCATTCTAAATTTTGGAAAAGACATGTTTCATTCTTATAACCAACCACTTAATTTAAAGTAACACAAAAAAGTGAAAATTAGAGCAAACTTTCGGCATATACTCATTGAATGTTTAGACTTCTTCCAAGTCTGTGATTTTTGTGACTCGATTGTCAGAAACATGCCGAAAATGCATGTGTTTGGCTCTTTTTTCAAGAAATTTATCAAATAGTGACTTTTTCTTTTATCTCCAGTTATAGTCGGGCTCTCATTCACACGCGGATGGGAAATAGTGTTCACTTTATGTTTGATACGGTTTCTAAACTGAAATTTTGCGTAGAACACGCTCCCGTAGTCCACTTTAATTAAAAATGTGCCCAAAGTGCTTTTTTCGGGGGTGCCCTACAATGGGGGGGGTCAAAATTACTAAAAATGTATTCTAAGGCCAATTGTGGTGATTTTGGTGTCTAAATATATGTTTATGGACATGAGAAAGTCATTTAGACAGTTTACGAAATCCAAAATGGCTTCCTTATGTTCCAAAATTCAAAATGGCGGCCAAAATGGTGAATTTTAGCCAAACATATTTGAACGGCTTTTTCAGGCCGATGGTGGTGATTTGAGTGTCTATGAATATGTCTGTGGACATGAAAAAGTTATTTACATAGTTAAACAAAATACAAAATGGCTGCCTTATACAAAAAAAATCAAAATGGCCGCCAAAATGCCGAAAATTATTCTAACTTATTTGAACGGCGCTCTCGGCCAGATGGTCGTGATTTAGGTGTAGGATATGTTTGCGGACATGAAACAGTCGTCATTTATATTGCTTATAAAATTCCAAAATGGCTGCCGTATGCCCAAAAATTCAAAATGGCGGTCAAAATGTCGAATATTAGTCTATATCATTTGAACGGCATTCTCAGGCCGATGGTGGTGATTTTGGTGTCCAGTTATATGTTTGGGGACATGACAAAGTCATTCAGCTAGTTTACAAAATCCAAAAAAGTTGCCTTATGGTCCAAAATTCAAAATGGCGGCTAAAATAGTGAATTTTAGTAAAAATTACTTGAAAGATATTCTTAGGCGGATGGTAGCGATATTGGTGTCTAGGTATATGTTTCTGATTATAGGCCCCTATAGTGTACATGACCAATTCATTTAGATAGTTGCTAGAATGGCTGCCCTATGCTAAAAAAATCAAGTGGTGGCCAAAATTGCACATTTTATATTGATTTTATCTGATTATCATATAGACACCCCAGCTCTTGGGACTTAATTTTTGTTTTAAATCTAAAGTCGCCGTGTCACAATATAATCACTTATAAATGGAACATAGATGCCCAAAATATTCAAAATGGCATCATTAACCAAATGTTAATACTAACTAACACTATAAGGATCACATTTGATGTCCATTGATCTATTATGATTTAAAAAGGTAGTCCAAAGACGATTGAAAATGTTGTATATGGTCATTTTCACGGTAAAGGGTGTAACTTTGGATTTTTAACATTTTAATCTGTAGTGTTCTAATAAAGCCACAGAATTCCATGATTTTTGGCCACATAAGTCATCTAGTTAGCAGCTACCTTGGGTAGCATAATCAGCTTTGGGAGTTACTGCGTTCAGTTTTAGCAGGCTTAAATGTACTTAATATTGCCATTTTGAAAAACTATAAAAAACAGTAACATTTTTGTAAAACCCTGTGTTTTCTTCAGTTAGTTCATGGATAATTTTTCTTATCCTGAAAGTACAGTCATATGTTCAGTAAACACTGCCACATTAGATTTAATTGTGAACAGCCCTGTATTTTTGAGAACCGGACTTCGATATTTGTCGTTTCGGAGGCTTCATTTTCCGTTAACAATTGTTAACAAACTTTGTGGGTGTAGCTTTGGTTCGTAATTCTTGGTTATTTCTTCACTTCTTCTTGATTCATAACAGTTGTTATCTTAACTTGAAATGGGTAACAAAAATTAGTCGATTTGCAAGCTTTTAAAATTTTTATAAAATCTTGACTTCAAAGAGCCGTTTTCCGTTAACTTTTTTGAAGCCTCGAAACAAACTGTTCAGCAAGCTTGTGCAAATACAAATAAAAGAGCTCATCAAATCTATTTATCAAAATGTAGCAAAGTAGATCCTCAAGTCACATGTTTTTAAATCGTGGAGATATATATCACCGTTTGAAAATGGGACCCAATACAAACTTTCCGTTAACAATTGAAGCCTCCGAAACAAATGAAGCCTCCGAAACAACAATAAGATTAATTATCATCTATGCATATCTAAATTGGTGTGTTTCATACTGATATCTGCATTGTAATTATTACTTGATATGTGCAGAATGTCATAAATTAAAAAATTTTTTGACATTATGGTTAATGTTTGAAAAATATACTGATATCCCAAAAAGCCTGTTTCGGAGGCTTCACATGCAAAAAACACCATACTTAACAAATGGGTGAAAAAAATTAACATGTGATAAATCTACAATATCTGCCGCATAGAATCATTGATTCAATATACACAAGAAAATAACAGCTTAGATGATCCCAACACTGTTGTTTTCAAAAAAACTACTTCTGCAATGTTTAACAATTGTTAACATGAAGCCTCCGAAACAAAAAAAAATGACTTGCTGTGATAATTTAATTTTTGTCACAACTGAAATTCAATACTTAGAAGCAAAGCATGAAAATTGGTAATTGATTAAATGTCATAATTTTCTGAGGTTATGTAAAATACATTTTTTCTTAGATATTAACCAAAATGTTATGGAAATGTCAAATTTTTATTAGAAATCAAAAGGTTTAAGCCTTGAAACATTATTTTACTGGAATTTAAGTTGCTTCTATGCATGATTTCAGTAAACAGAAACATATTTAAGTGGTTTGAAATTTTGACCCAAAAAAATCAAAAGTTACACCCTTAAAACGGACAATGATACACTACACTGAACATCGCTTCCACGCAATTATGCTTGTTTGGAACTGTGCCTTTGAGGTCGTGACAGTTTGACAGCAAAAACGTTGTTTCAACGTCGCCACGCACGTGCGTTGAGGAAAAAATGGCGAAGCAAGTTTCAATTCGAATTCCCGACTTTGGGGGATAATATACGGATGACCAAAAATTTTGGCGGATGACCAGATTTCATGGCATGGTCATCCGGCGGATGACC
The DNA here is from genome assembly GCF_039555335.1 of Amphiura filiformis. NCBI lineage: Eukaryota > Metazoa > Echinodermata > Ophiuroidea > Amphilepidida > Amphiuridae > Amphiura > Amphiura filiformis. The sequence continues at coordinate 46,993,897 of NC_092645.1, forward strand.
AGATTTTTTTCCTTAAAACGGACACTGAGTGGCAATTATTATATGTCAATGGACACTCGCCTTTATCAGAAGGATATCAGGTCTTGGTCAATATTATTACCAAACAAGCGAATGTGATGGCTTTCTAACAAATCCAGCTTTCGCAGTTACCTACTGACTCCAAGGAACAGTCGCAATTATACCATCATAGTGATAGCGGCATGAGGAAGAAACGCCTAAAAATTCACTCCCTAGCAAAGGCTCCTTGACCATGCAGAAAATCCACGAAATGTCATATCCTGCGAGTAATATTCGTCGCAAATCATGCAAATGGCATTTTAACTGCTTTTACGGTTTGTATAAACAGACATATCCTCTCAACTACGGCTGGTTGCTTGAAAACGGCACCCCTATAACGATTGTTCTATGATTAGCCCAGTTTGCCTTGGACATGAGCTGAGCTACACCAGTTAAAAATGGTGACGAGCAAGACCAATCTGTAATTGTTGGATCACAGCCTCATTACCGGTCCTCAACCAACCATCGGAAGAGGAAGTAACATACTGAGAGTTGCATTTACACTCGAATTTCTGGCTGATGAATGCGACTGTCCATTGGGAGAGGAGATTACAGATATGATGAACAATAATTGTCACTTTTAGTAGGGGGTGGGGGGTGTTGGCCCTAATTTTCAATTGTATTTGGTACCAATGTATAGCTATGGGTCTCGTCTATCCAAAAGAAGTACAAACATTCCCCACATAATATCGCTATGACGTCATAATTTGAGCACATCCTTGCCAAATTGAATATATGAATGCACAACCCACCCAAGTCCATACTTTGGCCATGGACAATTGTTGCTTATACATAGGCCTATCATATGTATAAAAGTTGAACCCCAAATCAACCCTCTACGTGGGTCTATTAGCATGTGAAATCCAAAATGGCATATACCCGGCATGTATGATACACATTTGTTTTTTAGTTTTCTCAAAATCACTTTCGATGGACTTGGGTGGGTTTTGTATTCATGTAGGTATTCAATTCTGGTTATTTACAAAAGTAAGGCAAAATTGATCTTCTTCCAAAAATTCTACGAACTTGCGGTTTTCACCGAATTGTCTCCTAAAAATAAAAGAAAATGAATATTTCAACCTAACTAACAAGTAAAAAGTCAATACATCTTGGAATAATTTTACAAGAGTGAAATGAAAATGTATTTACTGTAGAAACCTATGGTGGGCCCCCCCCCCCCCCCCCTCTATGGTCAATCATCTTTGATGGTCGGTCATACCCCGGGTAAGGTGCTGGGGTAAAAATTGTATCACTTAAAAGAGCATACAGGATGGATCTACGATTAGTTTAAGTCGTTTGGGCGTAAAGACGCGTGCTTTTTTTTTATGGCGGATGAAAAACCCTAGGGGTGGTACAATATCCTACGTAGCTCTAGGGTTAATCACTTTCATCGAGCTTCATTGCGTTATAATGATTAGTATGTTTCATATTATGGCCGATCTTTACCCCAGTTTAAAGATAGCCTATCTTTTACCTTTTACAGTCAGTTGGCCATCTTTTTAAATCATAATACATGTAGATCAATTGACATCAAATGTGATTATTTGGTTAATGGCGCCATTTTTAATAATTTCGGCATCTATGTACCAATTACATGTGATTTTATTGTGACACGGCGACCTTAGATTTAAAACAAAAATTAAGTCCCAAGAGCTGGGGTGTCTATATGATAATTATGTGAAATCAATATAAAATTTGCAATTTTGACCACCACTTGATTTTTTAGCATAGGGCAGCCATTTAAGATTTCATCATCTATATGACTTGATCATGTACACTATAGGGGCCTATATGTCAGAAACATATACCCAGACACCAATATCGCTACCATCGGCCTAAGAATATCTTTCAAGTAATTTTTACTAAAATTCACTATTTTAGCCGCCATTTTGAATTTTGGTCCATAGGGCAACTTTTTTGGATTTTGTAAACTAGCTGAATGACTTTGTCATGTCCCCAAACATATATCTGGACACCAAAATCACCACCATCGGCCTGAGAATGCCGTTCAAATGATATAGACTAATCTGCGACATTTTGACCGCCATTTTGAATTTTTGGGCATACGGCAGCCATTTTGGAATTTTATAAGCAATATAAATGACTGTTTCATGTCCGCAAACATATACCTACACCCAAATCACGACCATCGGGCCGAGAGCGCCGTTAATATAAGTTAGAATAATTTTCGGCATTTTGGCGGCCATTTTGATTTTTTTTTGTATAAGGCAGCCATTTTGGATTTTGATAAACTATGTAAATAACTTTTTCATGTCCACAGACATATTCATAGACACTCAAATCACCACCATCGGCCTGAAAAAGCCGTTCAAATAAGTTTGGCTAAAATTCACCATTTTGGCCGCCATTTTGGATTAAGTAAACTGTCTAAATGACTTTCTCATGTCCATAAACATATATTTAGACACCAAAATCACCACAACTGGCCTTAGAATACATTTTTAGTAATTTTGACCCCCATTGTAGGGGCACCCCCCGGAAAAAGCACTTTGGGCACATTTTTAATTAAAGTGGACTACGGGAGGCGTGTTCTACATAAAATTTCAGCCTAGAAACCGTATCAAACATAAAGTGAACACTATTTCCCATCCGCGCGTGAATGAGAGCCCGACTATTAGGACTAAATGAATGATTAGGATTGAGCTATGTTTCATTTGGCAGAACTTGATAATATTTTTTTAATACCAAAAAAATTAGTGCTGTATTTTTCTGGGAGTAAGGTGTGTCAATATGGTTCAGTTCTTGTGACACATTGTTCTCAAATGATCATTACATTCTAAGACATAACTATCATGCTCAAATGTCCGCACGTAAGGCCCTTTCCTGTCACATCATTTTGGTTACTACGAAGCTGACTGTTCATGTTCATTCAACCTGTAGAGTTGAAGGCCATCCCCTTACATAAATAGTAAGAATCAGTGAGTTCACCGAAGCAAATCGTGACCGTTGGGGTCCGCCCATCTATTTAGATATCAAAACCAGTTATGTCATTTACCATAGATATTCGAATTCCTTCATACGTCCCTGGCAACAGAGTACAATAGGTCTGCAAGCTCCAAAAGTAGGACTAAATATCATAATAGTTGTTCACTGGATTGTAATGTAATGCAAGGTTCTTATTTCTGTGCTTTCCATGGTTAACTTCAAAACCAACATTTAATCATGCATGAAATACAATCAGCATCAGTAAAAGTTTGTACAAATAATGCTTAGGCCTGCAAATTTGTTTTTTGTATTGGCGTAACCCACCCAGCCCCAATGTGCGCTAACCTATACTTTATCTGGCAAAAAAATATTTGAATCAGTGCGTTTACACGGTTGCGTCACCAGCGTATGGATAAATTACACTTCTACATGCGTGTATACACCCCTCGGGATTAGGTTAGCATGCAAATCGGCCACTGCAAAATCCGACGTGGCACTAATCTCAACTTTTAACCCCATGAGAACTACCTGCCGATTGGCTAAAAAGAAGTTTCCATTATCAATTGGACCAATCAGCAATATTGTTACACCAATTTCACCACACACAAAAAAAATTGGGGTGAATTATTTGCAAGCTCCATTCTGATTGGTGATTAAAATGAAGACATCATTAACCAATCAGAGGCAATGTTAGATCGGCAAGCCAAGTTCATCGGGTGCATGACAAAGCAATCCATGTAGTGTTTTGGGGTCCTTTTACTGCTCGTTATTTGTAGTTTTAAGATTGTGTTTTTATGATTGTTTATTGCAAGGTGCCTTGAGACCTGTTGGGTTAAAAGTGCTGATAAATGCAGCTTATTATTATTTGTTATTACTGATACACTATTTACCCCTCTATTATATATTCTATTACTCTTACTTATTATTATTCAAAATCACGCACTGTGATTTGTTAAAACATGTCACGTGAGAGCCTATTATTCTGCAATAATGGGTCAAGCGCCTACGCACAGCATTACGCTTGGTTACGAGTGCAATATTTCCACGATTCGCGCTATCACCATGATCACTTACCTTGAAGTAAACAACTTAAAATATTTGTGCCAAAAAATGATATTTTCTCTTTAAATCGCACTATTTTCTGGTAATAAAATAGAAATAAAGGGTGCAGCATTATCCTTTACACGCAAATAATGTGTCCTCGGCAGTAAAAACGTTTGAATAATGAGTTCGGCTGCGCCTCACCCATTATTTACATTTTTACTGCCTCGGACACATTATTTGGGTGTAAAGGATAATGCATATACCTTTACTTCTTAAATATAAGACATAAAGCAACATGCAAACATGGATGCAGGGTCCAAACCAATGTCTAACTTACCAAAGCTTTGACAAACCAGGCCTTCTCCACTCCATCTTCCATCTCCTCCACAAGTCCTCTCCTTTGTACCAGATGAAGCCCTGTAGCCTGGTACACAGTCAGATGTGGCTACTGTGCCAAATATTCTGATAACAAAAAGGTGTGAATGTGATAGATTTCAATCATAAACAGTGGCGTGCCGTGGCCGCCCTAACCCGGGGGCTGAAGAAGAAACAATTTTGCCGCCCTTCCTTAACAAGCCGAAAAGGTTGACCCAATTTTTTTCACGGTCGTTTGAAAATGTGAAGAGCAAAGGATTTTAGGCGCTAGCGTCCCAAAAGCAACCTTTTTTCAAATTTTTTATGCTTTTTCAATTTTTGGCGCCCTTTTTCCTTTGCTAATTCGTTTTGCCGCCCCTTCGTTTTTACCGCCCTGTTTTTGCCGCCCTTCTTCTTCCGCCGCCCTTCGTTTTTGCCGCCCCTACTTTGACCCGGGCTGGCGCCCCAAAATATGCGCTTGATAAATATGGCAGCATACAACGCACGGGACTTTGGCTGCTTGTGAATAGTCTGCAGTAGTCTGGCTTCAACATCGACACCAACTGGTTCTTATGCAAACTTTAAAGACTGCACAAAAAGTAACGCAGCTGTCATTAATACGACGGTTATTATGCAAGCATTATATCACATAAATCCCACCACTATCTTTGCGCTGACTTCAAAAATCAACACAAATAGCTGCAACTTTTTAATCAAGGTATTTTTCTTTCAAAACACTGCTGTGTTGTATATATTGAATAAAATTGGACAAATGGGGTATCAAAATGTGCGTAAATACACCATCGTTGGTTCTATTTCAAAATATTGTGAATACAATCAATAGTTCTGAAGCTATAGGTGTATTTATAACAGCTGTGTTACTTTTAGTGCAGTCTTTATTATAACAAATCGAAAACATTAGAAGGGGCTGCTCAGGAAGGAGTAGAGATCATACTAGTGGGCCTAGTTTAAGTACAAGAAAGACATTGTGATTGTAAATTGAAATCAATACTAAAGTCAGACAGAGCATACATACCTGGAATCAGAATTATAAGTGGTTTCTACATAATCTACATCTGGAAGATCGTCGCAGTAGTGATCTAGTGCTGCATATCGAAAAAGGTAAGAATAAATTCCAATAAACAGGATTAAATTACATTATGTGAAACAGAGGTGCTGCTGATGAAGGTTGTGGAATTTTCAAATGTGATTTTTTTGCCTTCTCATGATGGAATACAGCAAGGATGTAAAAATACATTTTTAAGAAAGACAACCTTGCAGCAAAGTTGGAATTCAAAGAAGTTCCACACAAATGAAAATACCATTAAACATATGTGATATGATCAAGCAAAATCAGTCGGAAGTCAGAAATGTTGATTTTCAGATATAACCAAACAAAGGAAATAATTTCTTTTGTTGTCTATTGTTTTGGAAACACTTCAACTACATACATGTATTCATTATCTTTGGAACTAAATGTTCAATTTCAATGGGATTTTCTGCAAACTGTAGCTAAAGTTACAAATTATTGATGGAATCATTTAGAAAACTGAAAATTAAATATGCCCGACTTCAGACTGATTTTACTTGGATCACACCACATAATTAGCATACTTTGGTACATTTTCCATGCTCAACTTTTATTTTTTGACAATGAACACTGTTACTTTAAGAACATCAGGATGAAGCCAAGACAATGGTCTGTATCAGCCTCTTGCTTCCATTTACTCTTTATGACATTCTTTTCCATAATAAAACAATATCAGTTATCAGAGAAACTCCTTTTGCATTGTAGGAAGTGCCTGTTTATAAGACACTCTCTATGATTCTGTGCGAAAGGTGATAATGTACAATATATCAACTGTAAAAACTTTCTCTAATGCAGTAAAATGCTTAGCATGTCAACAGACCCTGGTTCAGACTCTCTATGATCCAATCAGTGATTTGCCTGACCAGAACACCCTCAAATTCAACCAAATTCAGATTTTGACATTTTTTTGAACATATACAAATGATACGATACAATTTTAAGCCATGAAAATGGTAAATGTGATGCGATCAAGCAAAATGAGTCTGATGCTGATCAAAATTAAAATTCAGATTTCAATCTCATTATATGAGCCATCTCAGAGCTTTATTTTGCTGAAAACCCCATCATAATTAGACTTATGGTTCCAGAGATATGGTCATTTTAGTATTGCTCAGAACAAAAAAATACAAAAGAAGTTGAATGCTATGATTGGTTACATCTCAAAATCAATATTCCCGACATCCGACTCATTTTGCTTGATCTCATCATAAATGTGAAAGTGTATCAGATATTTCACATGAAGTAGGACCATAGGCGGCGGTAGCAGGTGGAGGGCGAAACAGAGCGACATACCCCCACAAAATTTTTCCATGGGGGTACATAAAAAAAAATCCTAATAGAACATCCTAAACAACAATTACCATGTGCATCTTCCTTTTAAGTCCCCAAACTGACCACCATGTTTTTGGCCAAAATAGGTTAAAATGCCAGAAGTTTGTATGCTTCAGGCCCACTAGCCTATCAAAAAGCAAAATTTACCTTCCTTTTGGGATAAAATAGCCTGAAATTGACTCATTACATGTGCAATGTTCCCAGTTAAACCGGAACAAAAAATGCTCCTCCCCCTAAATTTTAATATTTCCGCCGCCACTGAGTAGGACTAAAGGTAGAAATACAATATGACGATATCACTTTCATATCAAATTTGGATGCCATACATAACTTTACCATACTAACCTGTTTGTACACAAGACATGCCACACATATCATCACACACACAGGTTTCGTTACTGCCGCATTCATTGCCTTGTATGGTACAGGATGTCAAACATGTCCTATTGGAATTCCCTATAGCTCCCATCTTCTTTGGACAATCTGAAAGCAACACCATCAACAAAACAACATACATGTAATATACTAATTAGTAATGTTTTTTGAGTAGAAATGGGCTATTCCATACATCTCCTCTATGGAAGACATGATCTTAATCTCCCACACAGGGAGTGTGAAATTCAAATGGGGCTACCTGAATGGATGACTCCATTTGAAATCTACACTCCCTGTGTGGAAGATTAAGGGCATGTCTTCCATAAGGGGTGTATGGATTTCATTTGGAATAGCCTAATAAATGAGCTATTCCATTTTATTTAAAATCCACACTACCCCTGTGGAAGATTTAGGAAATGAATTTCAAATGGGATGAACACATTAGGCAGCCCCATTTTAAACTCATTTTATCTGTAGAAGATTCAGGTCCTATCTTTCGCAGAGGGTGTATGAAATTCAAATGCAGCTGTTCCAGTAAATTCACACTACCTCTGTGGAAGATATTTCCAAGATCTTCCACAGGGGTAGTGTGGATTTTAAATGGAATAGCCCATTGGGTACGCCAATTAATATCTGCTGAACCATCTTCCAAATATTAATACCGTACTTATGGTACATATGGCAAAATAAAGTGTACATAGCCTATTTATGAAATTATTCAAAAATTGAGCTCCATGATGCTTTCAAACTTTTATCCCTATTAACCCCTGTCGTCATCATTCTGCCTATTTATTCACCACTGATCTATTCGTTCTATTGTTAACACTATTTTTAAGAGCAGAAATGCATATCATTGGACTTCGCCAACCCCCCATTTACCTACTTCAGACCAATAATAATTTAACAGTTATGAGGCCAAAAACCATCCAAGTTTTTAAGTTAATGTTATAAAAGATTAACTTTAGATTTGCCTGTTTAACACTCACACTCATCAGGGTGAACACAATGTGGTTCCTGTCCACTCCATTTGCTATCACCTCTGCATTTCCTCGTCAGATCCCCACTCAGAAGTACACTGCCATTGGTACAGTTGTATGTCACTGTGGTGTTGAATGCATAATGCCGAGAAGAATCGTACATCGGCGAGGCATTGTCTGGTGTTGCCAGTTCACCACAATAATTCTCTCTCCCTAAGAAAAAAAAAAAAAGAAACAAAAAATGAAATGAACTAGATATTCAAAATGTCATCTATAGCTTTTTATCACTGAGGGCCTGGGGTGAAATTCTCTGATAGCAATATCCTAATATGTGACGTGATCAAGCAAAATGAATCGGATGTATAAGGAATATTGATTTTGAGATATGGCCATGTGTCTTGAAGTGGTGTTTCTTTGCGTTTGGTTAGTAAATTTCTAGGACCGTGCATCATTTTGCATTGAAACATTCATAACTTCCTAATTATAGATCCTATCATAGCAAAAGTAAACATTTTCTGAATGGAAAAAGTCCAATCTTTCCAAAAATGGCATCTAATTTTCAGTAGGGGTAAGTCTAAATCAGGTAAAAATCCAAATATGCATGAAAAAGTTGTCAAAAAGTAGCACCTCCTCAAAAACATGTAACATCCAAACCATAGCACCTATCTAATACTTTGCAACCTAATTGGTGCAAAGTAGAGGCAATAGCCCATCCAAAAATGTATACTTTGATTGGGTTACCCCTACTTGATGTACTTTTTTGATACACGGAATGACACGTTACAAAATTTTCCATCAAAATTTGAGGAAAATGCAAAAATAATACTTGCATTGCCATGATTGCTAAAAGGGCCTCAAATACTAAAATCTTTTCTTAGTGTATTCTTAAAAACATAATACATTTGTAAAGTGCAAGCAACAACCACCCTAAAAATGTTTACTTTGATAAGGTTACACCTAAATAGGGTACTTTCTGTGGTGTGATGTCACGGTACACCGAAACAATATGCCAACATAAAAGACGTAAATTTTGTTCAGTTGAAAAAAATTAAAAGAACCAATCTCTTGTGTTGACTTCAAACATGTAAAAACTACAGGTATTAACTACAAGTTTAACTCGCTTCAGATTCTTCCTAGCAATATTTTCAGGCACTGTTTTTTAAAGTTTGATGGAAGAAATGACCTTATTCTTCCAAACAGGGAGTGTGGAAGATTTCAAATGGGAATTACCTGAATGGGTAACTCCATTTGAAATCTACATTTGTACAACCCCTGTGTGAGAGCTCGAGATTGATCTTTTTGGTAAATCCCATAAGCCTTTGCGAGTACACCTGAGATGTTGTCATTTGACGTCACGCCGATTTGCAATGCACAGTAACGATGTTCGCTAAACGATGTGCGCATCGGCATGATGCGTACTGACGTCAAATGACGCTATTTCAGGTGTACTCGCAAAGGCTTATGGGATTTACCGAAAAGGTCAATTGAGGTCATGTCTAGACTAGAGGTGTAAGGATTTCAACTGGAATAGCCCTATGTTATACTTACTGACTTTGATGCATCTTAGTCCGCAATACCCATCGCATACACATTCCCTTCTACCTTGGCATATATCACTTGTAGAAGCACATTCCCTAGCTGCTGTGCAGTCTTGTCCTTCAGCCAAGGCATTCTCGGGGTCATATGGACACCCTGCTTGTTGTCCAAAAGCTGTAAATAAACAAATACAGACAAAAGTAACATATCAAACCCATTTCTGTTATCACATATCTTCATCTTCATTGGATACAGTGCATCCCTCAAAATTGAGTATTGCTGCACCTTGAATATTAACATGGTGAGGCAAACAGGAGTGCTAATGGTGAATGTGAAGAAAGTTTATTTTATACGTAGTGCTTTGTGCGAGTAAAAATAGCAGCAATTATGGAAGCTGGATGCTAGTATTGCCTTTTGAGAGGAGTGAGAGTATTCACTCCTCTCTAGAGCTCTTCTTATTGCATTTGCAAGAGCGATTCATACAATGTAGCTCCTCTAGACAACTTGTTCACATTATGCTTGTTCACAAAGCTGTTCTTGAAGAAACCAGAAGAGCATTCTACAGCTCTTTTCTAATTTTCAAAAGGCAGTCCCTGCTTCTACGCAGGGGTAGCATTAAGGCTCGAAAGTCGGGGGTTGTTTTCCCGTGTTTTTCACTCCCAAGCTTGCAGAAAATCCAAATACATGGGGTGAAAATTAAATCTCGGGGGTGACAAATATTTTGCAGTGTAGTTAGGGGTAGGAGTAAGGTCCAAAAGTAGAGGGTCTGAGTTCACCCCCGAGCTTGCACATATTCCCAATATAGAGGGTGAAAAATTAATATTTTTTTAAATTTAGGGGGTCATTCACCCCCAATCGGGGGTCAATGAGGGATGGAGGAAAATCAATCCATAGCGACATGCGACCATAACACAGTACGTACATATAGCGTGCACAAAGGACCATGCCATAGCACAACCGACAGAGCTCTGCAGAGTGACATATGCATTGGCTCAAAATTTAATACAATGACACATGAAAAATAAAAATACCACAGAAGTATCTCATCTTCTCTGGAAATGCTACAAATTTGCTTACGGTTTTGAGTAAGAGAATATTTCAAACCAGCCCTCGAATTAACCCAAGCCACCCATGGCATTTTGCTGTGGGTACCCATCCCCACTGCCGTAATGCCCTCAAAATATGTCCTTTACCCAAGGCAGTCACTTGCCGTGCCCTCTAATGAAGTTGCTGTGGCGGATTAAGACAACTTCCGATTTTGAAATGTGAGTCGTGAGTTTAGTGTATTTTTAGGCATTATTTTTTGCACCGCGTAGCGAAAAAAGTCAACGGTCATCGATATATGCCGACATAAGTTTTGGAATCTACAGAAACAGATCGAGCTTTAATAATTTGATACCAAATTTATTTTGCCAAGTATTGCAGGGACGCCAGGAATGGCGCTCAAAGTAGGCCGAAATCACATGTTATCATATGGGAAGCTTATTTAGTGTTGCGCTCCCTCTAGGTCCGCCACTAGTGTCTCACGCCAAGCAATTCCAAAAGGTTGACAGCCCTGCTCAATGCTCATAATAATTATGGTCGGAATTTGTACTTCAGCGCCTGTGTTTCCGGTTAAAAGTAAGCAAACACTCCAGTTATAGATACATAAATGTTTGCCAAGCTAAATTGTAGCCAAATTGGACAATCTAAAAAATTGTTTTAAAACTGAAGACGATATGATAACTGAACGTGTATACGGTACCGGTACTATAGAAAAATGACTTAATTCGTGTACATCGTGGACCATACTCTTTGCGTGGCTGTGCGTAGTAAGCTGTTGTACATGTATGCAGATAACCTCGCAATATGGACGTGTAGTAGAGTAGCGCTGTACCAGGGACTGTCTTTTGGAATTGACAGGAGAGCATTAAATAGCTCTTCTGGAACCTTCAAGGAGAGCTGTTTAGAGCATTTAAAATAGAATGTGCAGTAGTCCCAGTAACTGAGAACGTGACGACATTTACTTTTACATTGGGTATTATCTGATATGTCACGGTCTCAGAGCTGCACACAATATGGCCCTATACAAACAAGGCAGTACATGTGAAATTGGAGAGTACGAAACACGTTTCCTGTCCCTACATATAAATCACACGTTGCAGTTCAGTAAAACAAAGCTCTAAATGATCCGAAGTATTTGTAAATTATTATAGAACAGGCTCATTTGAACGTCCATATGATTATGTCTGTGTTCGGTCTTCCTAGTTACTAGGACTAAATGTGCAGAGAGAATGGTCAACTAAGTCTAAGGAGAGCTAAAAATCACTCTCCTATATCAGATTTCAGGAGAGCAGTACTTAGAGAGCAATTGCTCTCGCTCTCCTCAAAAGGCAGTGCTGTACGCTCGTGTATTATAGTCAAAATGTTAAATTCTCGATCATAAGAGCCAACTTGAGTATGCACAGTTATTTGCGTCGAGCGTACTACGCAAAGACCGGCGCTTACGGCGCAAACACAGCTTTTGAGAATTGACCAATCCCACGGTCGTTGCTAGGCAAGGTCAAGGTTCGGTCATGCAGGTCGCACAATTGTGTTATTCTATGAAAAGTACGCTGACGCAGTTCGGTACATCCTCTCATGATCGAGAATTTGTTATTTTGCCTATAGTCGCGGAGTAACAAGCGTAGTTGAATGTTCCACGATGTACACAAATTTAATAATTTTTTCTATAGCACCCTGCCACCCTCTATCTTCTATCCACACAGTAACTACAGTGCATTGCATGATTGGAATGCATACCATTACCATTACCATATACATGTACAGTAACATTGTCATATTGTATGGCTACACGTCACATGACATCACAAAATTTAATAATTTTCACATCATCATCACCAGACTTACCATTATGTCACAACTCCAGAAACATAAAATGTCTTTGTCTCGTGGTACCAACCAGGCCCTGGTACCAGCCTGGATACTCGCATTCATGAGGAAATGTTAAAATTTAAACAAAATTCCCCCCAGCTGAACTTCCATATTTTTTCAAAAGTGCCATCATTTTCTGCTAAAGACAGCTGTGTATACTGCCAAAATCGTTACAGAACGCTTGTAGGAATAATCGTAGGCGGCGCAAAACTTCGAAGTAGTTATCCCAGACGACGGTGGACTACATTATTCACTGTGGCAACAGCCAATATCGTAAACAAAACAGACAATATGACGGCAACACTGCCTGGACATGGGCATTGGACGCCCCGTGCCGAGTTGTGTTTTTAGCTCTATTGGCCCCGTTACAGAAAAAAATGCACAAAATATATTTCTCAGTGAATGTATAAATTTTCACAAAAAAATAAATATTTTTGGATTAAAAATGAATGTGAAGAAAAAAAAAATTATAGCCGGGAGTGAGCGGGACTCGATCTCGGGACCCTATGCACCGCAGGTGACAACAGTTACCATTACACCACGCTAACCGTGATACACAATGGGCGAAATTTTAGGTATATATCACATTGTAAACTTATTGTCCGTTTTCCTATACTAGCTACACAGTGTGTCTGTAATTGACGCATGACCTCAGCACATGGCTCTGTGTTGAAGGTATAGGAAACTTTTTTTAGAACGTCGTCCTGATGTTATTTTTAATTCAATGTCTTAGAAACTCAGATCATCATTTGCAGAAATTTGTTGTGATTACTAATATCTTTTCAAAAAATAAAATAGAGCATGTTTTCAACGTAGTTGTAGGGTTTATATGACATGTTGTGCAAATCTATCACTCAAGAATCTGTGTACTAATTGAATGGGGATTTCATGCCTTCACGGCCTGAAACTTTCTCTGACTTTGCAACAGCGCCACAGGCGAACCATATTTTTGATTCCTTAGAAACTCACATGTCAATCATCGTCATTTTTTTCTCTATCATGAGTCCAAAAAGCAATTCTATTGGTCAATGTCTTCAACGTAGTCGCCCTCTTTGTATGAGTGACAGTTTTTCCTAGGTTAGTGGCCATCCCATCCAAACTCAACCAAGTAAGCAGACCAATGCATGACCAGTTATTGATTTATTGACGTCATAATTGGCCAGTGCCTTTGTGATAGGCAATCAGTTATTGATTGGCCTAGATCAGTGTTGAGCTAAGAGTTTTTAACCAGGATTAGAGTGATAAAAGGTCGAATTTTATTTTACACAGGGATAAGTTTATGATGATAAACATACCGTGCGTTATTACAAGCGGCTGATTGTGATAACTATTCATTGTTATCATTATTAATTTTTTATTTCATTTCAAATTGTAATAGTTTATATTTATTTAACTTTTATTCCATGCAAGTTTATGCGCACGAGTTAAACTTCGTCAATTTCGCACAGTGGTGCTATACCACGCAGTCGATTTGGATAATTGCCTATCGATTGGGTTGATCATGGATAAACTTATCGGTGATGTCACTGGCTTTAAACTTTGGCGGACAATAGAATAACCATTGATTGACAAGGTTACCCCTGCGTCCCCTAGCCGCTTGTGCGTTATTCATACAAAACATTCAAAAAACAGTACTTACAATGAGGTTCACTGGCGAACCTCAACGGATTTAGAATGATAAAATAGTGCTTAATAACATACGTACAGTTTTGGAATAATTTGAGATATTTTTGTGTTTACGTGTAAAACCAATGACGACGTCAAAATTCAGCCAATCTTGGCCGCCCCCCCCCCCCCTGAGTTATCCATCATAATTATATGCAGGGATACTAGACTGATACTTGCACCCACAGATGTTTTGATACGGACCACTCTTGAAAAATAACCGTGTTAAATATGTTTGCTAAACTGAATTAAAGATCACAGGACTGTTATTACTTAGTAGGCCTACACAGTATACAAAAAACACCATAAAAAGAACTGTATGAAAAAGCATGTTTCAGTTGCCCATGTCTATAAAAATGTTTACCACTAAATTAGCCTAATTTTCATTGACTTTTATCGCCAGTGAGTAAGAAAATCCAAAAATTGTAGCTCTTTTGGCAAAATTTTGACGAAAAAGCTCTACAACCATCAAATTTCAATTCAATTGACTCAAAAATATGACGAAATTTTAATTCAGAAGCCTATATATTTTTGCCAAGAAATCAGTACTCAGTTCCCAAAGTTCGGCGCTGCGCTCTGCACACCCCTATACCATCGAAATATTTTGCCATAATTATTGAAGCTATGATGCAAAAAAGAAACAAATTTGCGCGGAGAGGGCAAAAAAATGCGCTTTTCAGGCTAAAATGGCCAAATATGAAGTTCATGATCAGATAGAGTGACCAACATTGACAGTGTATGGATATTTGGGGGGAACCAAATTAAGAACTTTAAAAGCTCTTATGGGCTGTTCAGTAATTACATGTTCGGGGGAGGCAAAAAGAGGGGGCCAGCTAGCACAGGGCAAAAGGGGGCGCAAGCAAGTCAAAAGGGGCAAGAGATTTTTGGCACACATGTAGGCCTACAGTAAATAAAAACGCTCTAAAAAGGCCCAGGAAAACAGTAGGCCGAGTAGGGCCTACATAAACATTAATGCAAAATTTCCTGCTCACTACGCTTGCATTTGCAAATTGGGTTCCTAATAATTTAGTGCAAAATTGGAGCGAAGGGTTTTGGCAGGCCGAGAGGGGCAAGCAATTTTGGCCGGCCGAGAAGGGGGGGGAAGGAATTGTTGGCGGCATAATGAGGGGGGGGGGGCAAACGTTTTCATTTAGATTCCATTTCTATAGGAGAGGCCTTAAGAGGCATGTGCAATAATTGGCCCCGGGGAGGTAAAATGGGGAGAGGGCAAAGATTTTTTGGCAGGCCTAGAAGGGGGGCAAGCCGATTTTGGCACACATTTACGGGGATTAAATAACACGAAAAATGTTTAAGAAAGCACTACAGAAATATTCAAATATGCAAAATTTCCTGCCCTCTACCCTCGCATCGTATATCAAGACCATTTTAAAGTTTGCACATTGGGGACCAAAAAAATTGGGGGAGGCAAAGAATTTTTGACAAGCCGGGGGTAGGCCTATGCAATTTTTGGCACTCCATTTGAAAAAAAATCACGGGGCTCATTATTATGGCACAGCCCATGTCAGGGGTAATAGGCCTATCATCAGTCTCCCTAGTACCCCGGGGGCCACTCACATGAATGCGGAAAAAAAATAAGTATAAGAAATTGGTGTTTTTTGCGCAAAAAAGGCAAGTTGCGCGCGTGACGCATTTAGGGTCTAAAAAACACTGATTTTCAAGAATAAGGGTAGTTTTCTGAAACGGAGCGGAACAACTTATTTAGGGTACCTTTTCAAATTTTTGGTAAACTACGAGTCCAAAAAGGGTACATTTTTTTCATTTCTCTAACCAATAAACTCATTTGGGGGTAAATTCTATATTAAACTAACTTATAATAAGATGCTAAATTTGCTAGTAGGGTAAAACTCATTTAGGGGATGTTTAAAAAAATTGGTCACGCATATGTGTACACTATCATACTTGGGTGGCCCCCTGTGCCATAGTATGCGGCCGCACGACCCCATGCATGTCAAAACGCAAAATTGTCAAAATATTGCCTTCAACTGTTCAACATAATTATAAAGTTGTGCATGAATAAAACAAATGTATTTTAGCTATAGCTAGTAAATATAAATACAAACAAGTAAATAAACTTACCGTTCAAAGTAAATGTGGCTATACATATTATAAACACAGGCATGAAATGCGATTTCATTCTGTCCAATGTTGTAGACCTTCCGTCATACGCAGTGAAAAAAGTGTATCCCAGTTTAATAGTATCACTGACCAAAGCACAGACCCTATAGGGTCTATGACCAAAGCCTTAGCAGAACTATACAATACCTATACACGTCTGGGATCTTGTCAAGTTCTGTTACAATTAAAACATTGAAAATGAAAGTTGTAGAGAAGACAGAAGCACAAATAAGTTTCTTTGAAATTTCTACTTGAAGGTACTTTTCACAAGAATTGCAACATGATCCTCAAACGGAATTATATGACCAGGATAATACTGGTGCTACATCCCTCATGATGTTAATAACGGTTGTTAGGATTCGATAGCCTTCTGCTTTTCCGCACGAACCGGAACCTTGGTAGGCAAATAGCTGTAGTTTTTGTTTTTGCAACAGATTTCAGACCCTGGGCATTTGCACTTCAGCTACTGTTCTGTTTAATTTATCTTTTCCAAAATACGCATTATTATGGATCATAGGCCATCATGATAATAGGTTCATATTGTAAATTGAAACCACCCTATTTGACAGAGAAGAAAAAACACACAATAATAGGCCTAAAATTATAGCATAAAAATAGCGCGAGAAATTGATCTTCTTCATGTTCCCACAAACAGTTGTATTACCTGTTGTAAAATAATTACGTGTACCCCTGGTGAATTTTCAAAATGGTCCAAAATAGCTCCCTCACCCCCATTGACCATGCCACTGAAAAGCCCACCCCCCCCTTCTTGTACACATGGCAACAAAACATTAAATTGTTTAATCATATGATGCGAGCGCAGCGAGCTCGAGCAGCCAAAAAGTTTTGCATATTTGAACGTTTTCCTAACATAGACACTTAAACGGAAGCATAGAAACTTATATAGCCTATAGGGCCTATATGCTAACTTATATAGCCTACAGGGCCTATATGTGCCCAAAATCGCTCAACCACCTCCCCCCTGGTCTGCCAAATGCTCCCCCACACCATCACCACCCGGGGTAGGCATAGACTACACATAGGGCCTAATTATTGCACTGCCTTTTTTAATAAGTTGTTCTGGTGTTTTGAATATGTTTTCTTGATTAAAAACTCTTAACTAATAAATCACATTTTCTAAAAATGGACTAATTGTAGAATCAGTAGTGGGAAGAAAGAGGAACATAATTATTAAGAATCTATTATTGTCCGAAACTCCAGATATCTTGTGGAATCCGCTCCAAGAAGACACCGGAGGGGTGCGGCTCGAGCTACCGATCCCATATGACCCATGTAATTTTGCCGCAGATAGGGGTCCATATGCCATTTCTTTCGGATAAATCCATTACCATTATGGTCCATATGCCATTTCTTTCGGATAAATCCATTACCATTATTTTATTGTGGATGTTGCAATGATACCACATTTCACGCACATCGCGCGAAATTGTGATTTTTGCTTTAAAATACTCAAACAGTAATGTGGTCTTACATTAATAAGGAAACCATTATGATTTTTGATTTTGTGTGTGTGTGTGTGTGTTGAACTTTTCAATGTAAATAATAAAACAAAATGGACAAAAACACAGCACAACGAAATAAATAAAAAGACAAAGCTCACACTCACACACTCCCTCCTCCCTCTGCCCCCCCCACAAGAAGGACCAAACATTATCAATAATCTAGGGTATGCCATGTGTGTTGAAAAAAAAGGAAATTAAAAATAATTAGATGAACTAAGAATCCATTTGTTGAAATGAAGAATAAGGTTATTTTTCTTACATATAAACATATAGGCCCTAGACTCGTGTCTAAGCCAGGATTTATCGCGCCAAAATAAGGAACTATTAAGCTCTATTAGGCCTAAACAATCTAAATATTATTTGTTAATCCTCAGAGTCACATTGCCAAGCGATTGCCAAGTTTTGATTGGTAGACATATAAATATCTTTTACCACTTTTCCTCCCACGCATTGGCCTATAATATGATCAGAGCGGGTTGTGCGTAGGGAAATTCCCGTACCAACTCGACTCGGCTCAATCCCGGATGTTATGACAGTTTCGTTGGTTTATGAACGCACTTGAACCTACCATTCTTAACCTAGTGACATGAAGTACACCCCCGGGTTACTCTGAAACGTGACTCATACAAAGATCTCAGAAAACGGCTGTAAAAGCTATAATAGTTTTCAGACTATATAGTTTTCTCTTTTGATATAAGCTGATATACAAAGGCCTACCCAGCCAGGAGGGCCAGGTTTTTCCTTGTAAATCTTATTTTATTTTAATATTTTACGATTCCTATAATAAATAATAAATTGCCTTTTAAGGGAAACCCCCAAAACATCATACATGATATTATGCGCAAATTTATATAACTCCGTCAATAAGTAGACTGGCCATTTTTCTTAGAACCCCATATATAAATTTGTGGCATGAATATAAATGTGTTATAGCCCCATCACCGGGCGGGCCCATCCTCCCTTGACCGATATCGGCATTGCATTGGTGTGCGGATGATGTCATCTTTTCCTTCTCTATAATCATAATCCAAACCCCGGATTCAGACCCCAGGAGCATTAGAGTGGGGAAGGGAGGGGGGAGGGGGGAGGGCGCCCTAAAATAATGAAATACTAGGAGAAAAAATAAATATTCCTAGCACGAAAAACCGTGTTTTGGGCCCAAATAGGGTAAAATATTGCACAATTTTGCGCCCTTTGCTCGCACTGGCCCGTCAGAGTAAAACACACCTTCATTTTGGGCTAAAATAGTATCAACTTTTTGCTCAGTTCCGCGAGCAAAAAGTCCCAGTAAATCCGGAACAATTAATATGCTCGTCCCCGCCACCCCCCCCCCCCCGACCCCCCTAAATGTTAATGTCAAAATCAGCTACTCGATGCAGTATCAGGGCTGGATTTTTACACGCGCCCGAACGCCGATGGTATGGTACTTTTGCTGTCGAGCATGTAACTTTTAAAAAGTAACGGTACACTCCGGTCGACTGCATGGCGTGTAGCATTTTGAAGCTGAAAGATCACCAATGGCGTAACTGGAAAGCGCTACCACTAGGGGCGCCAAATCGGCCATATAGGCGTAGATCCCCAATATTTTGCCAGGGGGTGGTCCATACAATCACCCGCTCATGTTGACGCCTGAATATGGGTTTCTGACCAAATTAACATAGTATTTGGCCATTTTAGCTTCGCGCGCATTTATTCCACTTTTACACCAAATTAACCTCATATTTGCCCATTTTAGCCCCCAAAGCGCAAAATTTCGAGCGCATTTATTCCACCTTTACACCATATTTCATCAGTTTAGCTTCAAAATAGCAAAATTTTTCGCGCGCATTTGTACCATAAACTTATTCTGTCGCCAAAAGGTGCTGGATTCACTCCCGGGGGGCACTTCAATTTGAAATGGATATGGGGGTAGGGCTGGCACTTTCGCACTAAGGGGCATTCGGTGAGAGCATAATGTAAAAAATATGGGGTCATTGGGTGAGAGCATGATTTTTGGCATTCGGTGAGAGCAAAATGTAAAAAATATGGGGTCATTGGGTGAGAGCATGACCGAAACAGCGCCACAAAAACCGCGAAAATCGAATTTTTAGTTCTAAATAGCGTCAAATTTCTTTGTTTTTTCAAAATAAGTAACAAAATCAGTGATAAATGAAAGTTGCTGTTCAAATTGAACTTGTAAGGGTCTTTGGGTGACAGATCATTGTCAAATGGAAAAATAGGGGGTCTTCGGGTGACAGAGCCGGGACAGAGCATGTGTTCGTAAAAAAACATGGGGTCTTTGGGTGACAGCGATGCTGAAAAAGGGGGTCTTAACAGCCCTACATACGCGTCACCTCCAAAGTTGAAGTGCCCCCGGGGATTCACTATACTTCAAGAATTTTTTCTACCCCCCCCCCCCCTGTCAAAAAGAAATATACGCCACTGAAATCGGCCTCACTTTTAATATCATAATGCCGACATCCCGCGTTTAAGATATTTTCGGGTGGGGTGGTGGTGGGGGGTTGGGCAGGGGCGTAGCCAGCTTTCTTGGTCAGGGGGGGGCAAAATAAAAATTTTGGGGCACAGACGAAAAAAATGCAGTTGCATCATACAATACATAGAGACTGTATGTCTTCGAGCTTCCCGAAAAGGGCCTTATTGGGATGATGTGCGCGCGTAGTGGGAAAAAAATTGTATTTTACACTATTTTCGCCCATTATCCGGCTAAAAAGGGCTTCATTGTTACAATGTGCGCGCGTAGCGGGGAAAATTTTGTATTTTACACTATTTTGGCCCTGAATTTTGCTAGAAAAGGGCTCCTTGCCCTTTTTTTCTTTCCTTTGCCCTCCTGATTGTCTCTTTCATTTTTTTGTCGGAGGGGCTACTTTGGGTTGGGTGTATAGGGGCACCAATTTTGTTTCTTGCCCCGGGTGCTACTCTATTGGGCAAGAATAGCCTAAAAAGTGCCCATTTTTGCGCTCTTCGCGCGAATTTGTTCTCATTTTAAACCAAAATATAAAATCTTAAATTTTACTGTAGGCCTAATTAAAGCACTCTAATTAGGATTAGTCGTTCACGTGGTATTTTAGTACACCACTGGGCTTTATAGCAAAGAGTCGAAATTCGGGCGAAAGAAGAAGTAAAAGTATGAAAATGATCGAAAGTTTCAATACTTTTATAATGTACACATAAAAAAAACCCATCAAAACATATTTTGTTATATGGTCCCATGGGAGAAAACGAGCTGGAAAAATCCCATAAAGTAAGAGGAAATGGTCACGGAAGTGCACTAAGCATGCTAAGTATACCACCAACGACTACACCACACATTCTATGCTATTTTCTCTGAATAGATCTACCCACCAATCGTCTGAATAATCTTAGTTTAGGAACATTAAACCTTAGACGAATAGATTGAACCAGCATCAGTTGTCACGGTAAGCAAATGATTTGTTTTCATAAATTGTTTGATTGTTTTCATCATAAAATTGACGTGTCTATAGATAGTAATTTTTATACATTTCAATGGCTTTCATGGACAGTATTATTCTGTGTATTTTAGTTTACAAGAGATTTGAACCCCGTGGCAGAACATAATGCGAGGGATCATGATATTGTATAAAATAATATATGCTTGTGTTAACATACACATTATTATTGTGT
Source organism: Amphiura filiformis (assembly GCF_039555335.1). Lineage (NCBI taxonomy): Eukaryota > Metazoa > Echinodermata > Ophiuroidea > Amphilepidida > Amphiuridae > Amphiura > Amphiura filiformis. Next base: position 47,015,487 of record NC_092645.1, read on the forward strand.
GTATTAATTGTCAAATTGGTGTTCTCATTAATTACTAAGGGGCTGTCCATTATTCGCCATTTTAAGTTACGTAGTAAGTGGCAGTATACGTAGGGAGAGAGGGTAACAATTCTAGGCATGTGTATAGTACCGAAGACAAATTGGCGATTTGTTGGCGATTTGTTGGGGCACTTACTAAAAATGGGTGACGGGAATGCGGCGACATTGACCCCCATTTTTCAACTCCCTCTCACCCAATAACCCCCTTTGTTTTACTGAACTCCCTCTCACCCAATGACCCCCTTGTTTGTTTTCTTGTCAGAAGATCCCCTTTTTTCACAAATTTAGGGGAAAATTTTGATAATCTCTCAATGAATGACCCCATTTTTCATTATTTTTCTTCAAGTTTTTCCAATTTTCCAAATTATTTTCAAATTTGTGAAAATTTTGTATCAACTTTTATATCTTGACCCAAAATTTTTCCCAGTTTCACTGAATGACCCCCTTTTTTTGTCAGATTTTCCCAAGTCTCACGGAAAGACCCCCTATTTTGGTACCTTCTCACTGAAAGACCCCCCTTTTTCGGTGTCTAGGCTCTCACCGAAAGACCCCTAGTTTCGAACTGCTGTCCGCACATCTCCGTCACTTCCAAAGTTGAGTGCCCCCCCCCCCTCCACGTAACTCCCCATGAGAACTACCCGCTGATTGGCCAAAATGAATGAATATTGTGTCCAATTTTGAATCAATCAAGGACGATATTAATAAGATCATCTGCAAATGCAAATATGACCATAAATAGTTTAAGGGCTCGGGTAGGCCTATTAGCGTTTTGGTAGTATTTTTTGTGGGATGGTGAGAGCACATCAGACATATCGAATTGCATTCTGAATACGAAGAATGTCCTTCTGATATCAAATAATTTTAATTTCCATAATTTTGCTGCAAATTTGCGCAAAATGTGTTCCCTCCTCCCCCAAAAAAAAAACACCACCCCATGTCTCCCAGAATAAAAATCTGGTGCCGCCACTGAGCATGGTAGGACACGCTTCCAATCATTAAACAAACAAAAAAACAAACAAACATACAAACTTCCTTTTCAGATATCTCAATTTGAAAACCAATCATTGATTGGATCAAGACAATGGATTTTCCATGGCAACGACTGGAGCTTTTTGGGTCGCTTTTAGCCTTGCTCATATTATGCTGCGTCGACCACGCTGCCACTGGTAAGTTTTAGCCTTATATTTCCATTTCCATGGGCAAAATTTCACAGTGACGCAAAATTATATAAAAGATGGCTTCAAAAATGCCATACTGGAACGCAAAACAGTCCATTTTTAATATGCTAAGGGCTGGACTAAGGGCCAAAATACTCAGACTCTACTGGATTGGGGCCCGGTTTGGGGCTTGTCTCCTCATTCGGATAAGACGGGGATGACTCCAAAATTCAGAAAAAACAGACCCTCTTTAGACTGTTAAAAAAATTAGACACTTTTTTCCTGCTAAAATTTTTCAGATCACCGTCCTAAAATGACTGAAATATGTTTTGTTTTTTGTTTTTTTGACGACGATTTTTATATTTTGTTCATTTGTATTTACGTTAAACAGAACGAAATTACAACAGTGTCCAATGGGCTATTCCAGAAAATAAGTGCACACCCCCTATAGAGGAGTGAATTTGAAATGAGAGAAAAACTCGGATTTCCAAGCTTATCACTCTACAAAAGTCTGGATTTCCGGTCACAAATAATCAAAGAAAAACCCGGATTTCCATATTCTTCATTAAAAGTGAAAATAACCCGGAAATTTTAACCACTTTCATGTTGAAGTTTCGGAATTCCAACTTCATATTGTACAGAAGGGTATAGAGGAGTGGCATTAAATATGAGGAAAAATCCGGATTTTTTTAGTGACAAGTGGGTAAAAGTCCGGATTTCCAAGGGGTATAGAGGAGTGACATCAAATATGTTGAAAAAATCCGGATTTCCAAGGGGTATAGAGGAGTGACATCAAATATGTTGAAAAAATCCGGATTTTCTAGTGCAAATGTCAAAAATTCCGGATTTCCAAGGAGTATAATGGATGGCCTTAGATACGATGAAATGTCCTGATTTTTTAGCGACAAGTAGGAAATGTTCAGATTTCCAAGGGTTGTAGAGGAGTGGCATTCAATTTGATCAATAGTCTATTAGAAAAAAAAAATATTTTGAGGTGATAGACATTAATTATGATAAAAGCAACAAAAATTAAAAAATTAAAAATTTTGACTGTGAGTGTATGGGGAACAATTTGAATACAGTATTTGAATTTTTTAGCCACAGCCTACATGGTTAATTTTTTACTGGTTTAAAAGTTTAGGACTTATAATTTCTCTTTTATATTTTTACATATTAAATAAATGTCATTTTTATTTTTAACATGATTGTGAATTTAATTTAATTTAATATAAGCTGTACAAATGTGTATGTTGTTTATTATTGAAGTTAATGGGCTACTAAAGTACTATTGAAAACTTTTGAAATTCCTTTCTTTTCAAGACATATAAACCAACTGCATGATTTTTGAATCACACTTCTGATAGTAATCTGATATGCGTGTATTAGACTATGCTTTATCACAGACACAGGCAGAGCAGGGTTGTATATCTGATCTTTAACCTTGAGCCAACCACTATTTAACCTCTAGCTCTTTGATACTGTATGTAGCGGGGAAATTTGATTTTTTAAGGTGGAGTATTTGCACTGACATACAAATTACATGTACTTTCTATGGCATTGGCATTATGCTTTTGGCATTTTGCATATATATATACTTATTTACACCTATTGAATATGTCATATAATTAAATACACAAATTTGTTTGTAACAATTTCCATGAGGAGGTTTTTTTTTGCAAAAAGGGGTTTATGGAAGTTCCCAAGGAAAGTTCATTGCTTGAAGGATAGGAGTCATTAAGGACTACTTCCAATTCCAGAATTTGGGATCATATTATCCTGTTTTGCCAACTTGCTAGTAACACAAACTATTATACTGAAAAGTCATATTTAATGTTTTATTGGTTATAGGTCTATATACCAAAAACATGTTTTATAGGGTGTTTTTGTATGCTGTGACAATCAACCCTATAGTAAATTGTACATATCAATATGTGACCCGCACTGACAAATTAACCAGGAACAAGTCGCATGTTTGACATTTCATAATTTGAATAAAAATGTAAACACAAGACAATAAGCTTTAAAATGATACCAAAATTATATAAATAGCATCAATACTTTTCAAGATGAATAATTTTGTAAATGATACCTTGATATTTTTGTCAAATTGCTATTCTGAGTAATGGGCCAATTAGTTTCATAGCATCAATACTTTTCAAGATATGGATAATTTTGTAAATGATACCTTGATATTTTTGCCAAATTGCAATTCTGAGTAATGGACTAATTAGTTTTCTGCCTATTGAATAGGGATTATCATATTTCAACTGTTATTTATTGATTAAATAAACCTCTTTTTAATAAGTACTTTCAATGATTTGAAAGTCCACTTAGTCCCACAGGTTTATACCATGAAATTAAGAATTCCACAATTTAATTTCTTTATGGGAATGTAATATTTAAAGGCCTATAACTCAAAAAACATGTCTGGCGACTTGTTCCGGGTTTTGTTGGAGCTGGTCACATATGCAAAGGAGTGTTCAGAAATGGGGTTTGAAAATAATATTTTGTAATGAGTCGAAATGGGCGTAATGGAAATGGGTCCAACTATTTACCAATAATGGAAATATGTCCAAAATAACCCAAAATATTAATATTAATAATAATTATGATGATGATGATGATTAAGTTTTGTAACCTTAGGCCAAGTAAAAATTGTTCATTTGTGGTAGGTAGGCCCCCTCTAATGATCACAAAACCTTCCAAAAGTGTTTCTTATATAAAGCATTTCAACTTCCTAGACATCTTTCCAAAAATGTTATAACTCAATTTTAAAAAACTTTGAAATTGAAGTTACCTCAAAAAAGGAAGCGGTAGGATGAGAAACATGTTTTTTTTACTTGGCCTTATACCGGTACTGACTGGTATAAAATGAACATTTTATTTTAAAAGTTGATTAGTTGAATATGAACCGCCCACAGAGAAAAGGTCCATTGTCTACCCCGGGTGTTCCGGGAGAGGAGCACTCCCACTTTTGAGGTGACTTTTTGCATGCTTTGCGCGCATTTTGGACTATTTTCATATTTTTAGCTTAAAGTTATTTTTCAGGGTCACTGACAGCCAATTTTTTGCACATGTGCATAATGAACCCAATTTTCTTGGTGCCCTCTTTTTTCGACAAAAACTGCCATAGACCCCTAGTGTTGTAAGGCACAGGTCACTTTCATATTCGAGTCCCCCCGGCTAAATCCTAATCCTTTAGTTAGTTTTAACTGGCAATAAAAGTCAAATTTCAATAGTTTTGCAATTTGAGGGAAAATTGGCTAAAAACATGCAATTTTGCATGATTTCTTACAATTGCAGTCACAATATTCAAAGCTCAATTCTATGTATTCAAAATTTTGAGTATAGGCTATGAGTTTGTTCATAAATTTAATATTTTATGTTAATTTTGAAAATTGAGAATAAAAGATACAATTTTTATTTAGAAATTGTGTTTTCTGAAAATTAGAATCCATAACCTGAAATTGGTTTTAGTACAAGGCTGGTCTTGATTGTCACGGCCAGGATTTAGCTAAGCCTATATTTTATTTGCCAAAACAGGATAATATTTATTTTATTACAAAAAATTAGTATTGTATTTTTCTGGAGCCGGAGTAGTGTGAGCATCGGTATTATTGGGATTTTAGATGCAAAAATTTAACATGGACTCGAAAAAGGTCTAGTGTATGGCAATTAAAGCCACAAGACGTTCTGAGAATTACTTGGGCAAAAAATGCAAATTTAAATGAATATAAACAGACTTATAGTATTGGGACTCGCCATAAGTACAGGTACGGGTTTTGGACCATGAGTACGGGTGCACGGGTCCCAGGCCATGGAACGGGTATGGGTCCCAGTTCATGAGTAGGCCCCTACAGATACGGGTCCAAAGTCAAAATAGGGCATGAGTACAGTACGGGCCCGAAGCCGTGGGTGCAGTACGGGTACGGGTACAGAAATTGGGACTTGAGTATGGGTACGGCTCCCAATATGGGTGCAGGCAGACGGGCCATGGGTACAGGTGATGTAGCTTTCGAGTGTGGACTCGGACTCAAGTTCACTTTTGGCTGGACTCGGTCGGATTCTGCAAAAAAGTACTTGGGTTCGAAGTCGACCCCCGAGTCCGATTCCAGTCCAATCAATCCATGTACAATGTGGAAAAATTATATATCACAAAACATCAATTGGAATTACATTAATTGTCCACAATTTTCCAAGTAAGTGGAATCATTCATGCAGTTGACATGCACATCTACATCCTCCAGATTATCCATTAGCTTAATCATATAATTATTATCATTAATTATGCACATCCAGTTTATTATATCCGTGTTTTATTAATACCGGTATTTAAAACCCCCTATAAATCTCCTATTAATCCCAAATTTCTGTATATGGTAAGGACCTCTGTATTCATTGACTCAGATCACAGACCCTCCTTCTAGGGCCTGTGCTCAGATGCACTAGTCCAAGCCTGGGCACAAAAAATACATGTGATGTGGCTGGCGGAAAATCTCACACCAGTCACATTATCATGTAGTTCCACTTGTGTGCAGCATACAAGTAGTGGAGTTTATTTGGATGGGGAATAACAAAATGATTAATAAACATAAAAGCTATATAATAATGATATTTTAACATGATAACTTGAAATTCCCCACAAAAGAACAAATCTTTTTGCTGTTTTTTTCTGTATTAATTGATCAGTCATTGTGTGAATGAGACATGTAGCATATGATACATGAATATGGGTGGCAATGTGCACAGGCTGTTACAGTGTAGCAGCATTCATGATCATTTTGTGGAGCCAGGGCTGGGTTTATCTTTTTCAGGGCCATGGACCAAGCTTAAATAAAATTATTAAGGGCACTTGCTATAGCTTTCTATCTGGATCCATGTGTTACTCCCCACCCAACACTGACACTCCTAGTCAGGACTTATGTCTGGCCTTGGAGGAATCTGCTTGTTTTTCACCTGCCATGGTGTGAATTCCCCGGTGAATTCACATACATTTGCACCAAAACTACATGATTTGGATGCATTTCTGTGTTATTAAGTTCACAATTACATTTACACCCACTTGGCACCACCAAGGGACTAAATTCTGTAATTGTAACTAATTATTATAATGTCAATTTTACCAATACATATACCGGCTTCGTTCCAATAAGCGCCCGTGCCCTAATAAGCGCCCACCCAGGAAATTTCCAATTTGCTATTGGGTAGGCCTACCATCAATGTTGAAGTGACAAATAGGCGTCGATACGGTGACATGGCTGGAGGACTACAAGTCCTGTGTAAACTTGCAATACATTTTCTACATCAGAAAAGCTACTAGAACGTCTCAGGACTCTTTTAAAACATACGTAAATTTGTCTCTATTCAACACCCCTTACGAAAAAATTATGTAAACTAGGTAAAAATAAGCGCCCACCCAAAATGACTTTGTTAAGCGCCCACGCTTATTGGAATGAATACGGTAGGTCCTATTGAAATTCAATTACAAAATTTGACCAAGCTGTATTACATTTCAATACTAGGCCTACATGCAATAAGTTACACGGCAAATGAAATAAAGTGTCCAGCTTGTCCGAGTCCGAGCCGAGTCCTTTTGTGTCCGAGTCTAGACTCGAGTCCAACTCGATCCGGGGTGCCGAGTCCGAGCCAAGTCCGAGTCCAACAAAAATAAGACCGAGTCCGGTGGACTCAGTCAGAGTCCATGCCGGGGTTTGGTGTTGGGAGTCATTTAACTTTATGTGACAGGTATCTGTCTACTGGCATTGCTTAGTAGGGGCCTATTTGTATAAAATGATGCTCTAAAAAGGGGTCACAGGGTATAACAAAATGAAAAAGGAGTAATTCTAGATTTTGCTGAAATAAGAGAATTTGAAAGTTTCCTCTTTATATTTTATGGCATTTTGAAAATTATAGAAAGATAGCCAACCTCAAATGCCCGGCTCAAATGGAGCCTATAGTGACAGACTCATAGTAGGGGAGACCGGGCAAGTCCGCCCTCGGGCAAGTCCACCCACCCCATGTTTCTGATCTCGTGACTGCTGGAAAAGTACAATGATGATGTAATAAGCTGGCACACGCCATAGCTAAGTACCCAAGAAAACAAGACAGTCCGACACATTTCGCCAGAGTAATATTATTATTATCGTCAAAAAACATTTTTGAGTCGAGGAAGTTTACATTTTAAAAATTAGTAATATTGTAATAATCTCAAGACCTTACAGAGACGGTTTTGGTCTTAAATTCAGTTGGAAGGTGAACGTTTTGCCAACATATTATGCAATTAAAAGATCAACATATTGTGTTTAGTCATGTTAGTAGGCATAACACAAGGTAAAGAAAAAAAAAAAGTACCGTTGGGGCAAGTCCGCCCTGTATGTGAAGGGCAAGTCCGCCCTGTGTTTTCCAAAGCGGACTCCGGGCGGATTCGCCCCATCGGCGATATGCAAAATATTGATAATAATACCTTTAAGAATGGTAAAACTACATGCAAGCATATTTTTTTAAAGTTAAGTGGTATCAGTATTACTCATACCACTGTTTATGCTCTAAAACCATAAATGTCGAAGTTGTAAATAAAGGTTTGTTCATTTTGGTCCCCTACATTTATTAGCTTACATTATACACCTCCATTAAATTTAGTAGACTCTTTGGAAGAGAGTGAGCGCCTAATATACCCTTTACTAAACGTTTGCATTAAATTTATAATTGTTTTGCAATATTATTTCTTTTTATCAGGGCGAACTTACCCCACCCAGCACGGGGCAAGTCCGCCCTGTCATCATGATTTTTATTTACCCTTCTCCTGCCGTTACTGAAAGCTCAATGTTCTTACAAATGTGGTAGTATTTAGCTATAGTATACAGCTTAAAAATGTAAAAACTATAGCCTTCTAACATGAGAATTGCCCTCTCTAGGCGAGATTGAAGAAAATAGGGCGGACACGCCCGGTCTCCCCTACCTGTCACTTGTAAAGTTGAGTGCCCCTGCCAAATCCATGTCGAATATTAAGTTATAATGTTATAATTTTATAGCAAAGATTCCACTAGAGAATTTTGAACCAATTCCATAAATATACATGTAGGGTACCTGCAGGGAATATGGGACCATTAAGGACGTTTAGCTTATTTGCATAAAAACTAAAGAAGATATGCCCACAAGAGATTGTTATGATGAACAACCTGTCCTTTAAGATTAATAAAACAGGCAATGTTACCTTGTTTTTATGTTTGTTTGGACGCTATGACGTCAAAATGACGTCATCGTCAAGTGTCCCATATTACCTGCATGTGCAGGTAATATGGGACACTGTGTTATGATGAACAACCTGTCCTTTAAGATTAATAAAACAGGCAATGTTACCTTGTTTTTATGTTTGTTTGGACGATATGACGTCAAAATGACGTCATCGTCAAGTGTCCCATATTACCTGCATATGTGCAGGTAATATGGGACACTGTGTTATCTCTATGGTGAAAATCAAAAAGTTCAGAACTCTTTTGTTCTAAAAACATTTTTGTTACATGATTTTGAATGTTAAATGCAAATTTCTACAAGAAAATTCAATTTTCTAAATAGTTTTGCTTTTCGCATTGACAATGCACACAATTTCCTATGTGTCCCATATTACCTGCACCCATTCAGTTGAAAATCAGAGAAAATAATCATTTATAAAAGGAAAGTGCCACTTGTCAGTGGAATTTTACCTGCTGATAAGCTTAACCCATCACCTAAAGATCATAAAAATGACAAATGCCCCTCAGTACCAGAGTTTTTGGATACACAATCATAAAATGTGACGTCATTGATTTTATATCAGGCCAAAAAACGACATAATTTTTGGGCAATTTCACTCTTTTTTGGCATTGATTTCCAAGAGTTTGATACACAGACTCCAAAACTGCATTTCTAGCACAATTGATGTCTCTAAACACTTAACAAATCAACTTAAAGTGTTTACCTTCTCTAAGCTACTTTTTGTTAAAATGAAAACAGGTGTCCCATATTACCTGCTGTCCCGGTAATTTACCTGCAGCTACCCTAGAGAATTAAGATTAATCAAGCTGCTTTTACAATGAGACAACTATACCACCCCACACCACTTTCCCTATACACACCCACTGTCAAACCCCACCCCACACAAGTGTCACAGTCATTTCCATACCCTAGGTAACTCGAAGGTAAAACTACATGTATCACATGTCAACAGTCCGCTGCAGGGGTATTTGTGTGTGTGACCAAAGTATTCTAGTGTGACACACACTACATGTAAGTGGCCAGGTACTAGAGAAGTGTCACTAGGTTGCATGTGCAGCATACATTGTCATCATCATCATCATCATCTTCATAATAATATTAATACTTATAGAAATTCACCGTTTCAGAAATAGGGTAGGTGCAGGTAATATGGGACAGCAGGTAATATGGGACACCTGTTTTCATTTTAACAAAAAGTAGCTTAGAGAAGGTAAACACTTTAAGTTGATTTGTTAAGTGTTTAGAGACATCAATTTTGCTTCTAGAAATGCAGTTTTGGAGTCTGAGTATCAAACTCTTGGAAATCAATGCCAAAAGAGTGAAATTGCCCAAAAATTATGTCGCTTTTTTGGCCTGATATAAAATCAATGACGCCACATTTTATGATTGTGTATCCAAAACTCTGGTACTGAGGGGCATTTGTCATTTTTATGATCTTTAGGTGATGGGTTGCTTATCAGCAGGTAAAATTCCACTGACAAGTGGCACTTTCCTTTATAAATGATTATTTTCTGATTTTCAACTGAATGGGTGCAGGTAATATGGGACACATGGGAAATTGTGTGCATTGTCAATGCGAAAAGCAAAACTATTTAGAAAATTGAATTTTCTTGTAGAAATTTGCATTTAACATTCAAAATCATGTAACAAAAATGTTTTTAGAACAAAAGAGTGATTTTCTGAACTTTTGATTTTCACCATAGAGATAACACGGTGTCCCATATTACCTGCACATTATGGGACACTTGACGATGACGTCATTTTGACGTCATAGCGCCCAAACAAACATAAAAACAAGGTAACATTGCCTGTTTTATTAATCTTAAAGGACAGGTTGTTCATCATAACAATCTCTTTGTGGGCATATCTTCTTTAGTTTTTATGCAAATAAGCTAAACGTCCTTAATGGTCCCATATTACCTGCAGGTACCCTATGTTTTGTGTGATATTAATCAATTATTCTAAACATCTTTTTTAAAATTCTTAAATTGGATAAATATCCCAGACAAATGTTCAGTGACTGCCCGTAAGTAGTGAACACAAACACTAGCCCTATGGATGGGGTGTACATGTCTGTGTACATGTTTTCTCTCTTTCAAGAGTTTAGCTCCATGAAAGAAGTTTTAGATATTTTTATACAGTCAAAATGTTTATTAAATTCTGTATAATTATCAATTATTTCATTAAAGATAGCAGTATTGATTCTGGGAAGTGACAGATAAATCCAAATAATTTGGTGGATATGTAGGATATTATGACAGATCACAGATTTGACAGCCCCAATTAATTAGGAAAATGGGCAAAAGTGAAGTCAACAATTTTGAATCAAATTTGAGATCTATTTTGACATTTTTAGATAATCATTTCACATTTTACATGGATTTAATTGGACATTTTGTGTCCAAGTTTGAGCCGAGCCGAGTCTGTTTTTGTCCGAGTCCAACAAAAAGTGGACTCGAGTCCGGACTTAGAAGTAGCTTTCGCAACTCATTCATTTTACACTATTCAACATGCAAGCTACATTATGTTGAGAAAGGACTGGTATAAGGCAAAAAAAATTGTTGTGTTGCCCTCAACCGCCCGACCCTAAATCCTGAAAATCAGGGTCGGCATTTTTTTTTTTTTTTTGAATGATGATTTTTACAGATTTGTTCAAAAAATCAATGTTTTTCACTTAAAATTAATATTTTATTGAAAGACTAGTCTTTACTTGATGTCTAACAGGTATCCAGAAGTCAAAATTGACAAATGTCCCTAATTGAAGAAGCATTATTTAATATTTGAGGGAATTTAAAAAAAATCAACACAACAATTTTTTTTTTGCCTAACTTCACTGTGTACCCGGGCTGTGCTTCACCCAGTATCAACAGGTATATTGAGAAGTTGATGCATATTTACAATTTAAGAGACTGAAAATTAATAAATCAGCCGCTTGATAGCTTGATAAATGAAGAAATTAAACTTACTTGATTTTTTATATTCTGTATGATTTGTTTAAATTACAACCTCTTTACAAAAGAAATTTTGAACTCAATGATTTAAATTCATTAAAAGTAGCATTTCATCCAACCCTAAATTGTCAATCAATTTACAGCCGTTTTAGCCTAATTATATAAAAAAAATTGAATTAATAATTTTGACCCCAAGTTTCCAAACCTGCCAACTTGATGCAAAAACTTGTAACTTTAATCAATATCACATGTGGTTTATTCAGGGACCAGTGGTATTGAAGTACACATACTAAAGCTGGAGCATCAGAGCTGCTGGGCTGGAGCACAGGGTGGCAGTTTGAACCAAAATCTGTGTACACTGCATGTGAAACAAATAATATTGTATTAAAACAAGTAAAATACCCTGTGTGGGGTTCTACCTGGTTGAAGGTATGTGGGGATATGCCATGATTTTGGGGTCCTTTTCAACGATTTTGGTATTCAGTGGAGACCAATATTTGGGGGGGGGGGAGTGCCAAATTAGGGTAAATTTGGGTGCTTTTTGTGAAAACTTGGAATACTCATAGCCGAGTGGCGAAAGAAGCAAGAAGTAGGCACAATTTTTCAGCCTGATGTGTCAGCAGGCCCGTACGCAGGGGGGTATACAAAAAGTCCCAAAATTTCAGAATCTGCGAGCAAAAAATCAGGTCTTTTACGCTTTTTTGGTCAAAAGGTCCAAATTTGGGGAAGAAAGTCCACTTTTCACAAAATTGCACCCCCTTGTAAAAAAAGTCCACTTTTTCAAAATCAGCACCCCAAAAAAATCCTGCGTGACGGGCCTGTGTGTCAGTGACGTAATGCGTTGAGGCAGTTGATCCATGCGCGCATCTATTTGCGTCTTTAATCATGTGTGTGCGTATGCCAGCACTTTAAGCGCCCACCAGCTACATAAATAAATAAATAAATAAATAAATAAATAAATAAATAAAGCTGTGTAGCTGTGAAGCACATGAAGCTGTGTAATGAAATGCACACTGACATCACTGCTATATCAGGGTGAAAAATGGTATGCCTTTTCTTGTTTGGTTGGCGTTAATGTGTGTGTGGGGGGGTCATATGATTTTCATGTAGCTCGGAGGGGGGGGGGGGGGAAAATGGTTTTTATTATCGGAGAAGGGGGTCATATAGTTTTCGGCAGTGACTTTCTGTCTGCTCCCCCCAGTAGAAATAATGAACGGTCCCTAAACTTTGTGAGAAGTTGAAGTGGGATATATCTAGGCAAAATATGTATTATGATTATAAATAAATATTCTGTTATTAATTGATAATATTATTACGATTCAACTATTGTGACAGATAAATCTAAATATAGACCCCTTGGCAAATAAGTGAAGCCAACCAATTTAGGATCAATGATCAAATGACTCGGCTCCAAGTTTTGAGTCATATTTTTGGGTGGTGGTGGGGGAGGGGAGGTGGTCATCTCCTATTTCATAAAAAAGGGATACTAACCCTTTTTTTATTATTATATTTATGATCTTCTGGTCACTAGAAGATCATAAAAAAGTCTGGATATCCGAACTCCTCTATAGGTCAAGCGTATGGCTGTCTGAAAAGTCCGGATTTCCGGAGCTTGTATGCATAGAAAAAGTCTGGATATCCGAACTTCTCTATAGGTTGAGCGTATGGCTATGAGGGAAAATGTCTGAAAAGTCCGGATTTCCGGAGCTTGTATGAATAAAAAAGACTGGATATCCGAACTCCTCTATAGGTCGAGCGCGGTACTATGTAGGGAAAATGTTTGAAAAGTCCGGATTTCCGGAGCTTGGATGGATAGAAAAGTCTGGATATCCGAACTCCTCTATAGGTCGAGCGTATACATGGCTATGAGGGGAAAATGTCTGAAAAGTCCGGATTTCCGGAGCTTGTATGCATAAAAAAAGACTGGATATCCGAACTCCTCTATAGGTCGAGCGCGGTACTATGTAGGGAAAATGTTTGAAAAGTCCGGATTTCCGGAGCTTGGATGGATAGAAAAAGTCTGGATATCCGAACTCCTCTATATGAAAAGTCCGGATATCCGGAGCTTGGATGGATAGAAAAAGTCCGGATATCCGAACTCCTCTATAGGGGGTGTGCGCTTATTTTCTGGAATAGCCCAATCAGGGTCTATATGGCCAATGGAGCAAAACAATATAATATACACGTCATGTATAAACTCACAAACACCCCCCCTCCGATTTGAACTCTTGCCTCCTGCTTTCCCCCCAGAGGCGTATAGCAAGCAGGGGGACAGGGTGGACAAAGTCCATGGGCCCCGAGGGTTCAGGGGGCCCCCGAGCACAAAAGCGAAAATTAAATAAGAGATGATTCAATGGAGAGCAGGGCCGGATTTACCATTTGGCCAGAAGGCCCGGGTTCAGCCCCCCCAATTGCCATCCTTTTAACCTCAATAAGGGAACGTTCATAAGTACTTTGGTAGGGGGGGAGCTGGAAAATTTTGATTTCGGTATGTCAAAACTTTTTTGACCCCTCCCTGTCTGTATGTTAAACTTTTAGACCCCCCCCTCTTTATTGACTGAAAACTTTTTGACCCCCCCTTTGGTATACACCCAAACTCCCCCCCCCCACACACACATAATGAAGGTATAGGCCTACTAGTACTTAAAATACTCCGCTCTTGTTTCCACTAGGGGGGCCTATAGGTAATGCTTTATTTTGGATTAATATAGTTTCAACCTTGTTAGGGGTGGTGCAATAATTATGTGTACCCCGGGGGTGAATTATAGGGGGGGCAAAGATTTTTGGCAGGCCAAAAGGGGGGGCAAGCATTTTTGGCAGGTCGAAAGGGGGGGGTCAAGCGATCGAAAGGGAGGGCAAGCAATTTTGGCACAGATATTTTGGGCACCGTTTCTATATTATGCCCTAAAAAGGCGTAGGAAAACGTTACGAACACGTTCAAATATGCAAAATTTCCTGCTCGCTGCGCTCGCATTATATGTTAAGACAATTTAAGGTTTTAAATTCGGGTTCCCCAAAATCTTGCATGTGTAAGGGGGGGCAAAGATTTTTGGCACATCAAAAGGGGGGCAAAGGTTTTTTGGCACGTCGAAAGGGGGGGCAAAGGTTTTTTGGCACGGCCCAAGGGGGGGGCAAGCGATTTTTGGCAGACCATTTTGAGAATTCACCCCCCCGGGGGTACACATAATTATTGCACCACCCCTTACAAATTCAAGCAAACAGATCCGCAATAAATTTATCATTTATCAGTGTCACTCTTACAGGCCTTATGTCTATAATAGGCCTAAATTGTCAGGACATCATAAAATATAAATAAATTGCTTTCAAATAAGGTCTCAAAAGTTATTGCACGGATGTATCAGGGGTGTATCCAGCTTTCTTGTTGGGGGGGCAAATAAAATTTTGGGGCACAGACCAAAAACAATTGCAGTTGCTTTACATAGGCCTACATAAGGCCCTTCGCACTTGATTATTAGTTTCCTATTAAAAAAATTGAAAAAGGAACGAGGTGACCTTTAATTATTAATTAATCATTATCTTTTATTTTCTTTATTTCGTATGAACCAGGGGCTATTTTAGAAGAAAAAAGTCACTGCACGTTAGCACAAGTAAAATCTAAAAGATCGGCTAGCGGACACAAGCTTGAGGGGAAGGGGTTGCTGGCAGAGAGGTTGTCTCCCCTCAAGTTCTGTAAACTTTTACCAATCACGCGTTACAATCACGCATTTTACCGACTCATTTTTGACGTTAAGGGCTGAGAGCAGAGAGCACATCACTCAGACATACAAAATTGCATTCTGAAAACGAGGAATAGCCTTAACTGTAGTAGTAGTAGTAGTAAAACTTTATTTATTCAGGGTAAACTCAATTCAGTAATACAATACTGGTCTCCCATGAGACCCTGATACAAAACAACTTTAACGAAAAACATTTTACAAAAATGATTTTATAATTACATTTTTACTGTAACTACAAAGCAATCTAGTATTATATTTAATACTGTACATTATGATTCACAATGCTATTACATTGATATGATGTTAGCTTTAAATTGAAATAAACTTAAAGTTGGCAAACTAATGCGTATATCAGATGAAAGCTTGTTCCATACTGTAGCGCCTCTATAATGGAATGTACGCTTCCCAGGATTTATACTCCAAGAAGGAATAGCAAGAGTATTGCATGATTGACTGCGAGTTCTCTGAGAGTGAACATCATGAGCAGGGACAGGCGATTTGCGCGGAACTTTTTTTCCGCGCAATTCCGCGCAATTGGCTATTTTTTTTCCTATGGGCAGGGATACATGATTTGCACTGAAAAAATTGTTCCGCGCAATTCCGCGCAATTTGCTATTTTTTCCGCGCAAATCGCTTGTCCCTGATCATGAGTAAAGATGAACTGAGAATGCAGGTACGATGGGCCATCATGCTTGATCTGAGAGTCTATGGAACGGCTAGAGCTTCAAGAGCGGCAATCAATGAATTTAGTGGGTCTAAGGAACGGCTAGCGGCTCTGAAAAAGGGGGTCGTCGCCGCGGCACATACCCGTATAGCTGGGGAATGCGAGTGCCCCCCCGGGCATGCTTGAGGCATTTAAAAATCATGAGAAGGAGATGGTTTGTCCACCTTTTATTCAGTTAACTATCAAATAATTTTGAATTTTTGAAATTTTATGACAAATTATATTAAAAAATGACATTTTTGACATTAACAATCCCCGAAGTTAAGTTTATCAATCTTATGATATGCACTTAAAGTTGAAAATTGATTCATGTCTGGTTCACTAATGTATTTCACTAATTCATTTCATTTATAATTACCTACAGCTCCATGAAAGTACACACTAGGATCATAAACGTTATTAAGTTTATGGTATTGATGGTATTGATATGCAAAAACGAATACAATCTCTGCAAAAATGAATAAAATGCGCACAGGTGCCTAAAATTGCACAAATTTATATCTGTAAAATATAATAATAATATAAAAATCCTTTTGATTTACTTAGAAAGATAATAGGTTTCATTTAAAATGTCATTCCATTTAATTGAATTGTCATTTTTGAAAACTCCATAAAAGTACACAGAACCTCTTTATTAAATGTTGAATGAAATGCACACGTGTCCCTACCATCTTTTAACTTGTCGCACAGTAGCGTAAAGTTCTCACAATGTGAATGTGATAAGATTTCTGCAACTTAAGTAATGCAAAGGTGCATAAGTTGTCGGCAAATTGCATAAAAAAGTTGCATACAAATTCATTACAAAAGATTAAACACACTCTTCATGAACTAAATGTCTATAGTGCTCAACTTAAAACTCTAGATGTTCAGTCCATAAACAGGGTGCTTATATTCTACAAGCAATTTACAGGGTGAGTCCAAAAAGTGCAAAGAATCCATCTTTATTTTATAACCAGATTGAACTTTTAGGATTTAAAACACGTGATAATTAGCACTTGCCGTTCTGTTTTTATGACACATTTTACAGCTTTTTAATGCTTGTCCGCGAGACATCTAAACTTTGAATGTCAGCACACTTTACTATGATTATACTATTTGGAACAACTGCCATTTTCTTAACCTCATTGGCACTGAAGTAAAATGGAGCACCCAAAGTTTTATTGTCCCTGGTCTTGTATAAGTAGAGGAAACATTGCTTTTAATTGTTGTTATTTTCCTATTTACCCTTACGTAAAAATGTTCATTCTCTATAAACATACAAATATATGCGCGGGTTTTTCAAATGTCGAAAGGAATGTGTGCAAATTGAAGTGGTGTGAATTACAAAATATCCAGTATAAGTTGGACACATTGCAGGGAATCGAAAAATTGGAGTTGGAGTTAGGTAAGGTATGAAGGACTTAAGTACTATTAAAAAGTTAGTTTGAACCGACAAAGGAATTGATAGAACGCAAAAATCAACCTTGATTTAAGTTAAAGCCAGTTTAAGATCTGGTGTCCTTATTTCGCATTGTGTGCTCTCATTCAAATTGTGGTGCCTCGTGGACAAAGAGTTATAATGGGTATCGCCGTAAAATGACTCATAAAAGTTTAAGAGTTCACTTGGGTTTTTTTTTACAAGTTGTGTATGATGGTGTGGCATTTTCAATAATGGGAAAGTTCAACATGGTTCTTACGTGGATATTGATTCGTTGACCCTTTTTACTCACCCTTTATATACGTTTAATACCAAAATGATTTGACGTGTTCATCATTAAGTGTCTATGTGTTTAGTTTAGCGTTGAAAGTGTTCAATGTAGTATTTACCTCTATACGTTTACCTTGTAAGCACATAGAAGAGTTTAAACCGGCTGATATCACATGCATTTAGCATTTAAGCAGTGCTTTTTTCACTGATCTGGACTCCACTCTACTAATATATCGCAAACAGGCCCATAACCAGGATTTATGGGGGGTGGGGGATGGGCTGGACTGATTTTGAAAAAGTGGACCTTTTGTTTTCAAAATTTGGACCTTTTTGGACTGGGACGGGTTTTGAAAAAGTGGATTTTTTTTTCCGCAAAATTTGGACCTTTTTTGACCAAGAAGGCTTAAAAGATTTTCGCTCGCTACGCTCGCAAACGGGACTTTCTGGGTTAAAAACAGGGATTTTTTTTGCCATTTTGGGATGGGGGCGCCGTCCCAAATTTCCCCTGCCAACTGAATGTTTGACTGATCGCCACAAACTATCCAATATAGGATTTTCCCGACTAGATCAGACTTACTTTGTGGAGGAACTTCTCTTAAATTTCTTTGTCATTTTTCGGGCTGAAACTAGTATAGAACTATTTTTAAGCACGGATTTTTTATTCTTACTGCACGGATTTCTATTCTTACTGCCCCTGGTTTGAACTATTACAATCAACTATTGACTCGTTTTGACTAGAGCGGGCATTTAATTATTTCACAACAATATTTGATTTAATAAATAAGTGAAGGTGGAGTTGTAGTAATTTGTACTCTTTGTTCATTCATCATTATTAGCATAGATGTCCGTGCTGAACTTAATTGGAAACCATTAATTGACAGACAAAACTCAAATTGTTTAATTTTAACCTACAAAATCCTAAATCATCTTGCACCTCCTTATTTGAGTCATATTTTCAGTCACGTAAACAATACCTATAATTTTCGTCAAAGCCAAAGCAATGTAACTATTCCCCTGCCAAGAACAGAGTACAAAAAGCGCAGTCTGTCATATAGAAGTGCTGTAAGCTGGAATGAACTAGAAAATAATATCCAAAACTCTCCAACATTGTATACTTTCAAAATAATCTTAAAAATCATAAAGCCATGCCTGTAAGCATGGTATGTATGTAACCATAAGTATCATTTTGGCTTGACAATTAATAATTTTGAGTTTGTAATATGTTTAAGTCTAGATAATAAGCTTTTGTAATTATTTGTTATTTTGTACATTGTATGTTTGTTTATGCACGGCCCCAAGGAAGAACAACTTTTGTTGAATTGGGCTTTCCGTGTTGAAATAAAGTCTAATATATATTGTTGATATTATTAAAGTCAGAAAATGGCAAGTAGAAGTAGTTGAAAGTTATTTTAAAGGAGAAAATAAGAAATAAGAATAAAATAATTAATTATTTTGAGATTTTCAAGTTTGGACGCGGGCGGTAAACAGGAAACTAATAATCAAGTGCGAAGGGCCTAACGGAGCTTTAAAAAATGCTTAACTGGATGTGTGCGTGTAGCGCGCAAAAATTTTGTATTTTACTCTATTTATGCCTATGATCGAGATGAAAAGGGCTTTATCGTGACAAACGATTTTTTTAACTGCTTCGACCAACAATACCTAGTCTACCCTTGAAGGGGCATATCGCGATCCACATACAGCCTCATCCCGACCGCTTTTCTAAAAACAATACAATCAAAAAGAATATTATATTATTGCGATATGATTATAAACATGATAAATCTAGGTTCCCAAAAATCTTGCATTGGTAAGGAGGGCGATGGAAAGAGTGTGTGTCACCTGAGGGGGGGGGGGCAAAGATATTTGTGGCATGTCCCAAAGGGGGACAAGATATTTCACGTACGCATACCATCTTTTCGCATCCCCCTGTACACATAATTATCAGTATTAAACAACACTAGTTAAGTCATTGAGTGATGTTTTATTATTTTATTAATTAATCAAACATTTCTTCTATACCAGTCCAAATGAAACACTTACCGTATGGGACGTTTCATACAGAAATGAGTAGACCT
Source organism: Amphiura filiformis (assembly GCF_039555335.1). Classification (NCBI taxonomy): domain Eukaryota; kingdom Metazoa; phylum Echinodermata; class Ophiuroidea; order Amphilepidida; family Amphiuridae; genus Amphiura; species Amphiura filiformis. Next base: position 47,035,111 of record NC_092645.1, read on the forward strand.
TAGCTCTTGAAATGTCCCATAAGTAGGCCTAAATGTTTAGAAGAAATGTTTGATTTAATGGAATACTGTATGCAGTCCTGATGAACTTAATCAAGAGTGAGTGATGTTGTTTCCTAATTCTAGAAATGTATGTTTACCCTACAGAATGTAACATAGAGGAGCTAATAGCACAATCCAATGGTGAATACTATCCCGATATAACAGACGACAATCCAAGCAAAGCAGTAGGAGAAGAGGTGACGGTAATATGCAACCCTGGGTTCACTGGATGCAGTAAATTAATGTGTACAGAGAATGGCAATTTCAGCCCGTCTGCTCCAATTTGTCTTGGTAAGACACAATGTAATACTTGAACCACATTGGCATTCCCACACCAATACCAACAATTGTGCAAGTGAGAAGCGCCCTCTTTGGCAATTAGAAAATACCGTTGTGACATGATGCTTACATGCAACGTCAAGGGCGCAGTCTTAGCTCTCAAATGCCCTTTGCTCTGTTCAATTTGCTTGTTTTAATCTCGAAATATGTTTAGTTAACAACGAAAGGGTAAAATCACAATTGTGCCACTTTTGCTACTTCATTAGGCCTATTTCTGAAGTGTAAGTTCAAAGTATATAAAACTACAATTTTTAGAAAGGAAATGAGTCGAGAAATCCTATGGTAATGTCAGATTTACACAAATATGCCCAGTTTGTTCGTTGTGATTATCAATTTGCCCCGAAAAAAAATCCGAGGGGTCTGCTCCAGCGAAATCATGATCTACGTTATCGTTACGCTTATGTGTTTGACCACGATTTCACAAAATGTTTATATCCATCGTGCAACTTCTTTAACCAAGTACCCATCTATCGTTTCCATGATAGGCCTCGACTGGCAGCGTGCTAGCACCATAAATGCCGCTATACAGACTCCGAGTATTGGACACCCCCTGTAATGTTTAAGTTCTAACGAATGTTTGATGACGTAAAATCGATAATATGTTACGTAGAATATATTAGGGTCCTTCAAGTGCATGCATAATGTTATTGCGATAACCATTCCCTCAGCGATAATCGTTGACTATAAAATTCATTGCTAAATTATCTGATTATTGCTGTATCTATTATTTTACTATATAGACGTTGACGAATGCAGCGACACGGATGAGACAGACGAATCTTTCTCATTTTCATTCAGCAGTGTAGATGTCGACCCTGCATGTGCAGGTGTCGCTGAACAACCGGTAAATAATTGTCACCAAAATGCCCTCTGCAGGAACTTGAGGGGGTCTTACAGGTGTTTGTGCGAAGGCGATTATGTAGGAGACGGTGTCAATACATGTGAATGTAAGTATTACTTGACACAAACCATAGCAAGATAACGTTGGCACAACGTTGCAATGGTCGGCATGGTCACGGTCGGTAAGCCGACGCCAAGACAACGTTGGCCAAACGTTGGCAATGTTCCGCATGGTCGCGGTCGGTAAGCCGACACCAAGCCAACGTTGGACCAACGTTGACATGCCTAACTTTTCAACTTTGCATTTACATTGCCAATACTGTTACACTAGCTGTTAGTAAAGTGATATTTGAATTATTTTGAAAAGGAATCATTTCTGAATTACTTGAAAAACATTAGTGTAATGTAAAAATCCATGTACTTTACATTTAAAAATCATGATAAAAGGTATCGCAAGTCTATCAAAAATAATCATCTGTGGCCGGGCCGCATGCTTGAGGTCCAGGTAGCCTATAATAGTATTAGTATTAAAGCCAATTTTACTCTTCTCATGGATGTACACAATATTTTACTTTTTAAACGTTTTTGTGTTGTTGATCTGATAAGCTTCTTATGTAATATTTTATACAATGTTACTTTTTATGTAGCTCGTTGAGATTTTATTTTGTTTTTACAAAATTAAAGAAAATATTATTATAATATTATTAGTATCCCTAATATCTCTTTTCTTTACTTCGAAAGACGATCCACCACAATGTGAGCTCATGACTGCCCCTGAAAATGGGTACATTAAATATAACACTTCCAAGAAAACAGAGTTTGACTGCGATGTCGGGTACAAGTTATACGGATCACGTACTATGATGTGCACCAGAGAGAACGGATGGAATGGGCTCTATCCGATATGTCAAAGTAAGTTATGATAAAACATTCCCCGGGAATATCCCTTTCTCCTCAAGTGTCTCTGCTCTTTCTCCCTCTCCCACGTCCCTCTCCCACGTCCCTCTCCTCTCTCTTCACTTGTTCTTTCGTATTAGTCTTTCTTTCTTGTTGGTTTCTTGTTTCCATCCCAGTTTCATTTAGTGGTTTCTTGCTTGCTTGCTTTGTGCTTTCTTGAACTCGGCTTTATCAACACCGTAGAATTCCATATACAAACAGACACCCTCCACTAAAACAGTATTTGGAGTTTGAGCAACAATATTACTGACACAAGCGGCTGTACAAACATGTATTATTGTAAAACTAATCTCAGTATTGTAATGTTTTTGTATAGGGTGTCTGCCTTTCGTCTCTGTCGCATGTCGTCAAAAAACAAATTTAGAGACATATTCTTGTAGATGGAATGCTATATGTTTAATGACTTAAGGCACAGGTCCCATGAATAAATAAAGAAACATTATAAGTCGCCCATTGTGAAAATTTGGTTTTCTAGTGTTCCATTTTTAACATTCTTTAAATGGTCATTATATTGATGTGGATCAGGAACATTATACTATTAATATACAGCTTTGTATTTAATATGCAATCGAAAGTTGAATTATAAGAAACTGAGAAGTCGAGGTTGATACGGAACATGATCCAGGGACTTGTTGGCACAGAAACTCAATTTTGAGTAACACTAGTGCCAAATCAAATCAAACCAAACAAACAACCATCAACCAACCAGAGACTAGTCGCTAGATAATGCTAGGTCCATGGTGTCACGTAACACCAAAATGGCACGCCCCCATTTGTAAAAACAAAAACCGGATCCTGCATCAATAGTTTTCATATCATCACCATTCACCGAAGTAACTTAACCCTTTGGAAAATTGTGATTAAAAACATGAACATCTAAGTTTCAAACAGCACCATGAAAGCAAAATTAAAGCAAATTATGTCCTGTACATTTATATTAGCTATTACTCGTTGTTTTAAATGCATGGTGTTATCAAATAAAATCATAATTCATTATCACTGCAAGTTCTTAGCTTATATTATACCTTTCTTTACTTTCAGGAACCGGTTGCGAAGAACCCGTCATACCAATAGACGGTTTCAAGTTTGGTGACCGATATGAGATAGACAATAGGGTGACATTTGGCTGCAATTCTGGGTATACACTAGAAGGTTCGGAATCCCGAGTTTGTACGGAGCGTAAAGAGTGGAGTGGATGGCAACCTGTCTGCAAACGTAAGCACCTCTGGCACCTCACGAAAAGAGGGTCCGAGGGGTACATAATACACTAATGGTGGTTGGGTGTGTGTGCTTAGAGAAGGGGTGTGTAGTGTGGTATGGTGTGGGGTGAGTGGTGGGTAAAGTGTAAACTAGATAAAATAATGATAATAAGGAAGCATAGACCATGAACAGTGATCCTGAGTGATTTATTATGCGTGGCAGGGACGGAATTCAGAAGACTTTAGAAGGATCACTTTAATGTATAAATATGACTGCGAATCAGAAGGTTTTCACTATCTGCTATTATCGGTATGATATTGTTTTGAAGCCTTATAATTAATGATTATCGATTCCCATGAAACAGGAGTAGTAACAGGCCTAGATATATTTCACCTGAAAGGCATGTATACGCGCACGCGTGGTATGTTGAAAAAGTGTACATTCGTTCCATTTCTGATTTGATTTCAGCTCCCAAGACTCTAAATGACATCGCAGGTGATATCCGTCGAGATTTTATCGACAAATTTGAATTGTACACCGATTCTAGTAAGGGACGATCTGCCATGGGGCGACTCAGTAGAGGGAACAGCGTTGGACTCGATCTTGTGTTTGCCTTTGACAAGTCCTCTAGTGTTGGGCGGAGGAACTTTCAGAAAGGCTTGAATTTTACTAAGAATCTAATTGAAGAATTTGGCGTTGATCATGAAAGTAAGCACATTAATATAAAATCTACATAATTTTGTTTACTTTTGTCATAAAGCAGGATAATTTTCTTTTTATCAAGAGAATTGAATTGTAACAGAAAATAATTTTATGCTACTATAAAATTTGGTACTCACCGGCGCGCTTTCTTCGGCTGAACTTACCGGCGTCGTCAGCTGATATACTACATTTAATGTAATTTACTATGATGTAATGTGATGTGATGTGATGTGATGTAATGTACAATGTAATGTAATATACAATGTAATGTAATGTACAATGTAATGTACAATGTAACGTAATGTAATGTAATGTACAATGTAACGTAATGTAATGTAATGTACAATATAATGTAATGCAATGTAATGTAATGTAATGTACAATGCAATGCAATGTAATGTATGTAATGTAATGTACAATGTAATGTAATATACAATGTAATGTACAATGTAATGTAATGTAATGTAATGTACAATGTAACGTAATGTAATGTACAATATAATGTACATTATAATGTAATGTAATGCAATGTACAATGCAATGTAATGTAATGTACAATGTGATGTAATATACAAATAATAAAATAAATAAATGTAGATATTTATATAGCGCTTTATGCCGTAAACAGCCTCAAATCAAAGCGCTTTACATTTATTCCGTCGTCATTAGATTATGCCGGAACCACGTTTGCAGCCTACAAATGGCACAGGGTTAATCAGTACAACGACTGTGACTAACCATAACAGCTTGCCATTGTACCTGGGTGAGATGAGGCTAGCGAGGTAAAGCGCCGTGCCCAAGGGCGCAACACGGTGGTGGGACGGGGACTAAAACACATGCACGTCGAGCAAGCTCCCAGATTATGAGTCCACGGCCATAACTACTGAGCTACCGTGTCCTCACAATGTAATGTAATGTACAATGTAATGTAATATACAATGTAATGTAATGTAATGTAATGTAATGTACAATGTAATGTAATGTAATGTACAATGTAATGTACAATGTAATGTAATGTACAATGTAACGTAATGTAATGTAATGTACAATATAATGTAATGTAATGTACAATGCAATGTAATGTAATGTAATGAACAATGTAATGTAAAATACACTGTAATGTAATATACAATGTAATGTAGTGTAATGTAATGTACAATGTAATGTAATATACAATGTAATGTAATGTACAATGTAATGTAGTGTAATGTAATGTACAATGTAATGTAATGTACAATGTAATGTAGTGTAATGTAATGTACAATGTAATGTAATGTACAATGTAATGTAGTGTAATGTAATGTACAATGTAATGTAATATACAATGTAATGTAATGTACAATGTAATGTAATGTACAATGTAATGTAATGTAATGTACAATGTAACGTAATGTAATGTACAATGTAATGTAACGTAATGTAATGTAATGTACAATATAATGTAATGTAATGTACAATGCAATGTAATGTAATGTGCAATGTAATGTACAATGTAATGTATTGTAATGTAATGAAATGTATAATGTAATGTAATGTACAATGTAATGTAATGTAATGTAATGTAATGTGCAATGTAATGTACAATGTAATGTAATGTAATGTAATGTACAATGTACTGTAATGTAATATCCAATGTAATGTAATGTACAATGTAATGTACAATGTAATGTAATATAATGTAATGAAATGTAATGTACAATGTAATGTTATGTAATATACAATGTAATGCAATGTAATGTAATGTGCAATGTAATGTAATATACAACGTAATGTATTGTATTGTAATGTAATGTAATATAATGTACAATGTAATGTAATGTAAGGTAATGTACAATGTAATGTAATATACAATGTAATTTAATGAAATGTATTGTAATGTACAATGTAATGTAATGTAGGCCTAATGTAATGAAATGTAATGTAATGTACAATGTAATGTAATGAAATGTAATGTAGAGTGTAATGTAATGTAATGAAATGAAATGTAATGTAATGTACAATGTAATGTAATATACAATGTAATGTAGTGTATCGTAACGTAATATACAGATTTATCTTCAAAACGACTCGGATATTCTGATCATCAAAATGACCAGAAAATCATCAAATTTGACTCGTTTAGAGGGCATTCTAATAATAGAGACTGTGGTTTGCTGACCCCATTTGTTTGTCTATGTTCTTCCCTGTTTAGACCATGGAGGAACAAGAATAGCTGTAGTATCATTTGCCAATGACGCCGAGATAGAATTCAATTATAATGATGGTGTCGACACTAAGGAGGAAGTGTTCAGTGAACTGGACGAACTGGCGGTAATTATAACATATTCTGACAAAGTTTTAATACTTACAAGAATAAAAGAGATATTTAATTGAACGATCTATTTGCGTGATGGTTTAAGTGCACCGCTCCCCAGGATCTTACTGCTCCTTAAAGGACTAGAAAGATTATATAGCGTTTTCTTATTGGCCCGCCCCTTCCAGCCGGTGATTGCGTTTTGGCTCGGCTAACTCCAATCTGTTGGAATTAGCGAAGCGGAAAACTAAAAGCGAGGACGATCGTGTACAGCCTGAAAACTGAAAGCGAGGGCGGTTGTGTTGCCTGGCTTCGCTAATTCCGTCCTGATTGAAATTAGCCGAGCCAAGCATCGTCAACCCTCACCATGCTCACGGACCAACCTGGGTAAACAAACAAACAAACGGCTGGAAGGCTAGGGCCAATTATAAGAACACTAAAATGCTACATTTTACACAAAGATCTCAAATGTTCATTTCACTCTTATCGTTTTCATTTCATACTTATAATTACACCAGGATACTCTTGGCGGTGGAACAGCAATGCAAGAAGCCTTGGCACTAGTCGTCACAGCAATTATCCCACAGATGCGAAATAACTCCAAAAAGGCACTGTTCATTGTTACAGACGGACATGCGAACACGGAGGATCCGGTTGCTATTGCCAGAGATTTGAGGGTGAATAGAGGGTTTGAGATATTCGCTGTTGGTATTGGAAATGATGTGGATCGCAATCAGGTACGTGGATTTTGAATTTGTTCCATAGTTTCCCAGAGATTAATAATGTAAGTATGAATGACTTATGAGACTATCGCACATTTGACCCTTGAAATTCGGCTCGCTCAGTATTGTCAGTATTTTCATGGCTCATACGGTAGGCTATATTCTCGTAACTTTGAAAAACTTATTACATTACATTACATTACAGGGACCATTCAATATTTACGCGGGAGGGGGAAATGAACTTTTTAAAAAATCGACAACAAATTGCGCGTTCCCTCTCGCGTGATTTTCATTTTTTTCATTTAAAACTTTCTATTCCATCCCCCTCATTCCCTTACGCCAAAATATATTGTTCATTTTACGTGCGTTTTCACATTGAGATATACGCAGCAGAAACTTTCACCCCAGCGCGGCGGTTCCACAGCGGCACAACTTTTGTTTTATGCTGTAGAAAAAATTCCCTTTAAAGGGAAAGCCAGCTTCAATGCAGAAGATGCCTTGTAATAAGTTTGGGTGGTGGCATTTTTAGGATCACTCTTTTTATGATCCATCATGTTTCATGACAGTCCACCAAACCATCAATGATGAGAACATGCACACAGAAACAGCAAACCAAACAACTCCTATAACTTCCTGTCAATTAATTACTCCAAATTGTTCTGTCTTTTTTGTCTTTTCTGCCTTTTAGGCTACCCTTAGCTCATTATTAATATAAAGAAATGCAGTTTTTAGTTAATTGGCTAAAACTGCCATCCTACTTGCCTTATACATGCACATTAATTTTATATTAATTCGCAATTTATACTTAATATAGCACATTATAAAATGTATAAAGACTGATATTGTTCAATTATAATAGGCCTACATGTATATAAATTATACCCATATCAAAAATAGGCCCTGAAATTGCATCGAATTTTTCCCGTTGAAAAGACAAAACTGATGTTTAAGATAAATTATTTCATAAATGACATTTTGAGTCATTTTTATCCATAAAACGATACAGGATATAGGATATTTTTACTTTGACTTTTACGTCCATAAAGGTTTTAATCATGTTATCAATACACTCACATCTCATGCTGTGCTGATCTCCAGGAGGTCTGCTAATGTAAATCTAAGAACGCCTGATAACAAGGATTCTATAATTTTCTTTCGTTGATATGCTGTGGAAACTATTATAGGCCTGGCATGAACTTTTAATGTCATATTTCCTTCAAACCATAACTTTTGAAATTCTCACTCGTTTTCATTCGTTGAAACGGCAAAACATACTTTCTTTTTCTTACAAATCCAATAACAGGTCTATTATATATTTTCACCATAAAAAGTTCCGCAAAGTAATTCAAACCAATGCTAGTACCCCGTAATCTCTTTAGCAAACAAAGACGATCTCCGAATTAGATCATAGCCAGCTAACGCTGGCGAAAACACCGCGAGAAGAAGAATATAGGCCCGAACAAAGCTAATTACAACTTGACCGAATCCGCAACACATATGTTGAAACAGCGTACGTCGGACTGTTTTAAAATATAGGCTGGCAATAGGCGTAAACTATTTTGTAACTCCTATTGTTTCATTTGATTGACAGGTCCTTATTATGAGCCACGATATGTAAACACCATCCTGTGTTTTCGCCCAGTGTCTTAAAGCACTTTGACGGGGTGGGGTAGGGGTGGCGTAAATACGCTTACTTAATATTGTACGTATAGCTTTAGTCTTTAAGAATGAGATGTGAAGAATGATTTCCATAAAACAAATGACAAAGGCTACTGATAATAAATCTTTTTCATATATTTTTTTTCCACGCAGATAAGAACAGTAGCATCAGTACCTTACACTAGTCACGTGTTCTTAATCAATAGTTTTGACGATCTCGACGTGTTGACCGAAATCATCGCTGAAAAACGCACAGGTAAGATTGCTTTAAGGCCATGGGAAAAATTAGTTCGATCTTTCGATCGACCATCGATGCTTGGTCGATCCTAGTTATTTATGAAATTAATTAATTGACTATTGTTAATTGTGATAACATATGAATCTTAAGGTCCGTTCATACTACGCCGCAATTGCGTTCCGATGCGGTGCGAGCATTGAACAAGCATTGAAGCAGCATCGACGGTCGATCCAAAGTTCTGGTGCCTAACCATATCTTTTGTTTCGGTAATTTTACTTTAGTCCTTTGTACCGAGAGCTGTGCCTCAGCTTTTATGAAACACTACAAGGCTACGGACTGGTAAGGTTATTCGACTTAATCATGAGTAGCCCATCCTATACTATTATTACGTTCGGGCCCGGTAGCCTATACTTTTGAAATTGTAACTTACCGCTCCATTCTCCCAAGTATATCGCATATACGCACCAGTCATGCAAGTTGTGCGATTATTTTTGATTTGTTTAATCCATTTTTTTAAATTTCTATTAGATTACGAACGTTGCGGAATAGCGGGTGATTGGGAAATCCTCGAAGACACTACCCAAGCTAAAAGTCATGCTTGGCCATGGTTAGCGCAAATAAAACACCAATCTTATAACGTGTACTGTGAAGGAGCTCTGATATGTGATCAATGGGTGATGCTGTCAGCTAGCTGCTTACGTGGAAACTTGCAACAGGATTTAGGCGAACCAGAAATTGTGCCCGAAGAAAAGGTACATTGTGCTATCAGTAAATTCTTATGATGATAATGCTGTTATACTATATATTATGAGCCCCAGATTGTGGTACACCGTGTGTTACAATCGGGGCTCCGTGTATCTTTATGTGGCGACAGGTCCCGGGTGACAGGTAAGGTGCTGATAGGGATTCTTGTCTATTGCGCGTGTGCGCCTATATTTCCTGGAGTAGCTCATTAATTCCCCTACTTTAAGAATTATGTGGTCATTGATGGACCCAAGCCTACCTTTACAGATATCTAATGTAAAAGGTCCAGATATAGCCCCTCGGACACCACGATTACGATAGGGTATTGTACCACTGGTTGGTAACTTTCAATGTACAAAATTATTTGCAAATTTATCTGCAATTCTGTATGAAATTATAGCTTATTATATTCTTACGTCAACTTTGATTCGGTATATTATTTATGAATTATCTTCTCAGCTCTTCGTGGTGTTAGGTAGTCATGCTGTTGCTGTTAACAACCCAGAAGAAGGATGTGAGCAGACTGCTTTTGTCGATGAGATCCATCTTCCCATGGATAACAACAATATCACCCTAGATTCAGATATCGCATTACTGAAGCTTCGTCACCCACTGCAGCTTGTTAATTGTATACGCACTATATGCTTGCCGACCAGTAAGTGTCTTGTACTCTTGTACGTAAATGCAAATGTGTCGTCGATGTATCGTCACCATGTTTGAGGGATGTTGTTCACTTTAGAAACCGACTGATCGCCTGTGTTTTAATAATTCAAGTTGAGTGCATTAAGACGTTGATAAGAAAAATAAAGCACGAATTAATCCAAACATTTCAGATATTGATAATTGCATATTTGCTTTTTCTATTCTTCATCTGCAGAGGAAGATACATTCAACTTTATTCCAGGCACCAATTCAGACATGGAAAAGTGTTATCAAACAGGATGGGCCACGGAATCAACTTGGGAGGACCCGGAAGATGGGGTAACAGTGTTTCCAAATCCGTATCCTCACCAGGTGTGTTATTACATTAATTAAATAGTGACATAAATGCCACCATAGCGATGTGTCAAAACTATTTTTGAAAGTACTGTCCTGCACTCATGGCACTAGGCGTACGCTGTTTTTCTGCATCGCACCACATATTGTAAAAAAATAGGCATAAATACCGGAATCGTAATTCTATCGAAATTTCACATGATGGAGAGTCCATGTATGTTTCACTCACGTGTGCACGATTAGTGTCTTTGAAAAGAGCGCACGTTGACGCGCGTGCAAAGCAACATTTATTTAATGTGATTGCTTTAATGAACCATTAACATGATTAACCCGTTCAGAGATTTAGGAAAATGATTTAGGCTAATGGTACAAAAAAAAAAAAAAAAAAGGTTCTAAAATCTCTCCTCTGTATGTAACAGTAAAATATAAAATGGTTCTACACAGCGATATAGAACCCTTTCCTATGTGCCTTTAAAGAACCTTAAACAGAAAAACTGGACTGACTGCTTTTAAGGCCCTCTTTGCCTAGAGTATACGGGATTACGGGCAAATTTGTTTACGCAATATAAAATAACATCTGGAATACCAGTTGGTAATTGCAATTCCAAATCGTTTATTGTGAGTTGATCAATGAGCTAAACTTGACTATAGTCTTATTTCCTTTCTCCCAATATTAATAACGATAGGTAACGATGCCACTGGTGGGCGCCTTGGAGTGCAAGCGAAGAACTTATGTTGACGTGTCAGATAAGATGATCTGCGCAGGCGAATGGTACGTCTTTCAGTAAAACGTTCTCTTGTACGCTAAAGTAATTATATAGTTTCAATTCATAAATAGTGAATAAATTAACGGATAGTCGTCAAATTTAATGCACCAATGACACTGGTTGTTTAACGTTAGTCGCCAAACTAAGCACCGATGACATCGGTCGTTTCTTAAAACACCAAAAGGAAAAATCGACTCGTCCGATAAGTCAATCGCTGTTCGTAAGAAACTGCAACATTTAAGAAAGCGTAATTTTGAATGCTCTATAGTGAAACAAATTTACTACATTTCATTTCAACGGTTGTACAATATTTCCGCGCGGGTGTATTCTATGAAATTTCCGAAGAGCTCCCAGTGATGACCCAAACAGTATACAAATACTAAATGGTTAGTGGGGAAATAGTGTAAACTATTTTCCCCAAGGTACTGGCTACGGCAAATAGTAGCCCTATTTCCCCGATATAAACCATGCAGTATTATGTTTTATTGCACCGAGGTTTGGCTATGGGAATGTGATTGTCAAGAAGATAGGGAAATTTATCGCACGGTGAAATTAGGTCGTGTCGTTTGCGACTAATAATAATGATTTCGCCATGAATATTTATGAGGTAAATTCTAAATGCCATTTTGGCATAAATGAGTTTAATATGAAATTTCAAGTTGTTGATGGGAAACATCTCATTTACTAAAATCTGTTTGGGTTGAAAACACCCTGAAACGGATATATGAATATGTAATGACGCTAGTAAATATTAAAATGTTAAGTTAAATATTATAAATGCCACTTTTAAATATATATGTTTGTAAAACATCAAGGCTGTAAACCCAACAGGGCTCAAGGCCGGAGACTTCCATAGTAAGGACTGGCAACTAACGGATGTTTGTATCATTTTGCAGGAAGAAAACCGAAAACGACTGCACCAGTCATCCTGGGAGTCCACTGGTTTGCAGACGAGACGACGATAGCTGGACAATGCTGGGGGTCTTATATGATGCAACCAGATGCAATCTTATTTACCCAGATTATGGATATTCATTCTACGCCAAAGTTTATGAGTTCGTGGATTGGATCAATGACGTCACTAAGAGATGTCATGATAAACATGTGGCGAAAACATTTGGGGGATTTTGAACAAACTGAAAACTGAAATGCATTTTATTATGTGCTCCGATCCTACTAAAACTGAACCATGTCGGTAAATCTACACTGTTAGAACACAGAGTAAATTGTTATGGGGTAAAATTAGTGGGTAAATTTAGCCAAACATTGGATAAATATAAGCCAAAAAAGAAATTTTTCACAAGTTCATATCTTAAAATCCTGTCCATCAAAACGAACCAAAATTACACACAGGATTGCCTCAATACTCTACTCTAAACACATAATCAGTAACAAAAATATCGTCAAATTTGTATTTATGTTATTACACTTACTGAAATGAACTTGCAATACGGTTACCTATGGAACCTTTTTAATACACATACGTCGTAATCATGCATAACTCGCAAATGAAAAATTGGAATCAACTGAATTTTCTTTTGTGGATATCTACTGAAACATACTATAAAAAAGGGATGCTAGAATCACGAAATACTCCTTTAGTCATGTTTCTCACTAGCCCCCTACTTTGCATCATATATTTTGTGTACAATGTCTGCTACTTTAGTTCGGCAGAGCTTCCCTTTTCTGAAAACATTCCTATTCTGTTAGAATTTCCATAAGGCCTAGCAGCAGAATCAGAATAGTCCTACATTAAAGAACCTATTCTATTTCGTTACACCATAATCATTGCAAACGGAGCTATAGATATTTATATAAGCATAGTTCTATTTTTGTTAAATGAGTGTATTATTTTTTGGACTAGTTTGTTACAATCTGTGGATCACGAAATGCCCCTTTAAGATAGGATTATATATTATAATATTATAAGCAGTGTATTGTGGGAAAAACGTCTAAAAATAAAATGTTTCCAGAATAGGAAACTCCGCCGAACTGTATTTGATGAAATAAAAATTGAACTATAAAATTGAATTGTTGTAAATTATTGAAAGATACGCAATAAATTTAGATATTTATAATAATATCGCCTGTTTTGAAAATAGCTTTATTTAAACCATAGTACGATAATCGCAAACAAAATACACAAAGAGAAAGCCCGGGGCACATTTTGGTGGGTATGCTCACCCCCCGGCTTTTGGAAGCTGATGGCGTACGGTACCGTAAAAGGGGGTCTCAAGTTCAGAGCTGCTTACGGTCAAACCAGAAATGTGAGGAATGAGCAAGCTGAAATTATCAAAATCATGGGTCTTTCAGCGCTGTTATGGGCATATGTGTTAAGTGCCCCCCCCAACTGACCCTGATAACGCCACTGATGATAAATCATTGCATAATACTAAACTTAAGGCGGACGATGGCTATACTATAGATATAAAAAAATCCTCAGAGGGTATCATTTTTGACATTTTGTAAACCGCTCAGAGGCTCTCGCGTTATGCGCTATTATATATTAACCCCATATATATTATCATTTGAGTCCAAATCAAGGTGAACATTAATTTTGTGTTTACCAAGCCAATTTGTAATTTTACACTATTTTAGATTGCCCTAAATCGAGGTATTTAGCAGACTAAAGATATTCACATGGAAATGCCCGGTAGATGGAGCTGCGGCCAGCCCAGTAAAAGCCGACTGAGGGGGTACTGCCCCCTGCCCAATACTCTTTATCAAAATTATGCCAATAATAATACCCCCCCCCCGACTGATACGCTACTCTTTATCATAATTATGCCAATAATACAACTTTTTGAAAGTCCCACGGTCAGGCAATTAATAGGGCTCTGCGCAGGAGCGTTGTAAGCAGGTAGGCAGGGTGGACGAAGTCCATGGGCCCGAGGGTTCAGGGGCCCCGAGCAAAAGCGAAAAAGGATGGGGCTGATAAAGGAGATGTTAAAAGGGCCCTGCACTACTCCTTGTCCAATGTCCATGGGCCCCCGAGACTCTTGCCGCGCCACTGGCTGTGCGAGATGAAGCTAGAGTGCAACCGGCTTCGACTGGGCGCGACCTGGACGGACCTAATAGTATGTTCCTTTATTATATTGTTCTTATTCAAGAATCATCACAATAATAAATTTAAAACTTAAACGTCCACTTGGCCAGTTTTCCACAGAAGAACTGACTTACAACTGTTACTTTGATGGCAGACAGAACAGAATTTATATGACTTAATTCCCAAAGAAACTTAAAACCAAAAGTGGGACTTCCACTTTAACTGCAACAACTACATTTAGGATTACTAGGATGCGGACAACTGGTAAGTCCGAGTGTCTGAAACAGTTGACTACACGTGCTCGTACACCTCAACTCGCACTCCAGATCTTCAGACCACAGCCTCACGAATGTGCCTTCCGTAACGATTGGCTCCTTTTTATACGCACGGGAGAGTCCATCTTCCAGCTTGCTAATGATTAAATAGTCTGTGTCCAATGGAAGGAATCGCGGGCACGGGCAAGTTACTCCACGGTACAGCACGGTGCTCCAAAGGGCGTAATCCTCCTGGGGTCCAGGGGTGGTTTCAGCCGCGTTGGTTTTTAGGACATTCTTGATCTTGATGTGAAATGTTGTCGGGTATTTTCGTTGTGCGGTCTTTTCAAAACGACTCAACCTTAAGATTGTGGCTCGAGTAGCTGTAAAAGTCAAGATTGTAGACAGTCAAAAGAGAAGTATATTACGGATGTGCTAACGTTAGATTTCTTACTGTTTACAGAAAGACAGTCAATCTCCAAGCTAGTAAGGATATCAACCTGTCATCAAAACTGACGTCTTAATTGATTGAAATCTTACTTTATTATAAACTTCAAAGATTGAAAAACAAAGAATGGTGATACCTACCATACTGGCCGTAATCGCAGGCGTTAAACAGGTTCATGGTATCAGGACATAATACACAACGATCTGGAACGAAAATAGTAAGGCATCAATTTTAGTTTGGTCCTATAGACCTATCGGTGTCCTGATAAGTACAGATTACTCTTTCTATCATAACGATCGATAATTAATCAATTGTATTGAGCGTAATAAATGAACATTTCATAGTGGTTTAATTTATTAGAAAACGATATATATAGCTCCCATCACAAGTTGTATAAAATACTACCTCGTGCTTGCTGGTCTACTGCAGCGATTTACCTATTTCATGCCCTGCGGGGCTCTTCTAAATCGGAACTATATTAGGCCTAGTTGCAAGTCTTTACTATGGATATCTCTGGCCTCAACCCTGCAGTGTTTACGGCCTTAGTGTTTTATAAACCATGACGGGCTGCATGGGTGACCCCCATATTGCCTATTATGGGTACCGATAACGTTATATAGGACCAAATTGGACTTTGTGCATTAAGTACATAATTATCATAGATAAGTGGAACTTCTCTTAGAACATGAAACCCCTTTATGGTAGTCTCAAGTTTTATACAAACAAATGATCTTTGACTGATGTGGCGTTAAGACCTCTTCAGCATAAATACAATGTCAGTGGCTTACAGACACTATCATTGTGTAATATAAACTGGCCTCAAAAAGAAACTTATAATTTTTCACAAGGTCATATCTTAAAATCCTCTCCATAAAAATGAACAAAAATTTCACAGGATTACTTCAATACTCTACTCTAAACACTGGTCAGTAACCAAACAGTTGTCCAACTGACACAACAGCAAAATGCACTGACATGCAACACCTTCCTGGACCACATTCACAGCGCAACAGATTTCTTTAGCTGGGTTCCAATTATTCGTCTGTACATGAGCAAAAATTACACACAGGATTACTTCAATACTCTACTCTAAACACATGTCAGTAACCAAGCAGTTGTCCAACTGACACAACAGTAAAATGCACTGACACGGAACACCTTCCTGGATCAAATTCACAGGCGAATAATTGGAACCCAGCCAGCGAAATCTGTTGCGCTGTGAATGTGGTCCATGAAGGCGTTGCCTGTCAGTGCATTTTGCTGTTGTGTCAGTTGGACAACTGTTTGGTTACTGACCAGTGTTTAGAGAAGAGTATTGAAGTAATCCTGTGTGAAATATTTGTTCATTTTTATGGAGAGGATTTTAAGATATGACCTTGTAAAAAGTATAAGTTTCTTTTTGAGGCCAGTTTACTTACAGGTGCAAATTCAGGAACTTATAATGCTTATAAATAACAACATTCTTGATATATCACGTGAATAGGTAATATAAGGTAAACCCTGAACAGAGAACGCTAACTTCTTGTTCTAAGCTTTCACTGACAATTATATTTAGCACAGAACCGAAAAACATTAGGAACCAGCGGAAACCGTCAAAAATTTGATTGTTGTTCGAATAATTGTCATAACAAGGTTCACTACGCTCAGACACGTTTGTTTGGGCTATGCACTGAATTTTAATTTTAAAGAACTTAGGTTCAGGCATAAACAAAATTAATCCAGTAGCTTATTCTTCCAATTATAAATCGCTCACTGCCAGCGACTCGAGTATAGATCCATCCATTAAGAAGACCCTACCTGGACACGTCATCAAGCACTCATCCCGAGTTTTGAAGTTGTTCTCGTTTCCCGCGCATCCTCCATAGGTAAATTCCACGCATGTGTGACTGGCGCTGTTTGACGAGGAGGAATCCCAGTACCATCTATTCTCATTCTGGTCACATGGTCCAGAGTCACGTGCAATATTGCAATAATTCACTGAAAAATTACATCAAATGATAATAATTTATAGGCCTAATCTAGTTTAACATTACCGGTACAACATAGCTTCGGTCTATTCCATCCATTGACTCTAATAGAAAAAGGGTTTCAGGCACATTTTGATCTATAGTACAAATTTGATTATGCTTTATCAAATTTTTCCGCCCTTTGTATTTACTAATTCTTTTTGCCGCCCCTTCGTTTTTGCCGCCCCTATTTTTGCCGCCCCTTCATTTTGCCCCAAAGCCCCCCCCCCCCCAAATACGCGCATGAATAGTCCCATTTGTCTTCCTCGAAACAGTAGCGTACACACGTGTGATACACGAGCGATCAAAGGCGGTGCATCTGTAGCGCGCGACGAGGCGAGAAGTGATTGCACCCAATAGATACACCATTGCATTTGATCGTGCGTGTGTCACACGCGGACGCTACTGTCTTGAAGAATGCTTTTAGCTCCAAAAATTTACGTTGCCTTTGCCTGAAAAACAGTTTATATTTTCACTTCACAAGGCGAGTTCCTCCTGTGGATTTATATCGATCACTTGAGGTACCCACATGTTAAATAGATTGTTATAGCCAGATGCAACTGAGGTACATAAGATAACTTTGTGTAGTGTCATGTAAACGAATGCAGAAATGTTATTCTTCCGAAGAGAATAAGATTCCTTTCCCAAGTAAATCTCATTGCCGGGTACGCCATTTCCATGCTCCCAGCTCCCTCATCTTTGAATCTCTGGTCATGTATAGTTCTTTTAAGATGTGACTTTCGTTTGAGACATTGAGCTATTCCAGTTGAAATACATACAAACCCTATGGGAGACATGACATCTTTCACAGAGGGGGTAATCTCATTTGAAATTCACACACCCTGTGTAGAGATTAAGGTCATGTCTTCCGTAGAGGGTGTACGGATTCCAAATGGAATAGCCCATTTGGTTGTCAAATGTGGACAGTCTCACCTCATTGGGTAGAGCCTTTGCTGCAGGACCTGTCATCCACTTGGATACTGTAGTTCTATTTTTATTCAAACCACAGAAATTCGCTTTAATGCAAAAAGTGGACCCAAGTCCTATAAAATTGGACGTATGTCGTGTTTATTTGAACGGATTATCTGGAAAAAGTATGTCCCTTTGTTAATTGTTTATAACTAATTGGGACCTTCTTTGGTACTAATTAAATGAACTGTCTTGTTAATGGGAGGAGGAGCGTCGCACCATCTATACATGCTATACGAAACTATGCGTACCTTCAGTACAATACGAATCGCAGGTTTCCCGTGTTGAGAACCCGGTGTCTTCTTCCATGCAATAGTCTGTGGGTGTGTCCGTACACTTCATTAAGGTAGGATTGTAATAATAAACGTTACGAAGATCGCATCTCTGGGCTTCAGCTGATAGTACGGGTTTTGAAGAACAGAGTCCACCTATAATTTGAAAGAATTATCATGACTGAAGAGGTTCAACAGGTCTGTTGATTAAACAGCTAATAAAGTTTCTTTGTCAAGACCAAAGGAAAAACTTACATTTTTCTGCTGACAGTTTCGCCAGAAACCTCCTGGCTTTCTCAAGGCGATTGATGTTGTTATTGATCCATCTGCTTGGAGCAGGAATCCCGGCCGGATGTAGGCCTACTCCTGTCTCCAACGTTGGTCTTGACAATAACATCCGGTCGGGATTCCCCCTCCAAGTTTTTTCCTTTGGTCTTGACAAAGAAACTATATTAGCTGAGATAATATCATGCATGAATACAATGCTGCAACATGGAGCCGGAGTGGATATGTTAGGAGAAACACTTTAGACTTAGGGATTAAATCAAAACTCGACCGGTGGTTGACCGGCGGTTCCCATTTTTTAGAACAATAGCAACCGGACGGAACCGGCGGTCAACCGCCGGTCGAGTTTTGATTTCATCCCTTAGCGAAGTGTTCCGGCTTTGTCGTGAAATTATTACTAATTTTTACAAGTCCGATTTGATCAAATGAAGAAGTTTCCATCACAGACAGATCTGACATATCTGATGCGGAGTCAGAACGAGACTTTGATTATATTTAGTCAATATTGAATGGAGACGATGGAACTTATCGTCAGCGCTGAGTGAAATAGTAAAAATCGTTACAAAGTCGATCACTAATGAATAATATTAAACGGTTTTAAGCCATAGCCTATCCTCTTGGAAATATGGCGGACACAGTATGATATTATTTTGTATTGAAATGATAAATTGTTTGAAACTTACGTTTAACACACGTCCCATCTGCCACCTTACTGGGATATATACCACCATTCTCATTACATGCATAAACTTCCATCGCACACTGACTATCATAGGTTTGTGCGTCGCTGCCACATACTTTGGTTTGTCCATTGCTGGCACAGTCTTCATTGATGTCCTTACATATGCATTTGGGGTCTTTGTTGGAAGGGTTGATTACACATTTTGCACCCGGTCCACATACAGTATTTTGACATTTATCTGGTATAAAACAAGAAAAACTATGTGATTGGTATTAATAAAGATAAAAATAAAACATTTTCAAGGTCAAAGTTTTAAGGATATAACTATGTATCAAGTTTTCAATAGCATCGGTGAATGGAATCCAATATAAAATGATATCAGTTATAATCCAAGTGTCTCAATGTTTGGTTTGGCAGACTCCTGGAGCATTGAGTTAATATATAAAGGACCTTGGTACAAAACACGATCCAACTCCAGGGTTCCAGTCCAATCGAGGTGCCACCGTCTCATATAAGAATATATATACATTAGACTATCAACTTACGAACACATGAAGGCACTGTCCCATTCCAGGTTCCATTGCTTTGACAACGTAAGACATTTTTGGCGCCAAATTCAAACTCGCTGTCGTCTGCACAAATTACAGTCACTTCTGCGTTGAGATCAAATGCAGGACTAGCGGAAAACCCGCCGTTTGCTGGTGGAAGTAAATCTGGACATTTGGCGACTGGAAAAACATAAAAGTAGCAATATCCTGGCAATAGCATTAATTTGGTAAATCGGCAGGTAGAGGTCATGTTCCAAAATGTGTCTTTTTCATCTTTGGAGAATTACAGGAACATTTCATAACTGCCTTTTTAAAGGAATAAGTCTGTTTATCATAGAAAAGAGGACTACATTCATTAGAAATGGCACCCTTTCATACTTCTGTCACACCGCGTAACAATAAGTGGTGCCAAAGTGCACAAACCAAGCAATGGCTCTAAATGCGCGTTAAGCCGTGTTTTTTGTCCCTCCATTAAAAAAAAAATTCATGCAGTTATAACTTTTGAAGAAAAAACGTCTAGGAAGTTCAGATGTTTCTATACCCTTTCTAATATACAAGAAACATTTCTGGAAGGTTCTGTGATCATTAGAGGGGACGTACCTACCAGAACAGTCAAATTAAAAAAGGCCAAATATGGGTATTTACACATATTTTTCGATTTCAAAAAATAAAAAAGCCCCTCCTCTTTTTTGAAAACCCGGGTATGTTTTTATATTTACTCTACCTATAAATATTGTATATAATTATCTTAAATATTAAAACTGTAATTTCTTCAGAAAATTATGTTTTGGCGATATCAGATCATGGTCTTAGAAGATTGCAGTTTCCGAGGCTACAAATTACTCATTTCTATAACCCTACCAGCTCTCAAAATCATCAATACATACGGCTGCACACTGGTTCGATTCCCGTCCATTCTCCAGAAAGCTGACAGGTTCGATTCAAGTCCCCTCGTGAGATTTGGTATCGCTGATCGCAGGTGTAAGTCACTACAGTACCCTTACGCCAACTCCAACCATTGACACTCCCATGGGATGGATGGCCGAGAGAAAGACACGGAACTGTCGTGGAGTGAAGAGTTAGGGTAATCTTGAGTAGATTTATTCTTGGTGTTAGGTATAGGGTAACATTTTATGATCAATGTTTTTAGGTGTTAGAATGCGGGTTAGAACAAGGGATATGTTAGTAGCTAGATTCTCCAGATCTCGAATACTTACGCACGGCCGCTCCACTGTGCTGTAGCAACGTGAAGGATTGTGGGTAAAAAAGGCGCCGCCATCGCCATTAGAGGCCAGAAGGACTCAGGCTAATATGTTAGTGTTAACATTAGGGTTATATATGGTAAGACTTCGGGCTAAATTGAGTAATAACACAACAAGTCTTACCAATAATTTCCAGATGAACTGTGGTAAAACCAACAAGGGTTCCGCAACCATACGTTCCTGCTTGTTCAGTTGCTGTTTGTCTTAGAAGCATTCTCAATTTGTTGCCATCGGCCATCAATATTTGATCAAAATGGTCGTCGTGTCTGTGTGGTTGGAAGTGTCAGAAACATGTACTTCAGTATATTAAATTGGAATCATAAACTAATCAACTGGACGTATTGTTTTTCTTTCTTGAGAGGCTACGATATCGCACCTTATCCCAGGTGTATCTGCAGGCCGTCTGTTGATCTGGCGGCAGTCATCGACCTGTGACAAGGTGGTGTTGCCAGTTTTTGTGTCTTGAGCGGCTACGGTATCGTACCTTACCCTAGGTCCATCTTCAGGCCGTCTGTTGATCTGGCACCAGTCATCGACCTGTGACAAGGTGGTGTTCCCAGTTTTTGTGTCTTGAGCGGCTACGGTATCGCACCTTATCCCAGGTGCATCTGCAGGCCGTCTGTTGGTCTGAGAACGCAGGGTAGTCAATGAAGCGATTTGGGTAAAGAAAGAGCAACCATCACTACACAGGGGAGGTGGTCTGTGCCATAAATTGGCAGGGGCCTACAATTCTGTAATCAAAAACATTCCTAAGAAGTTTGACTCAAAATCAACAACACCTGGCAACACCACCTTGTCACAGGTCGACTGATGCCAGATCAACAGACGGCCTGATGATGCACCTAGAATAAGGTGCGATACCATAGCCTCTCAAGAGAAAACAACAAAACGTGAATCCATTAGATTAGTTTTATGATTCCAATTTAATTTATAATACCTGGATGAATGAAACCACACGGTAGACTGTAAAATCGCACCAGCCAAATTTGCACGCTACAGAGCCTGAAAAATAGATCCCGCGAACCACAAATTGACACACGTATGGGCGCTGCCATGGGGTGCTAATGGGTGCTGGGGTGCTAATGAACGCGTCGCCAGCACAATCGTCCAACGCGATCAATAACGCGTATAGGGCGCATACAAGTGCGCCTACGCGACCGGTAGTTCCTGGTACGCGATTACAGGGTCAATGGCCGCTTCCACGCAGTAACATACTTCTGAACTGAGTGTCAGGGCCCTGATGAAACCTTTACCAACGTAAGTACTTCAGAAGTACACTTGAATACGGCCAAGATACTCCTGCAACATATAACCGGTCAGTGCTCCTACAAATTTAGGCTCATTTACATCTCGATGATCACGGCATCATATATAATATCATGCTATATGACATGATCAACGGGAATGAGTCTGATGTCGCTAATTATAACTCGGTAATCAGATGTCCGATTTTGATGGAGTTTGCATCAAAATGTAGCATTTGCAATCTGTCAGAAAATGATGCGACTCATTCCATTTGATCATGTCATATATATCATAAACTTTACCTCGTTCCATCGTTATCAATCCGAAACCATCCAATCAACTGTCCTGCAGGATCAAGTTCCCCAAAATTACCCCCAGTTTGGCAATCAAGGATGACGTCAGATCCAACAGTTAACTGCAAATTAGTCTTATTAATTAGCTGTCGATTGCCCCAGTGGATGGCAAAGTTTAAATCTGTGAAGAAAATGGCAGTTGATGGATTATTCGGCATGCCAACAAGGCAATCATAGGCATAACTATGTGAAGTGCATAACAGAAACCTTTAATACCCGGGAACCTTGGGATCTGTTCTGGTTCCCATTAGTGTGCTTATTATTCTAGCAGAAAGTGCATTATCATGCTCGTCGTCGGCGTCATCATCATCATCGTATTTGTTGTCTCTAGTGGCAGCAAGTCAGCATTGTAAAAATGTAACGTACTTTAAGAGCTGGGGTATGGACGTTTGCACAGTATTTATTGTGGGACATGAGAGGACATCAGACATATCGAATTACATTCTGAATACGAAGAAAGACCTTCTGATATCAAATAATATTCGATATCATACAAATTTTATTTTTGACATTTAACAGTCCTCGAAGTAAAATTTAGAAATCTAATGATATTTAAAGTGTATGTGGCTGGGAGGAAAAGCTGACGATCATTTGAAAATTTCCATTAAGGAATTGCCAAAATCAATCAATAAACGCATCTCTTTCCTATCAGATTCTAAAGGAACATTACAGCAAGTCATACCACTAGGCCAAGAATGCCCTCGTGCCCCTCAGAATCCACCGTCCGACAGGAAAAAACAGCAAAGTAGAATCCAAGTATATAATGGCAACGGAAAGAAAAGAAAATTGCATGCGAAATAAGCTCCATATAACCTATCAACCTAGAAATGCAACTTATGCCTCGCAGAGAAATATCACACCAAGAAACTCAACTGTTTGTATGCACAGAAATCGGCACAAACTGGACCAATTCAGCATTACCTAGCAACTTGTCACTTGGCAACACTTCCTGCACAGAACTGATTTGTTTCAATCAATAATTGATTTTATGTATTGTCTCGTTTAACAATAATGTTATTTTGTTGTAAAATGAACTTGTTTTATACCAGTCTGATGATTGTTGCCATCATAATGAATGTGTAGCATGAAACAATCACATTCTTATACAAACATTTGTAGTTCTTTGTAATATAGATTTTCGTTTCTTTATCGACTTATTCATCTTTTTCTGCTTTTGTGTGGTAATTTTTATCCTCGAAACTGTATATTTGTGTGAAAGTTGAGGGCGCTATTTATATATATTCTAAATTTAATTTAGCCAAAAAATATAAGTTATTCCTTACATTTCATAAACAGTTTTTTTTAAATTCCTTCATATTTGTGACTCTTTTTATGTTTTAATGGCATTATACCAGCGTCTACCCCTTGTAAAGATGAAAACACAATTTAAGATAAATAGCGCCATCAGTGTTCACTTTTACTTAAAAATGACGTTTTACATGCTAAACTTTCGACGTAGTTTACCAGAATGCTATATGCTGCATAAGCTGTATTATCGTGATTAATATGGGCTGCATTCCTCATTGTGGCAACTGCTGTTTGAACTATACCATGACGCCTCAAGTCAAGGGAAATGAGATGGTGCACTTTCAAGGGCCTTCAACCTCGCACAGGGTGTCAGACAAGGTAGCGTTGTATCCACCAACTGCTTCAAGAACTTCATCAACGGGCTTCTCAAGACGCTTGAAATCTCCAGAATAGGCACTAAGATTGGTGATATCTATGTTGAAGCACCGACATGTGCGGATGATGTACTTCTCGCAGCAGAGTCCATGACTAATCTTCAATTCATGCTTTAGGTTGCATTAAATTACGCCTCCGAGCACCGATACATTATCCATCCGGAAAAGAGTACTGTCATGATGAACAATTCGCAAACTCTCCTAAATGTTTGACAAGAGTCACAACCTTTCAAGGTGCGTAATGACCCTCTCAATGTCTCCACTGAATGCACACATGTTGCCCTGCTGAAGTACACCACCAAAGATCAGGCTCAGCTTATTGATGCCCGAATGTAGCTGGCAAGACGGATAACATACTCGCTGATGGGTGCAGATCTACACGGCAACAATGGGGTGAATCCTCTCCTCGCTGCTAAGATGCATTCTACCTTCGTCATCCCAAGGTACATTCATGAGCTGGCGACTACTATAATTACACAATCAGACTTAAACAAGCTTGACAAATACCATAAGGGTGTGCTTAAGAAGATTCCGCATCTTCCAGATCGTACTGCTGATGAAGCCGTGTTTCTTCTACTGGGACGGCGCCCCATTGAGGGTGTTATCAGCAAACGTCCATGTTTGGTGCAATTGCTAGAGGCTGCAGTATTGAGAAAGAAATTTCCCAAAGGCAAAAAAAAAAAAAAAAAAAAAAAAAAAGGAAGTACAGTCTTCCAGATGGACACTATCCTAGCCGACCCACCATCGAAAATGAAGTGGAAAGAAATTGTCGACAGTGGAGTCAGCTCCTTCTGGTTTATCAAGCTTCGTGATGGGGCTGCAAGCCGATCTTCCCTCAAGTATATTAACTGAGATGTCTGGTCAACTGCTAGTCCAGATGTCATGGACCTCCAGAGAGCAGCTGTCAAGGCACGTATCCTTATATCGGGACATACACTCTCCAAGAAATGAAGGCAAAATACACGGGAAAATATTATCCTGGCACAGAGGCTACATGTCAGATGTGCAAAACTGAACCTGAATCCATGGGACATTTTCTGCTCTCTTGCGAACGCTTGGAGCAAAGAAGAGATTATCATATGCAGCACCTGCGACAAGCCGTCATAGACGAAGACTCCGGCTCAACATGGAATGACATCAAGAGTGAGGCACCCTGGATGCAACCCATTCTTGACTGTACATGTACCTGTGTTGGAATTTTACCTTACCCTCCAGACAATAAAGAGTCTAGAAACCATAGAAAGTGTAACTAGGAGGCTATGCTTCGCTCTCCACCGTATGTGGAAGTGCATCATAGGTGATTAATTACCCCTTACGTCAGCCTGGAGCTGATCATCCATGTACTTTTCGTCATGAGTGATGGCAGTGGATTTGCTGTGTTGTAGCAGTTAGTTTTTAGCTAGTTGGGTGCTAGCCTCGGTTCGAGGTTCCGGTTCTGGGATGGTGTTTTTTTTTCTATTTTTTCCTTCTTCTTTTTTTTAAAATTTTTTTTTGCTTCTCGATTTATTTTTTATTCATGTGTCTTCACATCATGTCCACCCACCTCTGATCTATACATGATCTATACATGATAATATATGATAATATAAAAAAATAAATCGAGAAGCAAAAAAAAAAAAAAAAAAAAGAGGAAAAATAGAAAAAAAACAACAAAAAAACACCATCCCAGAGCCCAGAAGGCTAGTTGGGTGCATGGCGGTGGAAGAATTAGAGCTGTGTTTTATCTTCTGTGTTTTTATTTTGTTTCGACCCCCTTCTTTCTAATAGCCTGTCTTTCTAATAGGGGTTCACCTACATAAAGGCGGGAGCTACGATCTACTGCTACTACTGTTATATATCGAGTATGTATGAATGGACCATGAGAGCGTTCATTCCTTTGGAAAGGACATTATGTAATCGGTCCCATTAAAGGATAAGCACTCTGGGTACACGGTTGTTGAGCCTATTGTGCCATACATTCATACAAAAACTTAAGGTTGGCAACTATTTTTAACTGTTGCAATTTGGTAGTTCAGAGCATTCTTGCGAATGGTAGTGAGCTTTGGCGAAAATTGCATTGATCGTTTCATAGCGAGTGTGTAGAAGAATTTGAATATCACAGATATGCTTTAGTAGGTCATTTGGTTCTTGAGTTATGTTGTAAAGAAGGCTGAAAGAACAACACTTTTGTAAAACGTACACAATCATTCACAACAATAAAACAAGCAAGTTTCAAAGTATACGATTTGTAGAATAAACTTTTGCAGAACATCAAAGTGTTATTTTTCAATAACATATTACTTTTTAGTATATTTAGATAATAAAAATCGGAATTTTTGGCTGCTTCGACCAACAATACATCGTGTACCCTTAATAGCTTTGACACATTAATTGTATACCTTATTGAATGTTAAACAAAATATTATAAGGAAAAAGTATGCACCTACCAGGAATGCAAACAGGTGGGCCGAAATCTTCCCATGTGCCATTAGACAGACATATCCGCTTTGTTATGCCGTGAAACGTATAGCCTACGTCACAGGACAAAGTTACGACATCGTCTGGAAGGTTGTATTCACCATGCGATGAGGCTGTTATGACTCCGTTTGGAAATGGGGATGGGTCTGGGCAAACGGCTAATAAGGATAAAAGTAATAACAACGCAATGAGAACACTGCAAATACAAAATTACTCAATGTTGAGTAAAAGGGAACAGAGCATCAAAATGAGTGAATAAAACTCAATGTTGATTTTAATTGTACTCAAATTTAGTAAACATTTATTGAGTATTGAGTGTAATTTGACTCATTTGTTTTCTCAGTTCCCTTTGTTCTCAACATAATTTTTACTATTTTTTGCACATTTCGACAAAAATTGGATTTAATTCCTTTTGGAAAGATTAACACTTACTGTTAATTTCTAACCATACAGTCTCCTTGTACACTCTTGATACCCCAGTTGTGCTTTGATATACGCATGCGTATTCTCCACTGTTAACAAATTTACTGTCTTTAATAATGAGCCACGACCAAGTGCTATTTGTAATGGTATGAACACGAGATGATAGGTCTGTGGACACGTCTACCAACTGAAAAAATAAAAAGACGGTATTCATTTCGGTTTTAAAGATTACACCTGGTGAAATGTTCTTTGTAAGCTTGTTATGTTTTAAAGTGATCTAAATATATCAAATAGAATTGTCATATCATATCATAACTTGGGTAAAAATATAATAAATACGTCGGGCATATCTAGGCATTAACAGCTGAAATCTAGGAGATAACGCTGATGAAACTTCGGCCAGGCACAAGTGACCTGGTGAACGAAGGGGGTTGCCGTAGATAGCTGGTCGGGGTATTTTTACAGGACAGGCAAGTGTAGCCGACAATCGGGCGTTATCCTGATCGGAACCGCCTGTAAACGAGGTCTTTATCATGGATCATCTGCCCCGCCATTACCAGATGAACCACAGGGAGAGCGGAGATTTTTTGTTTTGTCCTGCGGGGAATTAAACCCGGGACCTCTCGCACCAAAGGCAAAGACCTTAACCAGTGTGCCACGCTGCTCCTACGCTGCTGTTTCACATTAGCTTCCATTTAGTTGCTGTTCCTTTTTATTCAAAATTGAGTAATTTTCACCATTTTTATTTACAGTAAACAAAAGAATAAACAATTGACCTTTTCGGTAAATCCCATTAGCCTTTGCGAGTACACCTGAGAACTCGTCATTTGACGTCACGCCGATCTGCGCCGATGCGCACATCGTTTGTCGAACATCGTTACTGCGCTTTACAAGTCGGCGTGATGTAAAATGACGAGTTCTCAGGTGTAGCCTACTCGCAAAGGCTTATGGAATTTACCGAAAAGAAAGGTGAATTGAGATCCATAAAACATGTATAAAGATATACGAGAAAAAATCTACATACCTCCGCCATTTTGTTTTTCACCTTCCATTTAATTTGGTACGATGGATCGATGCGTATCAAATGACAGGCAATCGCTAAATAGGTTTCTGTATAAAGGGTGTACTTCCGGTTCGCAGCTGGTGCTGGGTCTAGTTTAACTTTACGATCTTCTACAGAAGGAATGAAAATAAAAGTCGCTTCTTGTCTGATCAATAATATAGTATTTCACCGTACTCCCTCACGGTATCACCTCGATACTATATGCTCACAATTTATTTGGCGCCTGAGTTTTAAAAAAAAAGACTAGTTTGCGTCATCTGGTGACTTCCTTGGAGAAAATGAATCGCAGAAAATGGCGAAAAATTACAGTACTTGTTTACATCATAAACAAATCGTTTTATTAACATTTGACGTCATACATAAACTAGGAATTTTAATTCAGTCTTCTAGTCAGTGCATTAAACGTAACTTCTGGTCCATGGGGCCAAAGGTGAAATTTAGATCAAGATAAAATAATGGAGTAAAAAACACAATAGAATACATAAATCAGACATGACAAAACTTCAGGACTTTAGAAAAGAGTATGCTAGACCTTTGGTGTTTTCAGTATGTGATAACTGATAAGCCAATGGTTGTGTAATGTAATAATCATAGTAACGCAATGTTCATAAATGTCTCTTTATGCCCCCAAATGTGTTGATACATCACAGTCTTGACTTTAAGGGACCACACTCTACATCAGTAACTCTGTTAGCTTAGAAAGACGGATACGAAGCCAGTATAACTTAACCCTAGAACTACATAGGGGGGTTGTACCAGCCCACCTAAATGTTTTATCAGTCATAAAAAAACCGCACGCATTTACGCCCAAACGACCTAAGCTAATCGTAGATCCATCCTTTGCGCTCATTTTAGTAATACAATTTTTACCCAACACCTTACCCGAGGGTAGGACCGGCCATCAAAGATGACCATAGATGAGGGGTTGGTGAGGCCCCAATGATTTTCATTTAGCTCTTGTGAAATTATTCCAAGAGCTACTAATTTGTTACTCGTTTGTTAGGTGAAAATAGTAATTTCCTTTCATATTTAGGATTAAATTCGGTAAAAATCGCTTTTTTGTAGAATTCCCCAAATTTGCATGGGAGCTCTCACAATATGACGTCATACCGACATTAAATTTTGGTATCACTGGATAGAGGGGCCCCATAGCTATACATCTGTATCAAATATAACGGTATATGACGCTCAGTAGTTCTAAGAGTTAGCTGAAGTCCCACACAACCCATTCAGTGATCCCAGCGCAAGAGTAAAAAAAAATAAAAAGGTTTGTAAATTGAAGTGAAGGATAAGTCATTCAAATTGTCTTTTGGTATTTATGAAATGGAAAAACAAATTACAAAACACGAAGAAAACAGCAGTATTGACAAAGTTGAAGTCCTATTCAAATACAAGGTGTCCCAGAATGATTTATACCGTGTTTGAACAAAATATCAAAAATATATAGTCAACAGTGTATCAAATTTTAATAAGTGCAATACAATGCCACACATGTCTCCTACTTATTCTGTGACTTTCATGGAAATAGCTTGATTCGTTTTCGCGTGACATTGCTATTACTGAAAATGGATGAAAACGGCATGCGTGTCATTTACAGTGCAAAGGCATCGTAACACATGGATCCTTTATCACCATCGTCCAGCCACACAGTGCAATATATTGGAGAAATCCTACATTCTTTTATAGGAAATACACCAAATTTGTGTAGATGTAGAGCTTACAATGCTAAATAATAATTCTTGATATGGGATTAAATGAAACATTTCAATATAACATCAAATATTTAGGATGAAAAACATACTTTTTATGTGATTTTTAACCCAAATTTTTACCCAAAAATGTCATTATTACAGAGGATATAACTTCCTCAAGCATCCTCTGCAGTAAATTTTAATCGTCTTCGTCACGTAGCTGTGGGTTTGCCAATATACTGTGGACATAAAAGCATGCTGTGACACTAAGGATGAACCTTCTCTATACTTTTATGAAACATCCATCTCTGCCGGCATTTCAAATGATGGAACTCACACACCGCAATAATTGCCTTCAAATCTGCCGCCAAAGAAAGAATAGTTTAAGGTCACTCAAGCGTAGCAAATCCTTTATTCCATACAAGGATTGCTTCGTAACATCTTAAATAAACGATAGATATCGGCTATTTAGTAGAAGTAACAGGACAACAATATACTGCATAACATTTTCCATATAACTTTGTGCT
This sequence comes from Amphiura filiformis, assembly GCF_039555335.1. NCBI lineage: Eukaryota > Metazoa > Echinodermata > Ophiuroidea > Amphilepidida > Amphiuridae > Amphiura > Amphiura filiformis. The sequence continues at coordinate 47,065,820 of NC_092645.1, forward strand.
GAACGGTTAGTGATTTTACAGATTATCAAAATAGGTTGCTTTGTCAAAACTTGGAATTCAACATTTTTACGCAATCCTCTCTAACTTCTACTAGAAACATCCAATTTTTAAAATCTAAAAAATCTGAGAAAGCTAAATACATGTAAAACTGAAAATGCAAAACAATATGACCAACAGAAATGCAGTTCATACCTAAAAAATTCCATCTTTCCCGGTATAAATCATTCTGGGACACCCTGTATATGTCGCTAATACTGTCAGTATATAAATGACAGATTCTTACATTTCCTTTTGGGAGCCGGATGATGGTATCGATCTATATCGATCTTTTAGCAATTTGGCGCGAAGCTCAAATTGGTCTAGCTGGGCGTTGGTCTAGTCAGTGATCGTTGCCAGCTCGGCCAGTGCGGACAGTAAATTTATGTTTTAACGTTTTAAGGTTTTATCTTTATATATGTAGATATAACAGTGTCAAGTCTGCAAAAAAGGGCTTGTGATGAAGAGGAAGGGTCATGTCAAGTTTCAAGAGTCAAGCATGACATCCTTTATTTGTTTCTAGCAGGCAGGACATATTGTAGTATTTTTTTAAAAGAAAGCTTAAGGGCTGGGGTATGAACGTTTGGACAGTATTTATTTTGGGACATTAGAGCACATCAGACATATCGAATTGCATTCTGAATATGAAGAATGTCATTCTGATATCAAATAATTTTGATTTTTGAAATTCGCAATTTAATACACATTTTATGGCAAATCATTAAAATTGATATTTTTGATATTTAACAGTACTTGAAGTAAACTTTATAAATCTGATGATTTATACTTAAAGTGTATGTAGGTGGGATGAAAAGCCGACGATCAATTAAAAATTTTGACCTTTCGTATTGAAGATATGGATTTTTTTCCCCAAAACACACAAAAAAAATTAGGTCTTTTTGGGAAAAAAATCCATATCTTCAATATGAAAGGTCAAAATTTTCAATTGACCGTCGGCTTTTCCTCCCTGCTACATACATTTTAAGAATATATCATTAGATTTATATAATTTACTTCGAGGACTGTTATATATCAAAAATTTGAAAAATATCAAATTTTTATAATTTGTCATAAAATTTGTATTATATTGTGATTTTTAAAAATGAAAATTATTTGATATCAGAAAGACATGCTTCGTATTCAGAATGCAATTCGATAGGTCTGAGGTGCTCTCATGTCCCACAAAAAATACTGTCGAAACTCAATAAACGCTCATTTTGGATCCCTTAAGGTAAGATAATATATTTTATTATTTCCACTGAAGTCAATAGACTTTCATTTGAGGTTTGCAATACTTTTGAGGTATGTGCCTACGTAAGTAGATATGTATGTTTGTGGTTCAATTTTTAAGAATTTATGGGCCTCTCGGGCCTACACGCTTCTTTTATCATTAGTTAGTCTATTTGCCCTTAGTAGGGCGGAGTGTCCGTCCGTACTCACAGCTGACGAGCGATATTCCCCTGTTTGAGAAACTGTTTGTCATGTTTGTCAAAAACCAGAAGCAGGCGCAATAGGAAATTGTTTATTTCCGATTGAGCTTGCGAATTAGGAAATAAATGTAAATGCCTATTATTGTCTTAAATACACGGCTTTTGGCTGAACCACTTTGACAATGACAAAATCTGAATTTTGACGATTTTAAACGATCGTCCAGATGAGCAAATCACTGAATGAGCTTTTAAATAGCATCGAGAGTTAGTTTACAATAAGCATGCGCGTATTGGGTGGAGGCTTTGGGGCGCGAGCAGGGGCCGGTAAAAAGGAAGGCGCAGTGGAAGATGAAGGGGAGACAAGAAGAATTATTAATGAAAAAGGGCGGAAAATTACAAAGTCTAATGTAACAAAACCTTTTTGGTCGCCAGCAGGGTTGGGGGTGTAACACATCTAATTCTTTGATATTAAATTTTTTTTTAAATTAGATTCTTACATAAAGATAAAAAAATGATTAGATTCTTGAGCGCCATCCTGGCTGGAATAAAACCTGGTCAACCTTTTCGCGCTGTTGCTGCACGGGGCGACCACGATACGCCACTGATAAGCCACTTACATCATTCTGCGCATTTGGATATACAGTTTTACTGCAAAGAAGAACATAATTATTTGTATTATAATTACCGGTATATATAAGTTTGATTGTATTTGCGCTACTGGTGGTGAACCGACACCTTAAGTACCACACCGAAGGACGGTACACTGCATTGCATACTACTTACTTTCAATACATGAGATGTGCGTGCCTTCAATGTCCCATTGTGGCTCACTCTCATTTCTACACCTCGCAGTATTAGAATCAGGAGGTTCCAAGGTATAGCCAATATTACAATAGAATGATTGGGTGGCTTCATCAAGCTCTGCATTTGTTACGTAACTTTTGTAACTAAATCCATTACCGCCGTTCCAACCGGGAAATGTTTTACCATAACAAGTTTCTGAAAATATGAATTATAATTATATAAATTACCTAACAAAGACAATATACAGAATTCATTTTCAAGATAACACCATATAGATATCAGTATACCTATGCCAAATACCGCCATACCGTAAAAACTCGATAGTTAGCATATGTGCTTACTAACCCAAAATTGCACAAATGAACAAATATCATGATACGTCACTATGTGATGAACCCGACGACATGTGCTCAGTTTTTGTTTTCATTGTTGCTGCATCAGAGTGTCATAATTATTTAGAACAAAGAAAGAACCCTTACTTTCAATTTTTTTGCAGACTGGCAAAGGTGTGGTCCACTCGTAATTGAATGACTTGGAGCATTTCGATTTGGTACTACCAATCAGCTTATATCCCTCGTTGCAACTGAAGGTGAAAAAATAAGGTGCCATAGAGGGCATGGCAGGTGGATCTCGGGCGCCGTTCACTGGTGTACCGGGGTCGGAACATTCCACATTACCTATTTGATTTAAAGACAGGGGAGAAAATAAATGTTCATGTTGGTGACTGATCTTGTATAGACCTTTCAATACAAGCGGCTAGGGGACGCAGGGGTAACCTTGTCAATCAATGGTTATTCTATTGTCCGCCAAAGTTTAAAGCCAGTGACATCACCGATACGTTTATCCATGAGCAATCCAATCCCTAGGCAATTATCCAAATCGACTGCATGGTGAGAGCTCCACTGTGCGAAATTGACCAAGTTTAACTCGTGCGCATAAACTTGCATGGAATATCGTCGTCGTCGTCGTCGTCGTCGTCGTCGTCGTCGTCGTCGTCGTCGTCGTCGTCGTCGTCGTCGTCGTCGTCGTCGTCGTCGTCGTCGTCGTCGTCGTCGTCGTCGTCGTCGTCGTCGTCGTCGTCGTCGTCGTCGTCGTCGTCGTCGTCGTCGTCGTCGTCGTCGTCGTCGTCGTCGTCGTCGTCGTCGTCGTCGTCGTCGTCGTCGTCGTCGTCGTCGTCGTCGTCGTCGTCGTCGTCGTCGTCGTCGTCGTCGTCGTCGTCGTCGTCGTCGTCGTCGTCGTCGTCGTGTCGTCGTCGTCGTCGTCGTCATCTTTGATATGATTTGATTTGTTCATCATCATCATCATCATCATCATCATCATCATCGATCATCATCATCATCATCATTACTAGCCGCTTGTCTTTCAATAATATCATGGTATTATAGTGAATACATTCATTCACGTAACCTTAGGTACGCATAAGTAAACTCAGCACTGTAAATGTTAGAACTATGCTTCTTCATAGACGATTGTAAACTTCGTACAAAGGCCAGCATAGCACTAATCAGGTTTGGCAGTAGCCACTATATATAACCTAGTGGACACTTCAAGAAAATGTAACAATTACACTATTCTGTGATGATCATCCTTTACAAAATTAACTTACGCATCGAAGATTCTTCAGATGATCAGTTTCATAAATTCCGAAACATCCTAAAATAACCAGGTAGGCCTAATTACAAGTAATCACAAGTTTTTAAAAGATAATACGTATTCATGTACAAGTACCATTCGGTCGATTTCAATCCTTCGCAGGTGAAGGAGCGTTACGATTTCAATGCGATTCATAATACGATGCGCCTCCAGCGTTTGCTGTGGAAGAGGTCAACGTACATGTATACGCATTGGAAAAAAAACCCGGAAAACCCGGAAAATATCGACATCCAAATCCCGCGCAATACGAATACAAAGCAGGAATATAATGTCATTGTGTGTTTAAATGTCAATATAACGATGGTACACGCGAATGTGCAGCAAAACAGAAATTTACAATCATAGTAGATCCATCTTCTATCTATTCGTCTCACGGAATCCTTCGTGGAGCTGTTTTCAACATCATTATTATCACGCTCGCGTGAAAATTCAATAGTGGTTAGAACAGTGATGTCGACCCTGAAGGTCAAAAATTGGGACTGGCAAGAACAACCGCTGGTGGCGCATCGTATTTTGAATCGCCAGAACTATTAGCATGGAGGTATATATATTTATATACCTCCATGCTATTAGCATGCAATTTTTGATTTCATTCGGCTTTTTTTTAAATACAGAGCCACAACAGATACCACAAAAGTGAAATCCAATTTCTGAATTTTATATCTTAAAACGTTAATTCGAAACGTTTTAATAACATTTAAAGTCGGGTTATGAAAGATCATGAATACGTTTTTAAAACGTTATTGTAAAATATTTTGGGCAAGCATTTTGTGCCAAATATTTTGTCTCGTATGAATGTTTTTGCATCGCGTTTTCAAAAACGTTTTATGAAGGTTATTAAAACGTTTTTATACCCTTTGTATAACCCAACATTTAAGCGTTTTCGGGTTTTTTTTTAAATTTTGCGAACATGGTGAAATTATTATCCCATCCTCGTCGCCAATATAATGTATGAAATGGCGACTTACCATGCATAGGCATAATGTCCAGTCCTGGATCAGTAGGTAGCAACGTCTTGGGCTATATGTGATACGTATTTTGTATCTTGTAGGGATGGGCAATATACTATTCCCGATATATCACACAATTGATTGTCCTTCAAATATCGATAAAACAAGCGATTTATAACCTACCTATTTTTATTTTCACCGAGCTCATTGTTTCTTCGCTGCCGATATTGATACATGAATATTTGCCATTGTCATTCTCAGTGACACCAGACAATATTAGCCGATACCAGCCGGGGTCATCTGCATGGATATGAACAGATGCATATCAATAATGTATGATTTTATAACACGAAAATGTGTTTGTTTGTTTTTCAAACCTGATTTGGGCAACGTTTACACTACTTGTCCTAACTTACACTTAATGGAATTATGTTGTGCTTGTAGAATCAACAGAGCCACTTTGACAAAGTGTCATAAAGAAATGACATTGCAAGTCCCCCATAGAACACCCACTTTACCTTGTTATTTTGGCTTAAAATCATATATTTAATATACAGAAGCCCTTCATATTATTTTAGCATTTGAGGTAAAGAAAAAACATAATTAAAATTTGACGGAAATCGTATTGACACCATAGAGGACTTTAAATTAACATTATTTTTTAATTTATATATCTTGAATCATCAGATACAACACAAGTTTATGCAAATGTATGCAAATTATATTTAAATTAACATAATTAATACTCACCGTTGTTACGCACTAAAAAGGTGTTGACCTTTGACATTCTAGAGTTGAGTATGACAGTCGGTGTATTGGGGTTATTAGAGAGGTATACCCAAACGGGATTCCAGTATGCAGCTGTTAAATGCCGCTTGCAGTCAATGTATACGTCACTGCCTATCTTAGCCTGGATACAATTTAGTGAGCAAAATACACTAAACCAAAAAAGAAACTTATAATTTTTCACAAGGTCATATCTTAAAATCCTGTCCATCAAAATTAACCAAAATTACACACAGGATTGCCTCAATACTCTACTCTAAACAAATATCAGTAACCAAGCAGTTGTCTAACTGACACAACAGCAAAATAGACTAATATGGAAAAGCTTCCTGGACCACATCCACAGCCCAATAATTGGCACCCAGCACAAGAAATCGGCGAGAATGGTTGAACAGATAAGATTTTACAAAACTGTGATGCTTTCTGCTTTTCATGCACTTTCTTAAAAGAAACAGTATTGTTTCACAATATTCCACTTACTCTTTGGGAATTATCATTTGTACAAGGACCTTGTTCACATTCTCACAGACTTCTTGTGCTGGGTGCCAATTAATGGACTGCGAGTGTGATCCAGGAAGCTGTTCCATGTCAGTGCATTTTGCTGTTGTGTCAGTTGGACAACTGCTTGGTTACTGACATGAGTATATTGAAGTAATCCTGTGTGTAATTATGGTTCATTTTGATGGGACTGAATTTTAAGATATGACCTTGTGTATAATAAAAAAAAATATTCGAACAACTTTTGACGCAAGTAAATGGTAAATTTTGAATGCACAAAGAAACTCTTTAAAAAAGCACAGGAGATATATATAACACGATAACAGATCAAGAGTGAAAAGGCGGAGATAGCTCATTCCACCAAGTAGTGCCCCCAGCATATCCGACTAGCAATAATTATGTGCAAGTTCCTCAATATGAAGAGAATGATAAAAGGTCCATTACATCTAACGGGACATCTAATGGCTTTGGAATTTATCGGTGCCCGATGATTGGACTTAAGACGAAGAACAATAACTTTTCTCACCGCCTTCTAGAGCGAAAGAGGCGGTGATAACGCATTTCACCAAGTAGTGCCTCTAGCATATACTATGAAAACTTGCTTGATTTGTTGTTGATAGCGAGTTATGTACGTTGTTGTTTCAGCCCCGGGTTTCAGCCGTCTTTGACATAACTCGAGAACCACAGGACCTATAAAAGTTTATCTGTGATATTTGAATTCTTCTACACACTCGCTATGAAAAGCTGGACTAAAAAAAGGCCAACAACTATTTTTTTCCATCTCTATCATTCTGTAATATTTTAACTTCAGTTTAAGACTATAGAAACTTACGGCGGCTCGAGATATACAAAGAAAAGCTAAAAACAAGCAGGAAACGCAGACCCCTTCAGTGTCAGAAGAATCTTACCATACACATTGATTGGACTGAGCTATGTAGTACTATACGTTGCTTTACTACTGTGGTCAAACTGGCGCTTAAATTTCCCAAACAAGACTAACTAGAAGAACGCGGTTCGTTATTAAGGTGGTCCCCAGACAAAGGTGTGTCAATAACAAAGGTTTGTTTACAAATACAAATAATATGCAATGTGCACATAAGCTCATTAATATTCATAAATATGCAAATAACATGACACAATTATACAGCACATCCAGTCACTATATCCAATCATCATACCAAGTTTGAAGTTGATCGGTAATTGCGTTGGAGCTGCCGAGTGCCGAGTGAACTAATTAATTTGTTTCCGCCCGGACAGATAACCAGGCAGCCAACCAAGCAAGCGGCCAACCATCTGCATGATAACATAAGTCCCACATATATGTGGGTGTGTGTGTGGGGGGTCAGCCAAAATGGTCACACTAATGCACTACTTTATACAAACCGTAAGATGGTACTCGTTGTCTTTTCCTATCGCATACTGCAATGGCGTTCGGATGCTGTAAGAAAAATACCTGGCGTCACTTGGTTCGGTTGCAATACAATATGGATTAGCACTGTCTAGTAGAAGATGACGTGATTGGGGCTCCCATGTGCCATCAAAACATTCAAATCTATTGGCTCCTCGCAAGAAGTACCCGTATTCTCTGCAGTAAAATAGAACCACTGTGCCGTGGGCTGTAGTAGTACCTGGTATCACAGTCGAGTAGATTACAGTATATGTGTCCGGGTTGGCCACAGGTAGGAGTTCATCACAAGATTCTAAATTGATAATAATTGATGTTATATAATTAGAGCGAGTTTAACTTTTGGCGACCCAATTCAATGAGTCGGCAGGTATTCCATGATGAAAGGTCTGATACACCATGGTGACGTCACCAACAAAAGCCTCATACTCCACAACTTGAGGTCATATTTGAAGCTAGGTGGTTTAATGAGGGATATTGAATATACGCTACACAATTCCAACTGTAGTTAAAGTAACATCATTCCCCATCGCACCAGTTCTTTAGCCCAATATGTCTGTGTAATAATTGAATGACCTTTGAATGTGTTAGGGGTGTTAGGTACAAAAACTCATATTCCAACGATATTACTGTCTGTTCAATTAGCTTAGATTCTTGTTTTTTTAAGATATTTGAAAAAATAAAACATTGTGGTCAAAGTCATCAAAGAAAAGTGTTAGCACAGCCTTAGACCCAACGTGATTTATACTTTTCAAATTCTAAAGTTCAATTTGAAACCCCATTTCTTTTCAATTTTGGTCTTTTCCCGCGATATTTTTATAAAGAGCCGTAGAACATCGGGTACCATAAACTTTTTTATTTAATCTATTTAGTGCAATGGGGACGAAAGTCATAATAATTAGATGCGCTGAGATAGTATTTATTCGACCATCCGCATCAGGAAGTATTGTCCAGCTAAATAGCTATATTTGTCAGTAGGCCTAATTTGTGTTTAAACCCCACTGTTGAAACATTACGTTATTATAAAAATGTGAAGATGAACTAAGGGTTTCGGAATAGGCCCAGCTTATATAAATACATTCCTTACTGTTTATTTATTTATTTATTTATTTATTTATTTATTTATTTATTTATTTATTTATTTATTTATTTATTTATTTATTTATTTATTTATTTATTTATTTATTTATTTATTTATTTATTTATTTATTTATTTATTTATTTATTTATTTATTTATTGTGTGAATGGGTCTGTGAAGGTGTAGGCCTAGGCCTATTATAAAACTACAATTTATTTTTTTTATTTCGTTTTGTTTGTTGAATACAAACTATGTGAAGGACATTTGGAAACAAAAGAACTGTTGTACAAGAAAATATTATTTAAAACAATGAGGTTACAGAAAGTCACTGTATATGAAAATGTCAAGCGAATGCTGATATTCTTGGAAAGGAATGATGGTATTAAACATGTAAAACAAAACTCAATTTACATTGTAAACCAGTTGAAATAAGAACGAAATCCATAATTTTAATGTCATTATTTTAGGAAAAAAATAATGCTCAGCATAATGTTATGCATAAAACGTAATCGCGCATATAATTTCGTGCAACAAAACCGGTGAACCATTGTCACCTATAGATCCTACCCAATAACCGGAACGGTATTACAATTGAAATGACAGGACAGATTGGTAGACAGATTGTTTTGCTAAATTGGATAGGGTCTATGCCCTAAGTTGAGAATGGACCGTCCCACTCGATTTGTGAAAAGGTCGCGAACCCTTTTGGTGGACCCAAGTAACTGCCTAAAATGAGGCAAAATTGAAAAGAAATGGGGTTTTAAATTGAACTTTGGAATTTGAAAAGTTAAAATCACATTGGGTCTAAGGCTGTGCTAACACTTTTCTTTGATGACTTTGACCAAAATTCTTTATTTTCTCAAATATCTTAAAAATACGAGAATCTAAGCTAATTGAACAGACAGTAGTTCATGTAGCTTTACCGAGATGGTGTCACTGTTCCAATGAAGTAACCGTCTCTGTCAAAACATATTAGGATGGTATTGTTTCAGTGCGAGAAAGGGGAGATATCTGAACAGAATGATCAAAACATAAGGGGCTGTACAATAATTATGAGCCCCCGGGGTAAAATGTCCAAACGGCTCGCCAGAAATAGCTTGCCCCCTTCTCTAAGCCCGCCAAAAATCGCTTGCTCCCCCTCTCTCGGCCAAAAAAAATCTTTCCTGGGTAACCTCGTGTATCACAAAAACCTGAACTAGACCAATTTTGTGAATTGTGTATTTCTTACCATGACAAGATGGTTCGAATCCACTGAAAGACGAATTCTTCAGGCACGTTCGATATTCATTGCCAAGCAGTAATTTTCTGACATCACGACATTCGTATTTGATGACACCGGTGACCTCTATGGTCATTGATGAATGTAATATCTGCAGGTTGGTAGCTCTCTTTATGACAATATCAGGAGATGAGGTCGGCACATTACAGAGTATTTCTGTTTTAAATATTAATTAAGCATTTAGTACGCTCAGAAAGTGCGATTTGCAGATACTGAATTGTTACCTATTTATTCATTAAAAAGAATAATTAGGCAACGTGACCTTGTGTCGATTTCACTAACATTTTGAGACCTGCTCCCACGAAATGAGGTAAAGTCGCAAGTTGGGAGTTTCGAGACCTTCCAATGTTGAGTTGATGTTCTTTGTTTGAAGACACATGTATAGTCAGTGATATGTCCTTTGTGAATTATGGACATAATGTGGTGTACTCTGTATTTAATTCTGTCCCCATTCACAAAGGACATATCACTGACTATACAGGTGTCTTCAAACAAAGAACAGCAACTCAACAGTTCGAACGTCTCGAAACTCCCGAATCTTCCTGGGGAAATACACGAATCATTATGCCCTATACCTATATGAAGCCGGTTTCCAAAAGGCGCCAAATCCAATAGCTTTTAAATGACATTTAACGCTTGGAATTAACATGTTTGTAACTCTAGCTTATTTTCTTACTATTTTCAACACATTTTGTCCCCTAAAAATTCTCCAATACAAAGTTCAAAAATGGATGTCACTGGATTTAGCTCCTTTTGGAACAATAACACCTTTTATATTTATTATTTTCTTCTTAGTATGTGGGAGGTTTTTAAGTATTTTTTAAAAGATATCCAAAATATTGTTATATCTTTTAGTTTAATTTAGCCCGCTTTGTTGTAGAACCCAACTCTTCATGTAAATACATGTACATTGAAAGGTTAATTGCTATCTGAATAGCAAATTTGACGAACTAAAAGACTTCGCGGTAGGACAGGTATATAAGAGATACGAAACTCGTTCAAGGTCCTGTCGTGTTAGGTTTAGGGTTTAGGTTTAAATAACAAGAACCTGGGCCAGAAACAACTAGAAGCAAGCTAGAATCTTCCAAGAGACGGATTTCAGCCTCTTACACACGATTGCAATTTCGCTCCTATACCTTTGCATTGGGAAGAACCTGATAGGACCAGGGTCCGATGAAGGATACTCGTTCAATTATAGTTGGGTAGGATGCGAACAGAACAACGTGTGACTTTTCGTTTGGTTTTAATAGTCCGGGTCTATAGTTCCGTATGCTGATTGACCATGGTGACCACTGAATATGCAATCGAGTCAAATTCTTAAAAACATGTTAGTGCTACTTACTTTCACATGTTGGAACATCACCCGACCATTCCCTACTTGCCAGACACGTGATGCTAGTCTTCCCTACCAGTCGGTAGCCACCATCACATTCAAATCTTGCCACAGTTCCAATTAAAGTATTAGGAACGAGGGCCTGTAATGGTGACGTCACACTGAGTGTACTGCATGACATGGCTATATGAAAAAAACATCAATAGTGTCAATTATTATTTATATCAGGCTTTTGAGCGATACAATAAAACTGTATATTGCACAATATTTGCAAAATACCCGGATGCAATACAATATTTTTTTTAATATTGTACGCGTATCGCGTTAGCGTTGCGCGTTACCATGGTGACAGCACCAACACGCGTCATGATACAACAGCACAACAATACAGACACCGTAACGGCTCACAGGAGATTTCGTACTGTAACTGTATAAACAAGTAAAATCACAAACTTAATTCGCAGCAATTCTGGATGATGATAACCTTAGGAAATATAATCCACATCTACAAATAAACCTACATAAATTATAATTATTCCGAAATTGTCTTTAGAGAGTAAAGAGCAGAAAACAAGGAGGTCAAAAGGTAAGCTTACATTGCAATACACATTGGTTAAACCCGGCGGTGGCTAGGTAAGCTTAAATTTTCAGTTTACCGCATAGCAAAAGCCTGATATAAATAATAATAATATTGAATGCCTTAATTTCGTGTGATACAAGAATATATTGCACTCAATAGAAAAATATTCTTGTATCACACTCAAAGCCATTCAATATTATATAAATATTATGCTCCATTTGAGTTAATATATCTTTTTTTTTAATTTCAAAACAATGAAGATGCTTTGTCAACAAAGTAAAAAAAATGTTCAAAATACTCACAGTATGCTTCGACTATATTTATAAATACGTATTTATAAATACGCATGTGGTAACCTCCGCGCTGCCATAACACCTTGTAGACAGGAAGTTTGGACACAGCGGGTGGTCGTCCCGTACATTTGAAGGTGGTAAACAACATCAGACTGAAGCAACATTGTCTATTTTGTTCAACTTTGTGAAATTATTGCAAACGATTCCTTCGATAAATATTTTTTGTCCGTCGGCAAATACTTCCAAAAATGTTGTTATTGATAACATATTACATTGGAATCCCACATGTGTAATAATTTTGCAATTCAATTAATACATTAATTTGGTGATATTTATCTAAATAGTTCAAATCCTTTTCTGTGTAGCGTTAAATGACATGAGAATTTTATCACGGTTGCTGGTCTTGGTATGTCGTGGGTCACGTGCGTATTTATACATACGTATTTATAAATATAGTCGAAGGTAGCTGACTAACGTTGACATGAAGGTGCAGTGTTACTCCAATTTGCTTTCGGCAATTTTCTATCATAAGAACAAGTCCGCGAGTTGTCGCCTATGAGTTCATAACCTTTCTGACACCTGAAGGTCACTGTCGATCCAACCCGGAAGTTATAAGAAGAAATGAACCCATGCTCAGGAATACCCGGATTACCACACGTGGCAGCTAAAGGAGTAAATGAGAGGAAAATTTAATCGCATTTTATAGACAATAACAAATTAAACTGATATTATTATTATACATAACGCGTATCAAAATACCAACAATTTGAAAAATGCTATTAGATTAAAAAAATATGAGATATTTGGTAAAAATGCTCTAGATGATAGCGGAACCAACATCTTGACCTCCCATAACTGCCTGGGCATAACTGTAAAATCACCAACTTGTGACCATTAATAAGGATTTAGTGGCTATTTTTGCGACCCGAGTAAAATGCAATATATAATCGTCCCATACGCGTTCGACTAATATTTCCATTGTTATAATTAAACGAAATCTCGGATTTTGACAAAACTACAGTACCCAGAGTCTTGAATTTTGCAAGGTATGTTAGTTTAATAAAGTACAATATAATCCTGTAAAAAAAATTGAAAAATATTGAAGGCGTTCTCCTAATGTTACAATGTGGCTTTAAGTCTTTGAGCTGTGAAATGGGCCCCTTCCTATTTCAAACATAAGCAATTATGTACTATTAAACATAGAACTACTGCTAAGGAGTACTGCTTACGTGTGCATTCCATTTGAATAGGACTCCAGATTCCATCCGGTAAGCAGGTTACGTAATATTTGGTTCCAAGAGGTACATATCCTGACATACAGGTGTATGTGACCGTATCTCCGGCTGACACAGCATCTCCCGCGCTTGTCTCTGCATTAGCAACATCGATTAACACATCTGTACCACATGTCTCGGATGATCCTAAGGAAACAAAAAAAAATTGAGGGGTTTTTTTCACCGAAGAGTTTCATTTGTAGCATTGTTTTTTGTTAGCCAAATACAATAATTTTACTAACGTTTGACGTTATGGTTATGACATCTTGTACTCGTGTGGTAAGTTAATATTAAATTCCTCAGTCAAAAGGCCGTCTAGAAATCTGATTGCCTTCATGATCTTCTCTGGAATGCCACAATGTCTCAAAATAGCGAACGTCATATCTTGTGATCTAGGGAGTTAATTAATATCTGGCCTTTGCTGAGTCTCTCTCCGCAGAATTTCAGTTTTCTCACTAACCCATGATGAAAACCTGTTTCTTCTTGTTTGTTTGTTTGTTTGTTTAACCAGGTTGGTCCGTGAGGGACACATGCTAATCCATGGGAAATCCATGGACCGTTCCAAGCTCATAAAAAAGCACAAGCCCGGTCTTCTGTGTTAACTCGGCAGTTTTATTAACATCATAAACAAGGATGTTGTTTTATAAGCAAGGATGTTTATTTTTGGTCTGGATTGTGACATCTTCGACGCAGTCGGACAGTGCCTCAAAGTTGTTCTTAAGTTAGAATCGTTTATCATTAATTGAAATGTGCATTCCTTTCATTCAAGAAAATAAGTATTGTTATTGACACATTATAATCAAATCATCTTCAATCGTATATTTCATATTCAAATAATGTATTTTCCTTACTAGTTTCGTCTGTATTTCCGATACAGTGGTGCTCCGTCGTGCTCCAATTCCCATTGGCCATACAGATAATGGCAGAGTCCCCCTCCAAACGGTAGCCAAGCCAACACTGGACTGACGCACGGCGTCCGAAAGGCACGGGCATAGATTGTATAATCCGATTCAATGACGTCACTCCTGTGTTCGGCGGATTGGGCTGGTCAGGTATCTTGCAACCAACTGTGTTTTCTGCATAGTAAATAAAATTCACTTCATTGTTGTTCATCATATTACTCCATATTCTAGAAAAATGAAGAACTTATTTCCAAGCCGTGTTAAGTCCACAAACACATGTGTCTGATTTACCTGTGCGATATTGCTATGGGTTGTGATGCTGTAGGTATTATAATTTCAGTTGGATGCACCATTACAAAGCAAACAGTGGATGGACGTACAGTAACAATACTGTGTGAGGCCTTTGATCCCCAAATGAGAACAATAGTCTGCATATTGTTAACCAGCTATGCTGTATTAAGCAATAGCTTGTTGATTGTACAACTCATTGTTGCTAATGTCAAACTTGTCAAAGCATAAATTGTATCACACAAGTAAATGAGAAACTTGTGGTTGTGGACTTAACACGGTTTGGAAATAAGCTCTTCAAATACAGCACTATCTTTTTGTTAAATTTAAAAAAAATATTATCTTGTTTTCCTAGATGAAACATACTAGTAGATTGAATAACGAATGCTTGTTGTAACGAAAATTCCTCGTCGAATAATTGTGGTGTGATCACAGAGGTCGGTATATACACAAGAGTCACGTAACCTCCTTCAACTCATTTGCATAGAATTGGATACCAAGCTCGTATTCTGATTCGTCGTGCCTTCTAACCTGTTCTAATTAGCATACTTTTGGATACCTCCATATTTGGTATTACCTAATTAATTATTTATACCTCTATGTTGTTTACATAGTGACGTCATTAGAGCTGGTCACCTCGTCAAACATCCGACGAACGAACGGTTGCAGTTTTCTTTTTATTACTGTTATATCGTGAAATACCATATAGCTGACGTGTTAGTCCAATATGATAGGAAAATATTTCTGGTGATGACCCCATGTTCACATTGGCTAAATAAGCTGTATTTTCGCTGGAAAGGGGCCGGGACTTGTCGGCCATTTTGTTTGCAAAAGGCATGTTCTTCTCCCGCGTTACCCGGAAGTGGCAGCACCAGAACAAATGACGTCATTTCTGGATTTCAGCCGGAACGGTTACGTTCACTGCCGTGCATCAGTATACGCATTGGCGTATCTAGGTTTTACTAAAGTAAAACATCTTTGGGTGTGATCAAGCAATATCAGTCTGAAGTCGGGCATATTCAATTTTCAGTTTTTTATATGATTGTATAAAACATTTGCAAAGCTACATTTTGCAGAATACCCCATTGAAATTGGACATTTAGTTCCAAAGAATATGAACAGTTGAAGTGTTTCCAAAACAATAGGCAACAAAAGAAATTATCGTGTTTTTTGGCTATATCTGAAAATCAGTATATCCGACTTCCGACTGATTTTGTTTGATCACATCATGACCCTTAATACCTAAGGTACAGATGATTGACTGATGTATTGAATCCGTAGAAAAGATTCAAAAATAACTATTGTTATATTTCAAGCACGAAGCAGTCAATTATCAAAATTCAAAATTATGATAACTGTCTCATTCTACATAAATTGCATAAATTATCCAATCTTGTTCGATTAAGGAATTAAAATATTTAAAAAAAATCATGGTACCGTTCTTTCAGAGACCCCCTGTATACCTATAACCAGTGGTACAGGCTGATTAAATCTGTCTATCTAAACTAATCTGTAGATACATTAATAAACGGAATGACTAAGGGACCAATACGCTCGCATTGCGCCGCCAGCTGAAATCCAATCACCCCTTATGGAAGACACGACCTTAATCTCTCACACAAAGGGTACAAATTTCAAATTAAAATATTAAAGAAATCACGGTACCGTTCTTTCAGAGACACCCTGTATACCAGTGGCACAGGCTGATTAAATCTGTCTATCTAAATTAATCTGTAGATGCATATAATAAACGGAATGACTAAGGGACGCTCGTATTGGGCTGTTCAAGTTGAAATCCACACACCCCCTATGGAAGACATGACCTTAATCTCCCACACAGGGAGTGTAAATTTCAAATGGAGTTACCCATTCAGGAAACCCATTTGGAATTCACACTCCTTGTATGGAATATTAAGGTCATGTCTTCCATAGGGGGTGTGTGGAGTTCAACCGGAATAGCCCACTATTATCCCGCATTCTAGTTGAACGCTAAATTGATTAATTAACCCAGATAATATAATGCTTGCATATTATATTAGGACGTATACGTTATTAATAAAGGTCTTTACCTGATAACGCACCGTATAATAGACAGTTAGTTTTGGAATCAACTAAAATGATGACTATGATATTCAGTCAAAATTCAGATGCATTTTTCGTCACGTATTGAAGAATATATATTCGAGGCAAGATACCAATGAAACAACATAAGGCTAAGAGAAAGAGTGAGTGTTCTGAATCTTTATTTATTTAATACTAAAAAATGTGTAAAAATCCGTACTGTGTGTTTCGATTAGGTTTGGAATGCGTGGTAATAATTATTGGTCGGTAATAGATTTGTGCTTCAGGCAATGTCAGGTGAAATAGCTTTTTAAAAATTCTATTTGCGATGTTATTTATTTAAATTCAAACCGATCTTTAATGATCAAATGCGGGATTATCGGGGAAACAAAGTGATTTCAAAAACCCTTGATATTTGTTCTGGAGTGCAGGAGAGCATTTGTGATTCTTATTGAAGATACGAGTAAACAGTCATGTGATTTTTGGAACAGTCATGTGATTTTTGTTTGATTTTGAATTCATGAAATAATGTTGTGATTCAATCTGATCCACTCAGACTAAAGTTGGACATTTTGAATTGTACCTATAATTACTGATGTTGAATCCCAGGTCTCTTGAATACTTTTATAAGTCCATTGTCTGTTTTTTCTATTGTTTTTCTCCTCACCTTTTGCTTAATGTCTCAGATCTGGTTACATTTGTTCGACAAGTTACCCTGAACAAATATCTCTTTCAAATTTTGATAAGTTCTTAGTGGTTTTATGGGAATGGTTCATGTTGTATACAAATTGCACATAATGGTTAGAGTTTGACCCATTCATCAGGTGGTTGATGTTAAATGTATGCAATAGCTGGTGCTTTTACGGCGTAATTGAGGCACTTGCACAACGTGCATGTAGTAGCCATTTATCCATGAATTAATAATGGCGTATATCAATACATGCAATTTATGGCAATTAATCTAAAACGCGCGCACTACTGCAACACATTCAAAACGCTGCAGCATTTTAATGGGCCAAAAACTATAATTGTTGGATAAAGCAACTCAGTTCTCAGAATAACTATAATTAAAGACAGAGATAAAAGCAATTTATCGCGTCTGTCACTGTCAATTACGATCCTCGATTGGTTTACACAGGTTAATCAGCGCGTAAAAGGAAGACCGATCTATCTGGTGCTGATCGGAGAAAAGGAATAGCAGCAAATGGCGAAAAAGTTCGTACTTTTACAAGGCAAAAAGCAGCTTTTATAGGCATTGTGGACATGGTGCCTTCACCAAAGAAAGTTTCCCACTATAAAGACCTAACTTTTGAGATGGTTTGCATGTCGAAAGGTGCAAAACTAACAATAAGGCGCCCGGTTATAAATCCGCGTTCAGCAAGTCATCATCACGACACTTGTAAACAAACCGTGCTCGAGTTTGATTGACAGGTGACGTCAGACGCGATAAATTGTCTTTATCTTTGTCTTTCATTATAAATGAAAAATTTTCCGACATCATATGGCTTTAAACAATAAATATTGATTAAAAAGGTAGATTTGGTCATAATTTAACGAACATAACAACACATGTTAAATGTTGCTACCGAATGTAAAAGGTAAACAAATATTTTGTTAAATAATAACAATTCCAAAGTTAAGGTTAGCAACTATTTTAAACTGTTGTGATTTGGAAGTTCACGTCATCTTGCAAATGGTAGTGAGCTTTGGCAAAATTGCACTGATCATTTCATAGCGAGCGTGTAGAAGAATTCAAATATCACAGACATACTTTTATAGGTCCTGTGGTTCTTGAGTTATGATGTAAAGAGGGCTGAAACAACAACACTTTTGTAAAACGTACATGACTCATTAACAACAATAAATCAAGCAAGTTTTCAAAGTATATGATTTGTAGAATGACCTTTTGCAAAACATCAGAAGTGTTATTTTTCAATAATATAATATATTGATTTAGACAATGAAAATCGATTTTTGGCTGCTTCGACCAATAATACGGTACCTCATATACCTTTATTTAAGCAATGTCGGTTATAATGTCAGCATAGATATTTTGGGTAAAATGTTCTTACCAACAGACTATCAGACTTTAGGCCAATTACAATTGATCCTTAGTTTCCTGTTTCCCTCGCGCCTCCAAAATCAAGAATGGACAAATATTTAATTATTTTATTTTTATTTAGGTATTTTCATCTTTTAATTGACACGGTAATTACTTTTATTTGCTAATATCTGTTTTTGATCATCTCAACTTTGATTATGAATATAAAACAAGAACATTGTAGGTAAAATAATTAAATCCGTAGTCTTGGTCAAAATGACCAAATGGACTGTTGATAATAGTCACGACCACATTTTCAAAATAAAGAAAGTAATAGATAATTAATAATTAATAATTAAAAGTCGCCTCGTCCTTTATTTTCAAACTTGAAACAGGAAACTAAGAATTAATTGTGAAAGGCCTTAATCAGTGTTAATCCTCTCCACACGCAGGTGTCGACTGCATACGACAAGCTTCATTTTTTTTTAATTCAAAAATTTCAGAATAATACATTTGATTGACCATATTTTAAATCAGCATGAAAATGCATTATAATGAGTGCAAACAAGCCTGGTTCTGTGGTTCTTGAGGTAGCTCTTGATATTTTGCGAAAATATCTCATATAACTTTTGACTACCGTTACTTTGAGTCGATAAAAATCAAGCACTATTTTGCTTTACTACCGCCTTTGGCGTATTTTATTCTCTCCAACACCAGAACAAAGAAGAAACGCAAAACGAATATAGAAGACTTCATATAATTATGGTAACGTTTATACCACCACTGGGCACTGGCTAACATAAGTTTCACAAAGTTCCCTCTTAGAACTTCATACCGCTGCTCTAGTTGTTTACGATCCACGCCTTATAAACTACAACACATTACATCATTGCTAAATATAGTCATTACATCACCACAAGCCAATCAGAATCATTAATTTGTATGATATAGCTATATGATTACTGTAATAGTGCCACCGATTAAATGGCAATCACGATCATTATAGTGGTCTCCACTGTTAATTAGCATTTTTCATTGAGTATCCAGAATATTCTATGTACAAACCAATAAATAACAGAGCAAGTGAAAAGTTTGTCTTATGACAAAATACGTAACTTTTAATAAATTATTATTATGGATTATTGGGAGGGGGACATAACACCTAACAGTTCGAAACAGTTATATATATTTGTATTTATTTCACAGACCACAAGGCGCCTGAGGATGAAGAGAAACGGACGAAAAAAGCCTTTCCAATTCGCCAATTCTATTGCTTGTCCGGATTCATCGTTTTGGAGGTGATAGTGTTAATCATAGTACTTATAGTGGGAGCCTACCGCATATTTTTTGTTTCAAAGACACGTAATAGCCATCATAGCAATACATGACGTACTCAGAATATTTGCGAAATCTTGCGGTTCTAAACTGTAATTCTGTTGTTTAATTGTATATATCATCAATCAAATCATGGTTATGTACTTCGGCAAGGCTCTGCATAATCTCTAGAGTGGCGGCGCCAGTGGGTGAGGTGGACAATGAGGCATTTGCTCACTCCAAAGTATGGCGTACACAATGAGGGGTAGTTTTTAATCTGCAAATTCAAGACTTCACGCACTTCGGGCAGCGTCCTCCTATTCTTGTGTCCGCTCTCTACCTCTAGAAAAGGATACACTAATTGTGTGCTATAACTGAACGATATCTCCAAATTGGAAATATCTTTAATGTATACAAATATAACGGTATTGAGTTATGCAAGGTGAAAAAGTAGCAGTTGATTTCTGAGAAACTGAGTTTTCAATACCGTAAAACCTCTTCTACAAGCATATAGAGTGTTTTTGATGAAAGTTAAATTAATATGATACAGCCCGCGCAAATAATGCCCTTAATGTAGTCTTACATTAATGCTTATTTGTATATGCTTGTATCAGTCATTTATTTGCTAAAACGCCATAATGATATAATTTTGTCGATGAAGGGCGCCTGGATTATTGGGCTTTCATCAAAAGCACTCTATATGGTTGTAAATGAGGTTTTACGGTATTAAAACGGGCAAGGTCGCCACGCAAATGGACACGGGTGAACCAGTCATGGCAATTAATGTATTAAAAAAGACAACCGGATTGAAAATGCTTTGTATAGTGTTTAAAATAGTAGGGAATTGTCTTTGTTGTAAGAAATTACCGATTAGACCCTCCCTCTGGTCCGTTGATATCACACGGACCCTTCGACTCTGTAGACATTACCCCTTCGAAATCAAAACTCGACCGGCGGTTGGAGCCGGTTTCTATTGTTCTAAACAATGGAACGCGGTTCAACAGCGGTCCGCAGGTCAACCGCCGGTCGAGTTTTGGTTTCATCCCTATCAAAAGGGCATTTCGTGATCCACAGCATCATCCCCCCACTTTTCTCAAAAAAATGTTTATGTACAACATATTTCTTGCAGATTAATTCGTTTAGCAAAGATATCGTGAAATTTGAATTTCGTTCTGGTATACCAGAACGAAATTACAACACATTGTCTATGGAGCAGTGTAATACACATAACTCGCAAACGCAAAATCGGAATCAACTGAAATTTTAGGAATCAAGTTTTTTTCGTGGATATCTACTGAAAAGTGTCATAAAAAAAGGATGATAGGATCACGAAATACTCCTTTTAAGTTAATGAGAAGTTCTCTTTTACCGATCCTGGGTCAGACGAGTTTTTTTAATTTATATCACTGCCTTGCCGTTTGTGTAAGCGGCAACTTAGCGAGGCGTTGTGGAGTGTTGAAGGCAGTGCCGCCGCCGAGAGGCATTACGGGCCCGGAGGTAAAATGAGCGCACCGGCCATTTTTTATGGGCCACCTGCGGTCTCTTTTCTTTGCTTTTATAGGCCCATTAAAGGTATGCTTTCATATTTTTTACGGGCCCCCAAGGTCCCCGGGGTAACGCACCCCCTTAGTTAACCCCCTCAGTTAGTTAACCCCCTGGATGAAGGTGAAGGTCTTTTAGCTCAAAACATTTAACCAGAGATGGAATTGAGACTGTGGGACAGTCTAATTACTGATTGGATGTTTACATTAATGAGATGTAAAGTTATTAGGGAACAAACCAAAAGATCGATGACGTCCTATAAACGAAACTAGATGAAATATCGGTCTGCAGAATGTGTCATCATTATTATTAATATGTCAAATTTTCAACATTTCTTTATTACGTTTCTGGCAGGGAGGGAGGGGGTCGGCCGAGAAACGAAACTTGTTACGTTTATAGGACGTCATTGATCTTTCGTTTTATTCCCTTATTAATATTGGGCGATGTATAATACATTGATGCGTGTACCAAGCTATTTCTCGTCACTTGCTGCCTCTCTACTTTGCTGCCAGTAAAACAAAGGATTATTTATATAAGATTATTATGTATTGCAACAGCAAATGATCTTCCCGTTGACATCATGTAATCGTCGTCTGTGTCTATATTCAAATAATACCTGAAAACACACCTGTTCCATGCAGAGTTAATTTTCTGCATTATTTTTCTGTATTATTTTCCCTTGTTTATTGATTTGTTTTGATGCTTTTATTTATTGTCGGTTTAGTGCCGAGTGTTAAGAGTATTTCCCTCGTTGATAATCTACACAGGATTTAACTCTCTCTAAAACGCCTTAAAAAAATCAAAATTCAAAAATTTTGGAATCAGCATGAAAAATGCTGTAAAATAAGTACAAACAAGCCCAGTGTTGGATTAGTGGATCTTGAAATAGCTCTTGATATTTTATGTTGCATCTTATGGCTAGCAAGCAGAGCATTAAACACCGACTGTTTGTGACGTGAGTACTCACACTTTCAATTACTACGGCCCTATATTTTTTTCCAATTATTATATTATATCAAAATTGCCCAGAAAACAATGAATGTATCCCGGGAGAGCGTATTTGATTTTCTATAATGTTCCCGGTGTAGTTGTGCTTAACATTTACCTAAGTTAATGCAGCTAAGGCCACAACGACCATCACACAGACAACGTTCTCCCTCGTCTCCTACACAGTCCTCGTCCGCAACGCATGGCCTGTTGCAATTATGATGTTTGGCGTAGAAGCCATCTCTGGGTAAGCAATCTGTTGACAAACACAAAGATTAGAAATAGTGTTAAATACACTAACGAAACAATGTGTTCTGTATGCCTTAAAAACTAACGATTTTAAGTGGGCTCCAGAAATTTAACGAGGTTTATGACAGATAATTATTCGGACCAGTACACTCTAAATCATATCTATTCAAAAATGAATAGAATCTATTCAAATTTGAATAGGTAAACATGTACGCACTTAAGAGAATCTATTCAAAGGCACTTAAGAGAATCTATTCAAAATGAATAGAACATTCTATTGCAATAAATGATCCCAAATTCTATTCAAAAATGAAGAGGTCACTTGTCAGAAAATGAATAGTTTACTAGTTACAGTTGATTAGAATCTATTCAAATTATTTGACTCTAGTCAAAAGTGAACGAATTTGGGGAAATGTGTATGAAGATGCATCATCTTTTGTCTGTTTCGCGCTAAGAGAGGAACACTACGACTCATCACCGTGGTGTTGAAAATAGCCATCAAGTGTGTTTGATAACATAATATTACGGTCTTCAAAGGGGATAGCAGAAAAGGTATTTGCTTGAAAATATATAATCTATGGTGTTAAATAGCGTTTGCCCTGTTTTCTTCATCCGTGGTTTTGTTTCCCATTATTTCAACTGAGTATAATATTTAGGATTTAAAGAAGATCCTCCAAACACTAGCACTCCTCACAATAGTGATTTGTTACCAAATTGTTACCCAATTTGTTACCGAAATTGGTGTGAAAAACTCACACCAAATTATGCATACTCGACTTGGAATTGACTAAAATTTCTTGACTAGAATTTATGACCCGGCGTAAATAACTAGATATGTGTTGACCAGGCATAAATGACTAGATCCGCGTTGAAATGATTAGAAAATCTCCTCAAAATGACCAGAATCTCGTCAAATTATTTTGACTAGGATTTCTAGTCGAAAAAACGACTAGGTATTTTTAAGAGTGTAGAACGGGAAAAGATGCAGTTTTTTTCCTTATTGTGGTAATTACATAATGGTTTAGCATTAGTTTGATTTTTTTCATCAGTGAACAGCAGTTTGGAATTCTGCCAAATGTTCTGTTTTGACCCATAATTCGCTGCCGTAGTGCACGTGAGTCTGGGACCCCCATTTAGACCCCATGAAATGCCCAAATGTTACTGGATTTAAGGATACGATACATGATTTACCGACAAGTGACTCATTTCGGAATGCGATCATGAATTTTGAAGAAAAAAAAAGTTTCCACAGGCTTCGTTGGGATTCGAACCAGCGATTCTTAACTTCCTTTGTTTACGCGTATAGCGCTTTACCGCTCGGCCACGGTGGCAGTTGAGTGGAGGAGTGTAATGATAAATGATAAATCTCATAATGCCATCTTTAGCCTTGTTTACTAAAAAAAGACGCGTTTTGTACAGATAGATTAGCCGTTTTATGCATAAAGAGCACGAACGTTTGGGAAAGGTCTCAAACAAATAATAAAGACACTGATGTGATGATGAAATTGCGTAAGTCGGGAAACATCTGCGTCGCAATGTTTTGTTTTGGTTTTAGGAATTTGACCTGAAAATTTACGACTTCATGACATTATCATTCGAAATCAACAAAAGATATTTCAACAGTATATGGCCTCATTCTTTCTCTAGACTGTTTTGTACATGTATGTGAAATAGCTTCAACAATGGTTCGCTGCATAATGGTAAAAACAGCCTTGACCTCAAAAAGGGCGAGAGGTACCATATTTACCGATTCAGGCTAAATTTAAATTTGATATAAAACGTTTGTTTTTTGATCGATTACAAAAATAAATTTGTGTCATAGAGAAATTGTGTCAGGCGTGAATTACACTAGTTTTTTATTCTTAGGGCTCTTTAACTTCTTCAAATAATTTTTTAAATGATAGAGTGAATCCCCTGGCGCTCTATAATTACGCACAAAAGATCGAGTCCCCTTAAAGCCATATTATAACATTTTCATACAAAATAGATTAGCATTTCTTTGCCATAAAATGTTAGTTTTTACTGTCAGATATATCCCCTTTTATTTTTGAGCCGAACAACTACGGCAGAGCAAAGAAAATTGGAATTTACTACCAGCGCATATGTCGCCAATACGTACCACTCCTTCGGTCATGTTATGGTACGGTCCTTTGTTGTGTAGATCACCGTCGCGCACGCCATGTACGTACTGTGTGTTATGAACATCGTGTATGCGTTCGACTAATAATTCCATCGTAATATTAAAACGCTGATTCAGGCGTTGTATTCAAAATCTCGGATTTTGACAAAACTACAACACCTAGAGTCTTGATTTTTTCAGGGTATATTGGTTTAATAAAGTACAATATAATCGTGTAAAAAAATTAATTTTAAAAAATCAGTGAGGGCGTCCTCCTCAGCAAATGTTATAATATGGCTTTAAGTTGAAAGCACTTTCAACAGTAATTTTTGTTTGGTTCTTTATTCATTAATCATTATCAACGCCATTGTACCAGCAAGTATGTCATTAGTGGTGACATCAACTCGAAAGACTATTTCGTTGCTGTTGAATATCAAGGACTTCGTCACCATTCACAGCAGCAATAAATTTCATTTGAGTTTTCACTCCATCATGACACCATCATGTTTTCAGTACCCTGTTTTCCATGGGTGACTGTAGGAACCCATGGATTCGATCCATGTACATGACACGATCATGTCAGTAAATTAATATTTTGTTCTAGGACTGATTATTCGGACTACATCAGGACTAAATTCCACGATGACTCTGGGTTCACTTCTGGTAGAACCTGTGAATTCAATGACGTAGGCTTCCTCTGCAGGTTACTCGAGAACTCTAGCTTCGAATTTGCACACGATAGTTTGGATGAAAGTTATTTTGATGAGTCAACTGTATTGATTTTCCTATTTTGGACAGTCTAAAATTTTGCTGAAGTGTAAACATTTTTGA
Organism: Amphiura filiformis; assembly: GCF_039555335.1. NCBI lineage: Eukaryota > Metazoa > Echinodermata > Ophiuroidea > Amphilepidida > Amphiuridae > Amphiura > Amphiura filiformis. Next base: position 47,091,554 of record NC_092645.1, read on the forward strand.
TGCAATCGCATGTCGTGATCGGCTGTGTTTACCCCGGGGGGGGGGGGCACTCCCTATCTGAAATGGCAGGGATGTGCCTCGGCCATGTTAAAAGTAGGGGGCATTCAGGTCAAATGTACAATACAAAAATATGGGGTCATTCAGTACACAACCTGAATAAAAATGGGGTCATTCGGTATGAAACTTAGAAAAAAGGATGGTCATTGGGGTAACAAAAAGTAAAATGGGAGTCATTGAGTACAGGATTGCCAAAAGAGTATCATTAAGTACACATAAATAAGTGCCAAACTGCGTAAAAACAACTTGGCCACCTTGGAAATGTGAAAAATCTCATTATTTCTGGAGGAGAACACAAATACCACCTAAATTTGGGAATTAAAAGGGGGTCATTGGGTATAGCAGGAAATAGAAAAAGGGGGTCATTGAGTACATGGATTTTTTAAAGGGGGTCATTGGGTAATAGGTAGGACCATAACACAAAAAAGGGGGTCATTGGGTACAAGCCGGTTTGAAAAAGGGGTCATTCCTGAGGCACATGATGCGTATCCACTATGGAAGTGCCCCCCGGGGTGCTTACTTCTGAACTTCCATTGCTTTACACGGTGTCATGCTTCATCGAATCCGACTAGATTTTGAATGCAATGATCTCTACATGTAGCCTAGAATTATTACGCTGACTTTCCTATTCGGGGAGGATGACAATTTCGACCTCCTCGTCTGTTTACAAACAGAGAGGTAGACAAAAGACCGTTCCGCTTGTCCAAACACTCAAGTATCAGAAGGATGGTCCACAATAGAATGATTCACGTAACATGAATAGGGATTTAAAAGCTGTCAAGTCGAACCATGTTTTTCTTTTGTCCAATTTGCCATCAAGATTTCATATGGAAACAGTTCAGACCCAGAACACGATCATGTCAGTAATTAATAATTTGTTCTGGGACTGATTATTCGGACTAGCCTAGAATGTGAAGCTATCGGTGAGCAAATTCTTGGCTAGACTTCTCGAGCACTATGCAAAAATCGACTATTTTTGCAGTAATTTTTGCAGCATTACCCACTACCCAGCGACATGTAACATAGCCTACCTTGTTTCTACGAACTTATTGATCGCCCCTTGTAGCGTTGGTTTGAAGAATCCACAGTAAACGTATTTGTGCTCAGTGAATAAGTTAACAATTACCTTGTTCTTCGGCAAAGACGGTGATGATTTGAAAACCAACGCTAATGAATATTCCCAACACATGGAAACGCATCTTCAAGTACATTCCTAATACTCTTATTGGATTGTGCAGGTTTAATTAATTAATTAATTAATATACGACTATCAGGAGAACTTGAAACTATTCCATGAATGTAATCACACAACCAGAGATTTGATATTCGACATGACGCACACAATCAGTTTAAAACTCGCGCTCTTGTCAACAACTGCATGCCGAGTAAACATTGCCGCGGTGGTTCAGTTTCCGATGTAGAAAAGGGCGCCCAATATCTATAACAACTAGTTCTACGTGCACGGATGTCATGTTCTCGCCACAGGAAACAATATGGGCAATAGTCTCCCAATTGGGCGTAAAAACAAATCACCGGCAATAAATTCCAAAGAAGTAAACAATAAGATGAATACTTCGTACAGCAGGTGCAAATACAATACCTACTTACATCGGCAATTGTTGATTCTCGTTCGACACAAACATGACAAACATGGAAAAGTTACTGGAGGATATGGGATCCCTTATTTGCACGTGTCCTATTGCTATACTGCGAGCAAAACGTGTCAGCACATTTAAAACAAAAGCAATTTCTCAAAGACACAGAACTAAATTGCAAAATAAGGTACTTGACAGACGAAGAATTTTGCGTATAGGGCTTAGTTTGATACCTCGTTCGGCACGACGCGACTTTATTCCACAAAGCAATAACGCATTTGAATGTCAAGAATTTCAAAAGTGACAAATTTGGATCCTCAAATTTGTCACTCTTTACGCTGCCTTTTGTTACGGGCTCTGAACGCTCACTCCACTGTGTTCATAATCGCGTGCTTCGAGGGAAAAGTCAATGTAAATTTTGTCACTTTTGAACAGCTTTCTTTTTCATTCAAATTACTATAAGTTAGGGAGATAAAGTCGCATCGTGCCGAATGAGGTATCAAAATACGCAGAATCATAGACTACTTTATTTTGTAATTTATATTTTAAAATGTTTAAAGACCAGTGCTCAGTGGTCAAATGTTTTAATTACTTGAAATACAAGCTGAAAATCGTATTAAATATTATGGTGCTTTGCTTTAAAACCAATAATTCTTGCCGGTAGCCAGGCACCAATAGTTTATGCCTGATTTGTTTAGATTTTATAAATTGCGCACAAAAAGTATCCGAACACTTGTAAGGCCCATTCAATGATTCAGTGTAAAAATATTTAAATAGTGTATAAATTGCCCATAAGTGAAGGACAAGTTATTAAGATTGTCATCGGGTATTTTAAAAAGAAAAATTTGACAAAAAAAAAAAAAAAAGAAAAGGGAAAAGAAAACAACAATAATGACCAAGTTGAAGCCTCATTCAAATACATGTAACTAATTAAATATAGGAATAAATTGAGACATCTTTAGTTTAAATCGGAGCATTTTTACGATGTTGAACCCTGTGATGGTCACACTTTGAGCTTTTTGCGTATAACTCAAGAACCATAGGTCACAGGTAGGTCAAACTATACTTTGTATGAATCCGTATGACCAGAGGAATACTTAGGTGAGGTTTAAAACAAGATTCGAGCAATTTTGAAATTAGTAGAGGATTGATTTAGTAGGCCACTCAGACGTTATTGCCCATGACCCATAGAAAACACCTACAGTAAACCAAAAAATTAAGGTACCAGTTACGTTCACCACTGTATATCCTAAACAAAGGCTGATATGTTATCATTGGAACCAATAGCTAATAGCTGCATCTTTTATCTCAAATTTAAGACCTCATTCGTTGAAATTGTTCAAGAAATAAAGACACAACGATCCAAAAACCCAAGGAAGATGCAAATTAAAAAGTTACAGTTTACCACATTGCATGCCCTATTGATTTGTACACAAAGCGTTCGCGAACAAGATTACTAGCGCTGTACTTTCATTGATTAGCACGAAAAACTATAGCGTCGTGCTTTCACTGACTAGAACACAAAAGCAGTGCAACTTTTTATTTCGTATTTTCATCAGGTTTTGGACTACCATTTAATTCTCAACCAATTTCAACAAATAAGGTCTTAAATCAGACCTAAAGAGTACAGGCATTGGCTGCTTGTTTTAATTTCGACACATTTGTCTTTATTTATGATATACAGGGTGAAACACAACTGTTACCTTAATTCTTTGGCTTACTGTATATAGGCCAACTTTTTATAACTCAACATGTCACTTGCCGGGGTCACTTGCTACCAAAATATGGGATTTGGCTCCCAAAGTGTACCTTCTAAAACAACCGAATTTGTCATAGGTTTGAATTAGTAGAAAAGCGTAAATTTAGTGGCAAGTTATAGTTGCTTTGGAAGAAGGGCTATGAATGCACCCACGGAATCAACGTCTAATCGACGTTTCTAGATTACAAATAATGGGTAGAAAACGATAAACATGTTTAAAAAAATCATAAAATGTCCCAAGGGGTCAACAGGGGTCAAATTTCATATTACAGGGTTCAATTTTCAAAATTGCTCAGATTTTGTCAAAACCAAAAAAACAACAAAGTAGGCTTATTCTTCTGGTTATAACGATTCGGAAAAAGTATAGTTCGACCTATCTGCGGCCCACCGTTCTTGAGTTATAAGCGAAAAGTTCAAAGTTGGAGGTGGTCAGTTTTTTTACCACACATGAGTCAAAAAGTAAAAGTGTTCCGATTTCAATAAAAAAAAATGGTCTGAAATTATTCGTCAGTAAAAATTAAGTCAAATAAGGAATATTTTGTACCGTCTAGAATGCTTTATTATTGCCAATTTCCGACAATAAAAGTCAACCCCCATTGTAGCCTATGACCTATTTTGCGATTTTTCCTGGTAAAGAAACCTCCTAGATGGTGAGAACTGTTCCTTATTTGACTTCATTTTACATGACGAACTATTTTAGACAATTTTGTATTGAAATCGGAGTACTATTAGTTTTAGACCCATGTGTGGTCAAAAAAACTGACCACCTCCAATCTGGATTTTTTTTGCATGTTAGATCAAACTATATTTTTTCTGAATCGTTATGACCAGAGGAATACCTTGGCGTGATTTTTGACAACCACCCTACGAGGCCCAACATGTTCAAGGTCAATTTGCATGTCGTACAGAGGTGAAAAATTACAAATACTCGAATTTTGTAAAATGGATGCAAATTGTCAAGTTCAAGGGATTCAGGAAAAGAATGGTTTTTATTATCTGCGATGTAAAGTTCAAACGATAGATGACAAATAAATACAACCGTGAATCCTGTGGGATCCTACATATCTTATAACTCTTTGCTGTGTAACATGCTAAATAAACTAGACATCACAGATAGTGCAAACTATTCTTTTTTTGAAACCTCTAAACTAGGCGAACACTTTGTTTCAACTTTTACGAAAATTGGAGCAACTTTGACTTTTTGACCCATACACAACAAGCAAATCGACGTAATACGTGGATTTAGGGTTTCTCTACCGGAAGTCAATTTGTGCCGAAATTCCTTCCCACAATGCAATACGCTTATTGCATAACAAAGGAGATGGATTAACTTCAAAATGGGATCTTTTTATTTTGAAAAGTCAACTTGAATACGGATTACAAGGAACGAGACAATAACTTTTTAAAACTGATTTTATTGCAAAATTATACTCAAGCTACAATATTATTCCAAGTATTTCCGGGGTCAATCGAATATAAAAAGTGCTACGCATCCATGTTTATATAATCGGCGAAAAAGGGTATTGACATTCGGTGTCGTCGACGAAATTAATGCCAGTCCATTTGCTATATCGACATTGAGCATCGGTTTCGTTTTGACCATCATTGATTACGCCGTTTGGAGGAGATTACTACGCGGTTTTAGGGTATACATGTTTCCATATGTAGCAAATTTGCTACCATCAGTTTTTGGGTATGTTTTGCGGGTTGATTTATACGAGCATGGATAGCACTTTTGTAATATTCGAGTGGCCCTCCCGGGTGTAAAAACTACTGGACGTCCAAAGAAGAAAGATCGTTCCTTTTTCAAATTGTTGGAACTCTACCCAAAATTGCAATGATAAAATGCGAATTCCATGTTTGTATTACATTTGTTTTTACCCCTATTTACGATTCCCAGTTTCGAGGCGCGCACACCATTTGATTTTCAGGGGGTGTAGTTTGGGTCGGGCATGATATTTTTTGATATTTTCTTATTTTCAATTTGAATGGATACTTTTAGAGGTTCATTTTTTTCACTCATCGGTTTTTTTTCCGTTTTACTAGTGGGCGATTTTTTTTACATAAAACTCCTATTCCCCCGGAAATCAATTGGTGTACCCCTTACATAGATAGAATTCGTATGCGTATTGTTTTTACACTGATGATAAAGAATAATACCACATTTTTGGTGGTGTTATATACCATTTTAGATCTATAGTGTTGCCAAATTCTGCCAATTATTTACAGTATAGCTCGTTTGCAATTTGCACCTTGAATAAATATACCACATTATTATAGTGAATTTCTGATGCATACTGGGTAACATTAGTAATATGGCACCCGACAGTAATTGCATATACCAGAACAAAACTATATGCCATTAGACATTGAAAAATAATTTGTTTGCTTTTTATTCCATTAAAAAATTAAATTTTGTCCTCCAGCCTATTTTTTTTTAAATATACCAGTTCGATTATGCATATTGTGTGTATTTTTCCGCATTTCTATAATATAGAATATAGACAATTTTATTTACATTACTGTTGTGTGTATTTGTTGCCTTAAATATGGAAATTTTAAAAAAAATCCCAAAAACCAGAAACAAACAAACAAACAACAACAACAACAACAACAACAACAACAACAACAACAACAACAATAACAACAATTGTTTTTAAATCCAAAAAACCCAGGAACAAACAAACAACAACAACAACAACATCAAAAACAAACAAACAAATAAATAAACGAAAATAGACCCCCTTTTTCTAAAGCTTATACCCAATGCCATTATAATAGGCCCCTACATCCAATGCCCCCCCCCCCCTTTTTTTTTCAATATACCTGAAAAATTATTATTTCAGCAAAGCCTCAACTCAGGAATCAACTCAGTCCCCAGATTCCATTTTAAAGTGAATTTTTATTCAGTTTAGATAACTTTCAGGGCTGTAATACTAATTTGAATTGAATCTTTATTGTCAATGTTTGCCACCCAACGACTCCCATTTTTAGCAGTCCACACCGAATGATAAAAATAGTGTTGTGTGTATATCGATTGTATTTATCAGGAATGAGCCTTTTATTTTCACAAGGCTTATGATTACTCAAATTCACCTATTTTTTCGTTCACCCAATCAACAAGGAGGGAACATGAGAATAGAACCCATACTGTCCCCTCTGTCCACACCCAACACCCCAACTAACAATTCCAATTTGATACCACGTCGTATCTCCGTCGATGGTTCTCTCTCGAACCATAGGTCCTCCGGAGTCCCCTTCACACGAATCGTACTCTCCAGTAAATTCGACTCTTTCTCCCGACGCGGTATCTTCGCCTCTCTTGTAGCCAGCGCAGAACATACGTTCTGTGAAATGATCATCTGGAGTAACCTCGCGTCCCTGAGCATCGCGTATGCCTTCCAAGCTGCCCCTACATGCCCGTTTCCTTTCAGTGGGATGGCCAATTGCTGAATAACATCTGGGTGCTTTATTTGGTTTGGGTCGTTTATTACTCGTGCCTCAATTGATCCCCAGCCAGTTACATACGGGAAAGGTGCCCTTTTCAAACCTTCGCCTCTCTTTAACAAGTCTGCATCTAAAATAAAATTAATACTATTGATATCAAATCAAAAGGTGGTTTGTTTCTTAAATCTATTTTTAGAAAGTAAATATTAAGAGTAAAAATAAAGGGAGTAATAATTTATTTTCATCCATTTAACTGGTGGGGCAAATCGGTGGCGTATACTAGGCATTTTTTAGAGCGAATGTAAGGTCTTCCTGCTTCAAACAAACCAAAAACAATCATATTTTGAATGTTTCCGTTCTGCTTTCCCAATCCTTTTTAGAGCGTTTTATTTAAAAGATGTCCCATTTGCGTGCCAAAAATTTCTTGCCCTTCCTCTTTAGACCTTCCAAAATCTCTTGTCTCCTCTCGACTTGCCAAAATTGCCCGCCCCATCCAGCTCTCTTATGGGCAGGTCATTATTGCACAGCCCCGAATGAATAATGGCTTCCTGAAACAGCATTATTTGGCAATAGGACGGTTGTTTCCCCCCGCTCACTCCACTGTGTTCATAATCGCGTGCTTCGAGGGAAAAGTCAATGTAAATTTTGTCACTTTTGAACAGCTTTCTTTTTCATTCAAATTACTATAAGTTAGGGAGATAAAGTCGCATCGTGCCGAATGAGGTATCAAAATACGCAGAATCATAGACTACTTTATTTTGTAATTTATATTTTAAAATGTTTAAAGACCAGTGCTCAGTGGTCAAATGTTTTTAATTACTTGAAATACAAGCTGAAAATCGTATTAAATATTATGGTGCTTTGCTTTAAAACCAATAATTCTTGCCGGTAGCCAGGCACCAATAGTTTATGCCTGATTTGTTTAGATTTTATAAATTGCGCACAAAAAGTATCCGAACACTTGTAAGGCCCATTCAATGATTCAGTGTAAAAATATTTAAATAGTGTATAAATTGCCCATAAGTGAAGGACAAGTTATTAAGATTGTCATCGGGTATTTTTAAAAAGAAAAATTCGACAAAAAAAAAAAAAAAAAAGGAAAAGGAAAAGAAAACAACAATAATGACCAAGTTGAAGCCTCATTCAAATACATGTAACTAATTAAATATAGGAATAAATTGAGACATCTTTAGTTTAAATCGGACATTTTTACGATGTTGAACCCTGTGATGGTCACACTTTGAGCTTTTTGCGTATAACTCAAGAACCATAGGTCACAGGTAGGTCAAACTATACTTTGTATGAATCCGTATGACCAGAGGAATACTTAGGTGAGGTTTAAAACAAGATTCGAGCAATTTTGAAATTAGTAGAGGATTGATTTAGTAGGCCACTCAGACGTTATTGCCCATGACCCATAGAAAACACCTACAGTAAACCAAAAATTAAGGTACCAGTTACGTTCACCACTGTATATCCTAAACAAAGGCTGATATGTTATCATTGGAACCAATAGCTAATAGCTGCATCTTTTATCTCAAATTTAAGACCTCATTCCTTGAAATTGTTCAAGAAATAAAGACACAACGATCCAAAAACCCAAGGAAGATGCAAATTAAAAAGTTACAGTTTACCACATTGCATGCCCTATTGATTTGTACACAAAGCGTTCGCGAACAAGATTACTAGCGCTGTACTTTCATTGATTAGCACGAAAAACTATAGCGTCGTGCTTTCACTGACTAGAACACAAAAGCAGTGCAACTTTTTATTTCGTATTTTCATCAGGTTTTGGACTACCATTTAATTCTCAACCAATTTCAACAAATAAGGTCTTAAATCAGACCTAAAGAGTACAGGCATTGGCTGCTTGTTTTAATTTCGACACATTTGTCTTTATTTATGATATACAGGGTGAAACACAACTGTTACCTTAATTCTTTGGCTTACTGTATATAGGCCAACTTTTATAACTCAACATGTCACTTGCCGGGGTCACTTGCTACCAAAATATGGGATTTGGCTCCCAAAGTGTACCTTCTAAAACAACCGAATTTGTCATAGGTTTGAATTAGTAGAAAAGCGTAAATTTAGTGGCAAGTTATAGTTGCTTTGGAAGAAGGGCTATGAATGCACCCACGGAATCAACGTCTAATCGACGTTTCTAGATTACAAATAATGGGTAGAAAACGATAAACATGTTTAAAAAAATCATAAAATGTCCCAAGGGGTCAACAGGGGTCAAATTTCATATTACAGGGTTCAATTTTCAAAATTGCTCAGATTTTGTCAAAACCAAAAAAACAACAAAGTAGGCTTATTCTTCTGGTTATAACGATTCGGAAAAAGTATAGTTCGACCTATCTGCGGCCCACCGTTCTTGAGTTATAAGCGAAAAGTTCAAAGTTGGAGGTGGTCAGTTTTTTTTACCACACATGAGTCAAAAAGTAAAAGTGTTCCGATTTCAATAAAAAAAAATGGTCTGAAATTATTCGTCAGTAAAAATTAAGTCAAATAAGGAATATTTTGTACCGTCTAGAATGCTTTATTATTGCCAATTTCCGACAATAAAAGTCAACCCCCATTGTAGCCTATGACCTATTTTGCGATTTTTCCTGGTAAAGAAACCTCCTAGATGGTGAGAACTGTTCCTTATTTGACTTCATTTTACATGACGAACTATTTTAGACAATTTTGTATTGAAATCGGAGTACTATTAGTTTTAGACCCATGTGTGGTCAAAAAAACTGACCACCTCCAATCTGGATTTTTTTTGCATGTTAGATCAAACTATATTTTTTCTGAATCGTTATGACCAGAGGAATACCTTGGCGTGATTTTTGACAACCACCCTACGAGGCCCAACATGTTCAAGGTCAATTTGCATGTCGTACAGAGGTGAAAAATTACAAATACTCCGAATTTTGTAAAATGGATGCAAATTGTCAAGTTCAAGGGATTCAGGAAAAGAATGGTTTTTATTATCTGCGATGTAAAGTTCAAACGATAGATGACAAATAAATACAACCGTGAATCCTGTGGGATCCTACATATCTTATAACTCTTTGCTGTGTAACATGCTAAATAAACTAGACATCACAGATAGTGCAAACTATTCTTTTTTTGAAACCTCTAAACTAGGCGAACACTTTGTTTCAACTTTTACGAAAATTGGAGCAACTTTGACTTTTTTGACCCATACACAACAAGCAAATCGACGTAATACGTGGATTTAGGGTTTCTCTACCGGAAGTCAATTTGTGCCGAAATTCCTTCCCACAATGCAATAGGCGTATTGCATAACAAAGGAGATGGATTAACTTCAAAATGGGATCTTTTTATTTTGAAAAGTCAACTTGAATACGGATTACAAGGAACGAGACAATAACTTTTTAAAACTGATTTTATTGCAAAATTATACTCAAGCTACAATATTATTCCAAGTATTTCCGGGGTCAATCGAATATAAAAGTGCTACGCATCCATGTTTATATAATCGGCGAAAAAGGGTATTGACATTCGGTGTCGTCGACGAAATTAATGCCAGTCCATTTGCTATATCGACATTGAGCATCGGTTTCGTTTTGACCATCATTGACGTTACGCCGTTTGGAGGGAGATTACTACGCGGTTTTAGGGTATACATGTTTCCATATGTAGCAAATTTGCTACCATCAGTTTTTGGGTATGTTTTGCGGGTTGATTTATACGAGCATGGATAGCACTTTTGTAATATTCGAGTGGCCCTCCCCCGGGTGTAAAAACTACTGGACGTCCAAAGAAGAAAGATCGTTCCTTTTTCAAATTGTTGGAACTCTACCCAAAATTGCAATGATAAAATGCGAATTCCATGTTTGTATTACATTTGTTTTTACCCCTATTTACGATTCCCAGTTTCGAGGCGCGCACACCATTTGATTTTCAGGGGGTGTAGTTTGGGTCGGGCATGATATTTTTTGATATTTTCTTATTTTCAATTTGAATGGATACTTTTAGAGGTTCATTTTTTTCACTCATCGGTTTTTTTTCCGTTTTACTAGTGGGCGATTTTTTTTACATAAAACTCCTATTCCCCCGGAAATCAATTGGTGTACCCCTTACATAGATAGAATTCGTATGCGTATTGTTTTTACACTGATGATAAAGAATAATACCACATTTTTGGTGGTGTTATATACCATTTAGATCTATAGTGTTGCCAAATTCTGCCAATTATTTACAGTATAGCTCGTTTGCAATTTGCACCTTGAATAAATATACCACATTATTATAGTGAATTTCTGATGCATACTGGGTAACATTAGTAATATGGCACCCGACAGTAATTGCATATACCAGAACAAAACTATATGCCATTAGACATTGAAAAATAATTTGTTTGCTTTTTATTCCATTAAAAAATTAAATTTTGTCCTCCAGCCTATTTTTTTTTAAATATACCAGTTCGATTATGCATATTGTGTGTATTTTTCCGCATTTCTATAATATAGAATATAGACAATTTTTATTTACATTACTGTTGTGTGTATTTGTTGCCTTAAATATGGAAATTTTAAAAAAAATCCCAAAAACCAGAAACAAACAAACAAACAACAACAACAACAACAACAACAACAACAACAACAACAACAACAATTGTTTTTTAAATCCAAAAAACCCAGGAACAAACAAACAACAACAACAACAACATCAAAAACAAACAAACAAATAAATAAACGAAAATAGACCCCCTTTTTCTAAAGCTTATACCCAATGCCATTATAATAGGCCCCTACATCCAATGACCCCCCCCTTTTTTTTTTCAATATACCTGAAAAATTATTATTTCAGCAAAGCCTCAACTCAGGAATCAACTCAGTCCCCAGATTCCATTTTAAAGTGAATTTTTATTCAGTTTAGATAACTTTCAGGGCTGTAATACTAATTTGAATTGAATCTTTATTGTCAATGTTTGCCACCCAACGACTCCCATTTTAGCAGTCCACACCGAATGATAAAAATAGTGTTGTGTGTATATCGATTGTATTTATCAGGAATGAGCCTTTTATTTTCACAAGGCTTATGATTACTCAAATTCACCTATTTTTTCGTTCACCCAATCAACAAGGAGGGGAACATGAGAATAGAACCCATACTGTCCCCTCTGTCCACACCCAACACCCCAACTAACAATTCCAATTTGATACCACGTCGTATCTCCGTCGATGGTTCTCTCTCGAACCATAGGTCCTCCGGAGTCCCCTTCACACGAATCGTACTCTCCAGTAAATTCGACTCTTTCTCCCGACGCGGTATCTTCGCCTCTCTTGTAGCCAGCGCAGAACATACGTTCTGTGAAATGATCATCTGGAGTAACCTCGCGTCCCTGAGCATCGCGTATGCCTTCCAAGCTGCCCCTACATGCACCGTTTCCTTTCAGTGGGATGGCCAATTGCTGAATAACATCTGGGTGCTTTATTTGGTTTGGGTCGTTTATTACTCGTGCCTCAATTGATCCCCAGCCAGTTACATACGGGAAAGGTGCCCTTTTCAAACCTTCGCCTCTCTTTAACAAGTCTGCATCTAAAATAAAATTAATACTATTGATATCAAATCAAAAGGTGGTTTGTTTCTTAAATCTATTTTTAGAAAGTAAATATTAAGAGTAAAAATAAAGGGAGTAATAATTTATTTTCATCCATTTAACTGGTGGGGCAAATCGGTGGCGTATACTAGGTATTTTTTAGAGCGAATGTAAGGTCTTCCTGCTTCAAACAAACCAAAAACAATCATATTTTGAATGTTTCCGTTCTGCTTTCCCAATCCTTTTTAGAGCGTTTTATTTAAAAGATGTCCCATTTGCGTGCCAAAAATTTCTTGCCCTTCCTCTTTAGACCTTCCAAAAATCTCTTGTCTCCTCTCGACTTGCCAAAATTGCCCGCCCCATCCAGCTCTCTTATGGGCAGGTCATTATTGCACAGCCCCGAATGAATAATGGCTTCCTGAAACAGCATTATTTGGCAATAGGACGGTTACCCCCCCCCCCTCCTTTGTGGTGTTGACGTTGTACGGGGATGTGCCACGGTTGACTTTGTGGTACCTAGCTTACTTTCAGCGTTTTTGGAATATCGATGGGCGGGTTTCAGTGGAGACCAATGCGCCCAGTTGGACGTATTTGGGCAAAAGTTCCCTTAAAATTTTGTGAAAAATGGTAACTTGACTTTTCAAAAAACCACCGGGGTGGGGGTCAACCATTACATTTAACATATACTTATTACTTACTCGCTGCTAATCCAGGTTCTGGGAGACAAATAGTGCCAACTTTACTACCCAACTTAGGAATTGTTGATAATCTCAGCAATGCGATGTCATAATCATAATTCACACCGACATCGAACAGTTCGTGTGATATGATGCCATTAGCTGCAATTGTCAATATCTGCAGGTCTTCCACAAGTTGTTTCCCCGTCACTTGATCAACACTGGTTATTCGTTCGTTGGATCCTAAAATGGACAAATGAATAGAAAACCATGAAAGTATGACGGAAAACTAGACAAGCGAGTCATATAGGCCTACACTCATAGAAATGACTTGTTCGCCTTGTTGGCGCAATTCAAAAGGAGTAAGTTTGGACAACTCAAAAATAGTGCAAAAGTTGCCAAAACAAAATTCATTTTAGTTATCCGAACTTAAAAAATGCTGAAAAAGCTCAAAAAGTTCCGTCAACTAATCAACTTTGTTGGCATTACTTAAAAAGTTGATGTAATTTGTTGCGTCAACTTTTTAAGTAATGCCAACTTCTGAATTCAAGTTCAGGGAACTTAGAAAAATAAACAAAGTTCAAAGAACCAATTAGTTGAGTTATTGTAACTCAACATGTAAGTTGATGTAACTCGTTCATATTAAGTTACTGGTACTTATTGTTTTGAGTTATTCCAATTTGGTACTTTGTTACTTAATTCACGTATTTTGGATCATTTTCTGCACAATTAGCAGTATTTATTTTTGTAATCAGTGCACAATTTTGTATACTATAGCACACCTCTAGAAAATTATGATAGGCTAGTTTCATTTTCTGAGTTGTAATAACTCAATAAAGTAAGTGCAAATGAGTGCGACCAACATAATGATATCGAGTCAGCGTTACTCAAAATTGTACGCGTTGGCATTACTCGGAAAGTTGACGCAACGACTTACATCAGCTTACTGAGTAATGCCAACGAACAATAATATTTCTATGAGTGTAGATATGCCTTACAGGCGAGTCGGATGGCAGGAGCCATATTAGCTAACACTGCAGTGCAATTCTTAACATAAATACTTTCATTATAGTCTTATTGGAAATGGATCAAGGAAGCCAGAAATCGCATATATATTTCCATACTTCTTGTGGTTTTTGAGTTAAAGCAAAAGTCTGCACAAAAAGTAACGCAGCTGTTTTTTAACATTAACATTAACGACACAGTAGTGTTTTCAAAGAAAAATACTCGAATTTAAAAGTTGCAGTTCATAGCGATCAATAGCATATTACGCAGGCATTGTTGCATGCAAAACCTGCCATTATCTTCGCGCTGAATTCAAATCAATACAAATAACTGCAACTTTTAAATTCGGGTTTTTTTGTTAAAAATGCTGCTGTGTTGTTAATATTGAACGACATTGGACAAATGGGATATCAAAATGCGCGTAAATAAACCACCCTCCTTTCTATGTTAGAATATTGTGAATACGATTAATAGTTCTGAAGCTACATGCATATTTATAACGGGTGCGTTACATTTTGTGAAGGCTTTATATCAAAACTGCACGTTTGCCCCTCCCGAGAAATAATCATCCACATGGGGCGGAAGTGGCATTTCTTATATCAAGCCTTGCATCTCTTTCATCACTTTTGATAGAACCCACACCTTTCGTCTTGAGTATTGTGATGTGCCCTGAGTAATTTAATTTGATTATCATCTTTCTTTACAATTGATATAATTTAGGGATTCCCCTCTCAGCAAATTGAATCATTTCTACTTTTGGATGGCTGGGAATCCCCCTTTTCAGTGTGTTGCACAATTGGGAAAGTCCCTGAGATTGTAAAGTGAAAGTGACATCATGTTGGGGGGAAACCCCTAGGAAGTGATGAGAAAGGTTAATGTTATAATTAAGGCTGGAGAATTTCTAAGATCACATCATGTGTTGTAAAATAGCAATTGGCTATTGAAATGATGGGATTTTCCCGTGCTTGGTATATAAGAAAATGTAAACATAATTCTTCACAGTTTTAGTGTTGATCTGGGCTAGCTAATGTGCTTACAGTCCAATTCCTTCAAAGAAAGGATATTGCGAACCAGAAATATTTTATGTAGTCAATGTACTCCTGCCAGTAGTGTTGGAGAAGATCTAGAATACGTCAAAGAGCGTACTTCTCCCAAGAAAGGAATATATATATTCTTCTGTCGACTTGCTGAAGTCTGGTTTATGAAACAACACATCTGTCAGTATAAGTGGAAACAGGGGAACAACTGCAACGCAGTCCTGTTTCTTGAAGAAATTGTGTGAAATGTGAAAATAGCACCATTTTGGAGATAGAGAACAGCGCAGGGAGTTAAGTGTTTGGAGAACTGCGCAAGGAGTTAAGTGTGGAGGATTTTACGCTGAGGATTATAAATGCAAGTGTACAGTGGACTTCGCTGAACAGTGATTTTCGCAGGACACTGAATCAGGATATACATCAAGAACATTGAGAACCTGAACTTTACAATCAAGAATCAACACGAAGAAGATGGCTGCTGGATAAGTAAAATTATTTAAACAGTATATTTGATTGTATTGATGTATTTGTGTTCACTCACGGTATTTAGTTGTCAAATCACAATGTACTTTTGATTAAAGACTTAGATATTGTTAACTTAATTAATCAGTGTGTTTTGTTGTGCATTCTGAAGTGAATTTTGGAAAAGGTGTTTTGGCCTTGAGTCATCAGATTAAACGACTCGTAACAGTATCATCTTTAGGAGATTTTTGCATGTTTGTCCCCCTCAAATATAGATCATGAAACCCTACAACCCGTTTGTAATGTAGTCTTGTTGCGCATGCGATGCGTATTATACTCACCTACAGCAATTATGACGTCATTGGCCTCTTTATCGCCGTCTGCGAAGCAATGTGCCGCTGTCAGAACCCATCCCGTAGAAATTAGACTTCCGCCACAGAAAAACGTAGGCTATACATAAATTTAAAATCATATTAACAACATTAATATTTCGGCAGAGGTATTTATACGAATGCAATCTATAGACTTATTTGAAAATGGGTGAAAGCTGACCAACGAACTAATTTAAGAGGCAAAAAGATTGTAAAGATTGTGGTTTATTTTTAAGATGGATAACGCTTTGAAATTGTTAGTCTCCACGGCAGCCAGTTTGGTTCCGCTCCCTCCACACAAACAGTCTGCCAATGATGACGAACTGGTCCTTTTTGATTGGCTAACGGTTTTCTGACGACGTCATCCAGCTTGACGTCAAACAAAGCTTTCAATTGGTCGATCGGCTAGACGGCTACTTAATTATTCATGAGCAATATTGACCCGCCATCTCGCCAGCTGATTGAGGTCAATCAAGTTCCCGTATGTACAGCTCTACAGCTACATACGTGATTACGTGAAGCCAATCAGAAACGGCGTTATAAGTAGCCATTGGCAGACTGTTTGTGTGGAGGGAGCGTAACCAAACTGGCTGCAAAGGAGACTATGAAATTGTATGGCCTAAGACTATTAAAACCTTAATAAATCCATATAGGTCTTGCACCTATGTCGCTACACAAACCATAACTACACTATGCCACCAGGGCGATGTTCATATTAAAGAACTAAACATTACAAGTCGAAATGAAATGGTTGTTTCTGAAGGTAAAATAAAACATTTAACACATCGACTTTCTGAATATAGCCTATTTCTGTAACATCTTAGGCATTACTGCATAATTTCACCACTGACTTCAGTGGCCTCCGCTAAGCCTTCGAATTGCTTGGCTACACTAAAAAAAAAAAACACTACTACTTCAATGGTCACTATAGCTTAGTTTTTGGTTTCATACAATTAGTCGTGAGGCCGGCCGCTAATGAGCTCGCATTGTAGACAACGGACACAATCAACGCTTGTCATTGGCTGATACGTCATGCCGCCTGCAGCGGCAAGCGGCATGGAAATATGAAATGGGCATCTGGCTTACACGTATTTATGTAAGGAGTGCTATATACACGTAGTTTTAAGGTTAATCTTAAGGAAATAATGAAGTTCATTGGGTAAGTTTAATGAGTAAATTGTTTTCAATTTTAGAATTAGTACCGATCTCGTTTTTATACGGTGCACAACACATGGTTTATATTGTTGAAGATGGGCAACTATTCACCCGGCATTGACGACTGCATAGCCTATCAACCAACCCTCGCCTCCTCCTGAATAACAGGCAGTGGCGGTACCATGGCAAGGAAGAGTGACAGTAGACCCCCCCCCCCACAAATACACACTGTTAGGGAACATTTTTGATTTTTGCTCTCCTAGTGCCACCACATATAGACCCATAAGTACAGCCATACAGTACTGAGAAAATATGGTTTGCCCTCCCTGTTAAACCACGAAGTATTTCTACTTTACCGTAGCTCCTTTGAGTGGCCAATGATACAGTCCCACCATCCATGGCCAGGCACCCTTTGCCGCGTCATTTCCGTTAACTATCCTGCCTAGATTATTATTACCACCAGTAGGCCCACCTCCTTTGCCGCATTTTGCAACTGTGATGAAGAAAATAAGATTGTGTTAAATGACACACTATATAGTTAAATGACACACTATAAAATTTATGACACACTATATAGCCTATCAAACAATTAGGCTTGACTCCATGAAGTTAATTTGGCCAGAAACCTATATACAGTCGTCAACATGGGGGGGTTATATGGATCATTCCCCCTCATTGGAGATATGGTCATTACCCCTGCGGTTTTCAGGTACCGCTTTGGGGGCTGAAGCCACCCGCACTTTGTTAAAAATCATGTAATATCAGCTGTTTTTGGCGATTTTAGACATTAAGCCCCCCGCATAACTCTGAAAGCCCCTCTGATCCCCCGCAGGAACAGATCCTGGACACGTCGCTGCTACAGTTGTCCTTATCAACTTAAAAAATATGACCGAGCGCACTGCAAACCGATATCGCGGTGTAGACATTGTAAAATAATTTACATCTATCTCTATTTTAGCCTCTGATGCAGTGTCAACACCAGGTATTCAATTTACAAGTCCGACTGTAGCCACCAGGATCGGGTCGCAGCCGGCCGCACTTAACAGCGGCCGATTTGTGCTTTTATGCCGAACACAATATCCTTACCATATTCGGTTTTAGTAACAGCCGCGGCCAATTGGTCCACACGGTCGTAATCCTGAAGCAGAAACAGATGTTCACTGTGAGGCAGCGAAGCAATATTTGCAAGTTCATCCTTATCAAATTCACCAACTCCAATGCAATGAATAAACATGTTGTAATCTTCCTTGAGTTGCAGAGCAAGATCCACGGGACTGCCACCTTCGTTGGATTTTCCTATATAATAGAAAATATGAAATTATCATTTAGGCCTACACTCGAAATGTCATTTTTCCGCCATAGCGTTTTAACCCTGAATTGTCTTTAGTCCAATCTCGACCATAGAAAGTTTTCTATATATATCTTAAATGTGATGATTGTTTGTACTATATTTTGGTTTTTTCATCTCATATTTGAAAGAACCAATGTTTAATTGCAACATTTCGAAACCACAAACCAAAACTGGGTGTCACGATGTACGAGATTGGGCTACGAGCATATTTTACCAAGTTCATGAAGTTAGCAATATAAGAATTTGCTTCATTTTGCATAATTTTCTTGTGATGACCTTCAAGATTTTCAGAAAAAGAGATGCTACTTGAAGAATTTATTTGCATAATCATTTCTATTTCTTACCGTCCGTAATAAGAAATACCGCTGACTTTGCCCCATCTCGCTGGGGGGTTCTTGCAATCAGTTCATCCTTCAGTGCTCCAAGTGCTTCGCGCGTACCAGTTCCACCTCCTAGAATGGTATCAGTATAAGTTACTATTGATTAATTAATTAATTATATATAATTAATTGATTTGTAATTTTTCTCCAACCATTTCATAGTCGTATTCTTTGTGTTACTTTACTTAAGCGTTTACCCCCCACCGTCCGACAGAAAATTACACAGCTCAAAAATCTTACCAATTTTTTCCGCATCTCGCTCTCGTAATCCTTCGTCCAGGGCTTGCTTGACATCTTGTTCAGTATTGTATGGGTCTGATAAATGAAAAACGACTGTATGCCGAGAAGCGAAGACTACGGCCCCATATCGCGCACCGGTTGAGCCTATCGCACCAACACCAACCTGTTTGATAGAAGTAGAAAAGTTAAACACTCGCATTAATTTTCATTATAATGTCTTTGTCTTTGTTCAGGTGAAATTGAAAACTCAAACGTTTACAACCAAATTACTTTTTAGACATTCGGAGTTACCGTATCCATAAAACTAAATTGTGGCCAATAGGCCGACGTACCTTTGAAACCAGAGCTTTGGCAAAGTTGATTCCTTTCTCAAAGTTTTGAAGACCAACACTATTGGATGCATCAAAGACGAAGTATATATTCCACCCTCCTTCGTACGTGACGTCGATGGTTCTGCCTATAATCCGATCATAAATAGAAAATATAATTATTAAAATGTGTACCACAGCTTGTTACAACAACTACTTGATACGTGCTGCCGGGACGAGTTGTTAATATTCGCTCAGTATAATAGCCATGTATAGTGTGCGGTAATAAAAACAGCTCTTTTCAGAGCCATCTACACGGCTCTGACGGCTCTTTCCAAAGCCATCTGCACGGCTCTTTCCAGAGCCATCCGCACGGCTCTTTTCAGAGCCATCTGCACGGCTCTTTCCAGAGCCATCTGCACGGCTCTTTTCAGAGCCATATGTGTTGCAAGGTTAGGGATTTCTAGTATCCATACTTAGTGATAGATTATCAATATGCTAATGAACCGGCAACACCAATAATAAGGGCTTTTCCAAGATGGCAGCCCGCATGGTTACATGTGTATCACACAGAACATTTAATAAATGTTTATAGTTACAAGATAACACGAACTTGTAAGATGATGTACAGAAGTGGTAAATGCAGTAAGCATTAAAGAAGAAAGTGAAGGGTGAGTGAGCTCAAAAGAAGAGAATTGGAGCCGTTACAAGAGACTATAAACAGTACTTAGTGAAGTAAGCTTATTAGTTAGCAATGGCAACTAACCTTACCCTCCCACCGCCTGAACCATTAGAGATATACAAAAACGCCCCTGCAAACTGGAAAAAGTTCAAACAGAAATGGACAAATTTTGCAAGAGCTACTGGGGTAAATGAAGAACAAGATGATAAACAGGTCGCTACATTATTAACAATAATTGGAGACGATGCACTTACAGAATATAATAAGTTCAACTGGACAAAAGCGGGAGATGAAAACAAAATTAAGATTGTCATACAAAAATTTGAGGATTTTTGCAAACAAAAGACCAATATAATTTACCAAAGATATATGTTCAACACCAGCACCCAAAGTGAAGGGAAAGTATTGAGCAATATGTCACCAAACTACGCACTCTAGCAGAACATTGTGATTATGGGGATTTGGAAGAGTCGCTAATAAGGGATCGTGTAGTGTTGGGCCTACGTACAGTGAAGCTCAGAGAAAGACTTTTAAAGAAATCAGACCTCACATTGCAAACAGCAATTGAGGAAATCAATGTGTATGAAGCAACAAGAAAACAAATGAAGAAAATTGAAGAAAATAGTGCTGACAAGTCCATACATGCAATGAAGAAATTTGATACTCGCCGCAAGTCACAGACACAGTATGCCAGTACTCGCCGCAAGCCGCAATCCTACGATGCTCGCCGCAAGTTCAAGTCGCAATTCCAGAAAACGGAAGAAGGTTGTTCCAGATGTGGAAGACCGCAACACAAAGAAGGAAACAAATGCCCAGCCATGGGAAAAAGATGTAACAAATGTGGTGGAATGAATCATTTTTACGATCAGTGTAGAACAAAGAAGTCAACTGGAAGAGTTAAACAATTTGAAGAAGTTGATGAGGAAACTGATGAGTATGAAGATGATTATGATGAGATATGTGCTTGTAGAAGTAAGAAAGATGAAAAACAAGTGTATGCTACAATGGAAATTGGAAGTAAAAGAAGAAGAAGAAAGTTTCAAATAGACACTGGAGCAAGTTGCAATGTTATGAGCATCCAAGATTTGGACAATGAATCAAAAAGCATGATTGAACCAAGTAACAAAGATGAGGAACTAAAAATGTATAACCAAAGCAAAATGAGACCATTGGGACACACGAAACTAAAAGTCAGAAATCCAGCCAATGGAAAGAAATACTTGATGACAGTTACAGTCATCAAAGAGCCATACAAACCAATTATTGGCAAGAAAGCAGCCGAATACATGGGATTGGTAGAAATCAAGTATGAGAACATACAACTGGTAGAAGCAGCAAACCAGATACTCGAGGAGTACACAGATGTCTTTGATGGACTTGGACATCTGCCGGGACAGTACAAGATACAAGTTGACAAAACAGTCCCACCAGTCGCGCAACCACCGCGTCGTGTACCAGCGGCATTAAGAAAACCACTAAAAGACAAGTTGGATGAGTTGGAACAAAAGGAATAATAAGTCCAATAAAGAAACACACTCAATGGGTGTCAAGTGTGGTTATAGTGCACAAAAGGACAAAAGGACAAGCTTAGGATATGCCTAGATCCTAAACCACTCAATAAAGCAATCAAGCGACCACACTACCAACTGCCAACAATTGAAGATGTTGCCACACGGTTGACAGATGCCAAAGTATTTTCTGTTCTTGATGCCAAGGATGGATTTTGGCAGGTTGAACTTGATCAAGAATCAGCTGAACTGACAACATTTCATACACCATTTGGAAGGTATTATTGGAATCGACTTCCATTTGGACTTTGCTCCGCTCCCGAAGAATTCCAGAGAAGAATTCATGAAGCATTAGAAGGATTGGAAGGAGTAGAGGTTATCGCTGATGATATACTAGTAATAGGAAGAGGATCTGACATGGACACAGCCATAAAAGATCATGATCAGAACCTGACTAAATTACTAGAGAGAGCTAGAGAGAGACAATTAAAGCTGAACAAAGACAAAGTCAAACTACGATTAACGGAGGTGTCATATATTGGACATCTACTGACAAGCAACGGGTTGAAACCGGACCCAAAGAAGATAGAAGCCATAGTTAATATGCCAACTCCCACAGACCTACCAGCCTTGAAGAGATTCTTGGGAATGGTAAACTATCTCTCCAAATTTCTTCCGAACTTATCGACAACCACTGAGTGTCTAAGAAAGCTGGAGGAGAAGGATGTCGTGTTTGTGTGGGAAGAACAACATGATAAAAGCGATATCAAAGATTAAGTCGCTAATCACAAGCGAACCAGTGCTACGGTACTACAATGTGGCAGAACAGGTTACGCTACAGTGTGATGCGTCCCAAAGCGGACTAGGAGCAACAATCCTACAGAGTGGTCAACCAATAGCATTCGCCTCAAGAGCGCTGACAGAAACAGAACAAAGATATGCGCAAATTGAAAAGGAAATGCTTGCTATAGTATATGGCTGTGAGCGATTTGACCAGTATTTGTATGGACAAACAGTTAAAGTTGAGTCAGACCACAAGCCTTTGGAAACAATAATGAAAAAGCCGTTATACAAAGCACCAAAAAGGCTACAAGGCATGATGATGCGACTCCAGAAGTATAACCTACAAGTTACATACAAACCAGGACGTCACATGTATATCGCAGACACGTTAAGTCGTGCGTATCTGAACACTGATACAGAAGACAGTAACTATGGTGAGGTTAGACAGTTCGAAGAAATGAACATACTGAAATACCTACCAATTTCAGAAGAAAGACTGAAAGAAATCAAAGAGAAGACAAGAGAAGACAAGACACTTCAAAAGTTGCAAAATGTCATCAAGACTGGATGGCCAGAGAAGAACACAGTACCCAATGAGATCAAACCATACTACAACTTCAGAGAAGAAATGGTAGTAGTGGATGACATCATATTCAAAGGAAATAGAGTTGTCATACCTCATGATCTAATACCAGACATGAAAAACAGAATACATGCCAGCCACTTAGGACAAGAAACATGCCTAAGAAAAGCAAGAGAAGCTGTGTATTGGGTGAATATGAACAAAGATATGATAGACTACATATCAAAATGCAGTGTGTGCTCAGCAAAACCAACAGCACAGAGCAAAGAAGAGCTTCAGAGTCATGAAGTACCAGATAGACCTTGGTCGAAAGTGGGCACAGACTTATTTGAAATAGATGGCAGAAAGTATGTCATAATTGTAGACTACTATTCCAACTATTGGGAGGTTGATTACCTTTCTGAAGCAACTGCAGACATCGTAATTGGCAAGATGAAATCTCAGTTTGCAAGACACGGCATACCAGATATAGTCATTAGTGACAACGGACCACCATACTCTTCATCGAAATTTGAAGAATTTGCCAAGAAATGGGAATTCAAACACATAACGTCTTCCCCAGCCTACCCTCAGTCAAATGGTAAGGCTGAATCAGCGGTTAAGACAGCAAAGCACCTGCTGATGAAAGCTAAAGCATCCAAGAGTGATCCGTATTTGGCTATGCTAGACTATCGTAACAGTCCAACACAAGGATCTGAAACAAGCCCAGTACAGAAGTTGATGAGTCGCCGAACAAAGACTCTCTTGCCGACAGCATCAAAGTTGCTTAAACCAAAAGTGACAAAAGCTGTAAACAAAGAAATACAGAACAACCAGCAAAGACAACAAAAGTACTATAATCAAGGAGCAAAGAATTTGAAACCCTTGAATGTTGGTGATAGAGTTAGAGTTCAACCGATTGGACACAACAAAAAGTGGAAACCAGCAACAGTAAAGAAGAAATTGAACTTTAAATCCTATGAAGTACAGACAGATCAAGGACAACTTTTGCGTCGTAACAGAAGACATCTGAAGAAAACACAAGAAAGTCAACAAGACGACGATGATCCAGATTTAGACAGCAGCAGCAGTTTCAAGCCTGACACAGAAAATAACACCGCTCCGCCAATACCAGCAGCTGCAAGACAAGATCAAGATCTGAATTCACCACAACAGAAGAAATTCTCCAGATTTGGCAGAGAAATCAAGACAAGAAAGCCACTGGATTTGTGAATGTGAATCTGTGCATCATAGGGACTTACAGACTCAGTTATTAGAAAGTGTATAAATACATGTATTTTGAGACTGCAATTTAACATGAATTTTTTTATGTTGCATAATAGAAAATATGCTTATAAAAATATATTTTTCAAAGTGAATTTGGTTTGGTAGTGTTTTCATGAGGATCCAAAATTCAAGACAAAATTTTGATCAGCAAAAGTCAGAGTATGACACTGTTTTTTTTCAAAAGTTTGTTTGCTATTCAGCTTCAGAAAAAAAAAATGAAGCAATCAGAAAAAAATGTTTTGAATTGTGCCAGACAAGCAAAGTTATGCCATGTGCATGTAGTTGTCACACATGCAGTGTATAAAGTTAAGTTGCAGTCCAAGTGTTGAAATTGTTGTTGTTATGTTATTTTTTCTTGAAGAGTCAGAATAATACTCTTCTATCTAGGTGTAGAGCAATCGGATGCACATTGCTCAATCTTCAGAACACAGGATGTGGTTGTCCACCCACATCTCTACATAGCACACATGAAAATGTATTGTAACAGACATAAGAACTTCATAATTTTGTTTTGAATACCAAAATTTTGCGCTAATTAAATGCTGTTGAGGCCTATTGGCTACATTTTCTTGCAGCTACAAAAGGTAACCCATGAAAGTTCATAATATTGTCTGAAATCAACAAAGCAATTACATGCAACCAAAATGGTGTGTGAAGAAAGAAGATGTAATCAAGCAGTTAGTCACACCATGTAGATCACAAACAAGCTGTGACAAGGGCAGAATAATCCCTTAGCTGTTTGTGCAGATTAAGGAAAGTCTACTCCTTAGTCTGAGAGTTGTAGTTTAAGTTTAAACTCTAATCAGTTAAGAGTTAATGTGTTGTGAGTTACCAAAGTTGAAAGTTTCCAAATTCCAAATTAATCTTAAAGATTTTGAATCTGAAAAGGATACTTAATTTTGGAAATTGTTTTTAGTAAAATTTCAAAGATCATATAGCTATATAGCATATCTTGTAAAGAACATTCAGAGACACTAAAGACAGAGACTATAAAGGAACTCTTTGTTATTTCAATGATGAATCGTTTATTAATCATTTCAAACAAAGTTATAAAAAGGAAAGGATGTTGCAAGGTTAGGGATTTCTAGTATCCATACTTAGTGATAGATTATCAATATGCTAATGAACCGGCAACACCAATAATAAGGGCTTTTCCAAGATGGCAGCCCGCATGGTTACATGTGTATCACACAGAACATTTAATAAATGTTTATAGTTACAAGATAACACGAACTTGTAAGAATATGCACGGCTCTTTTCAGAGCCACCTGGTTTAAATCGAAATGCATTTCTATTCCCTATACTTTTAGTAATTTGCATAAGTACGTTTATGGGTGACGTCATTACATTTAGTTACCTTAAGGGTGGCTTATTGTACATACCTAATGCAATAAGGGCGTCGTTCTCTGCAGTGTCGTTTGCGATAGCAGCTGTTTTATTGTTCAAATTTGCAATAACCTCATCAATATCGTCAAAGTCATTTGCCGCTAAAACGAAAGAAAATACAAGTGATAAATAAAATGAACGTAATATACATGAAGTGCAAACCTATCCGCACTTTAAATTGTAACATCCACAAAGTATCAGTGCAGCTCCCAAAATTCCATTGTTCCAAAATTTGTGATAACCAAACAACTAATCACCGATTTGGAAAGCAGGAGGAAACCGCTGATCTTGGAGAAAACCTGCGAGAGCGAGCATGGACCGGGATACACCAAGTTCATATACAGTCCTTGGGCACAGCCGGCGCTTGAACCAATGCAAGACGACTAAACAATCGCTGCGCCAACTCGCTTCCCCAATAACAGAGTGCATTAGTATAGGAGAGGGCGTGGTTTGTTGGAATATTGAGATGTTCTAACCTTTACAAGATGGTTGCTCGCCACTCCATCCCCCTAAGGTCCTGTTACATACACGTTCTTTGGATCCAATCAGTGCGTATCTCGCATTACACGTGAATACCACCCTGTCATTCCAATTGTAGCCTGTCCCTGTCTTACGGCCATTGATAGGTATTCCTGGATTTCCACAACCTGTGCTACCTGTTACCAAAACATGTTGAAAAGGAGAATTAGTGTTTGATAATATTTATAGAGGTTATCCACTTTACTTATGTGTGACTTCTAACAAAAGGCGCTGGTTCCCGTAGTATTCCTCATTCAAACCAATTCATTGCACGACCTTGTCGTTACCCGCGTGTCTTTGTCGAGCTATTTTGAAACAGTCATGGTTGCACATGCAGGTACTTCTTTTGAAAGTCTTAAACAAGGTATATAGCAGTCGCTGATTGAATATACAACCTATAGAACACGGATAACCTCTATTAGAGACAAGTCTGCACTCCAAAATTAAAACGATTATCCGTTTTCATGGTTATGCAGACCTTGCCGTTTGAGGTATTTCAATGTTGAAGCCTACGGCCAGGTCACAGATCCCCTCCCTCAAAAAGGCAATCTGCTTTACCCTTAAACAAAGCATTATATCAATATTATATACAGTATGGTTCTTGTACTTAAAACAAAGTGGCGTAGATTTCTGTTTGATATTGGGGGATGGGGTCTGAAAAAAGTTCTTGAAATATAGTGAATCCAGAACTGTTTGGCGACAATAAAGTTTCTGGTACAAATGCGCGCGAAGCGCGTGAAAAATTTGGCTATTTTGAAACTAAACCAATGAAATATGATGCAAAAGTGGAGTAAATGCACGCGAAGCACGCGAAAATTTGCACTTCATGATGCAGTCATGTCTACAGTAGAATTCAT